>NC_047042.1:90122088-90470005 GCF_011762595.2 Tursiops truncatus
GACCCAACACAGCCAAAAATAAATAAATAATAATGTTTTAAAAAAAGAGGAAATAAATAAAATAGAGATTTAAAAAAACAATAGAAAAGATCAACAAACCAACAGCTGGTTTTTTGAAAAGATAAATAAAATTGATAAACATTTAGCCAGACTCACCAAGAAGAAAAGAGAGAGGACCCAAATAAATAAAATAAGAAATGAAAGAGGCAAAATAACAAGCAATATTCTTTTAAGAGAATACTATGACCAGTTATATGCCAACAAATTGGACAACCTAGGAGAAATGGACAAATTTCTAGAAACATAAAACCTGCCAAAACTGAGTCAAGAAGAAACAGCCAATTTGAACAGACTGATCACTAGAAGTGAAATTGAAACTGTAAAGCAAACAAACAAACAAAAACATAAAAACCTCCTAGCAAACAAAAGTCCAGGACTGAA
The DNA here is from genome assembly GCF_011762595.2 of Tursiops truncatus. Lineage (NCBI taxonomy): Eukaryota > Metazoa > Chordata > Mammalia > Artiodactyla > Delphinidae > Tursiops > Tursiops truncatus. Next base: position 90,122,530 of record NC_047042.1, read on the forward strand.
CAGCTTCACAAGGGAATTCTACCAAACATATAAAGAAGAACTAATACCTATCCTTCTCAAACTATTCAAAAAAAAAAATTGAAGAGGAGGGAACATTCCCAAATTCATTCTATAAAGCCACCACTACCCTGATACCAAAGCCAGACAAAGACACTACAAAAAAAAAAATTACAAGCCAATATCTTTGATGACCATAGATGCAAAAATCATCAACAAGATATTAGCAAACCGCATCCAACAATACATTAAAAGGATAATACACCATGATCAAGTGTTTTTAATCCAGGGTCACAAGGATGGTTCAACATTAGCAAATCATTCAGTGTGATACACCACATTAATAAAATGAAGGATAAAAAATCACTTGATAATAGACACAGAAAAAGCATTTGACGAAATTCAACATCCATTCATGTTAAAAATCAAAGTAGGTATAGAGGGAACATATCTCAACATAATAAAGGCCATTTAGGACAAACCCACAGCCAACATCATACTCATGGTGAAAAGCTGAAAGCCTTCCCACTAAATTCAGGAACAAGAAAAGATGCCCACTCTTGCCACTTCTATTTAACATAGTGTTGGAAGTCCTAGCCACAGCAAACAGACAAGAAAAGGAAGTAAAATGTATGCAAACTGGACAGGAAGAGGTAAAACTGGCACTATTTGCAGATGACATGATACATTATATAGAGAGCCCTAAAGTCTCCACCCCAAAACTGTAAGAACTAATAAATGAATGCAGCAAGGTTGAAGGATACAAGATTAATATACAAAAATCTGTTGTGTTTCTGTACACTAATAATGAAATATTGAAAGCAGAAAGTAAAAAAATCTCATTTAAAGATGCATCAAAAAGAATAAAATACCTAGGAATAAACTTAACCGAGGAGGTAAAAGACCTATACTCTGAAAACTATAAAACATTGACAGAGGAAATTGAAGATGATACAAAGAAATGGAAAGATAGCCTGTGCTCTTGGATTGGAAGAATTAATATTCTTAAAATGCCCATACTGATCAAAGCAACCTACAGATTTAATGCAATTCCTCTCAAAATACCCATGACATTTTTCACAGAATTAGAACAAATTGCCAAAGCACTCTTGAGAAAAACTAAGAAAGCTGGAGGTATCACCTCCCAGACTTCAGACTATAATACAGTTCTACAATAATCAAAACAGCATGGTACTGGCACAAAAACAGACTCATAGATCAATGGGACAGAATAGAGAGCCCAGAAAAAAACCCCACACACCTATGGTCAATTAACCCATGAAAAAGTAGGCAAGACTATACAATGGAGAAAAGACAGTCTCTTTGACAAGTGGTGCTGGGGAAACTGGACAGCTATATGTAAAACAATGAGATTAGAACATTCCCTCACACTGTATACAAAAATAAACTCAAAATGGATTAAAGACCTAACTGTAAGACTTGAATCCATAAAACTGCTAGAAGAGAACATGAGCAGAATACTCTTTGACAAATCATAGCAATATTTTTTTGGATCTGTCTCCTAAGGCAAGAGAAATAAAAGCAAAAGTAGTTTTGCACAGCAAAGGAAACCATCAACAAAATGAAGACAGCCTATGGAATGGGAGAAAATATTTGCAAATAATATGACCAACAAGAGGTTAGTATTCAAAATAAATAGATCATAGTACTCAATATAAAAAAAATACCAATAAAAAATAGAAGACTTGAATAGACATTTTTCCAAAGGAGACATACAGATGGCTAACAGGCACATGACAAGATGCTCAACATTGCTGATTATTAGAGAAATGCAAATCAAAACAAGAATAAGATATCACTTCACACCTGTCAGAATGGCCATCATCAAAAAGTCTATAAATAACAGATGTCAGTGAGGATGTGGAGAAAAGGAAATCCTTGTACAGTGTTGGTGGGAATGTAAATTGGTGTAGCCTCTATGGAAAACATTATTGGGGTTCCTCAAAAAACTAAAAATAGGGCTTCCCTGGTGGTGCAGTGATTAAGAATCTGCCTGCCAATGCAGGGGACACAGGTTCGAGCCCTGGTCCAGGAAGATCCCACATGCCACGGAGCAACTAGGCCCGTGTACCACAACTACTGACCCTGCACTCTAGAGCCCACGAGCCACAACTACTGAGCCCAAGTGCCACAATTACTGAAGCCCGTGTGCCTAGAGCCAGTGCTCCACACAAGAGAAGCCACCGAAGTGAGAAGCCCGCACACCACAATGAAGAGTAGCCCCTGCTCGCCGCAACACGCAGCAACGAAGACCCAATGCAGCCAAAAACAAAAAAAATTTTTTTTAAACAAAACTAAAAATAGAGCTACCGACGATCCAGCAAGTCCACTCCTGGGTATATATTCAGAAAAACAAAAACACTAATTCAAAAAGACACATGCACCCCAACGTTCATAGCAGCACTGTTTACAATAGCCAAAACATGGAAGCAATCCAAATGCCCATCAACAGATGATTGGATATATATATATATATATACATATACACACACACACACATTATGGAATATTACAATGAAATTCTGCCATTTGCAGCAATGTGGATCGACTTAGAGAATATTATGATTAGTGAAATAAATCAGACAGAGAAAGACAAATGCTGTCTAATATCACTTATATATGGAATCTAAAAAATAATACAAATGAATGTATATGCAAAACAGAAACAGACTCATAGATATAGAAGACAAACTTGTGGTTACCAAAGGGGAGAGGGCAGGGGAAGGGACAAATTAAGGGTATGGGATTAAGAGATACAAACTACTGTGTATAAAATAGATAAGCAACAGGATACGTTGTACAACACAGGAAACTATAGCCATTATCTTCTAATAACCTATAATGGCGTAGAATCTGCAAAAATGCTGAATCTCTATTCTGTACACCTGAAACTAATATAATATTGTAAATCAACTATGCTTCAATCAAAAAACATTTTTTTGGAAAAAGAAGAGGCACCATTTCTTAAACATAGTAATATTAGATTCCTTTACAGATAGTACAAGTGAAAACCTCATGATTTTTCCATGTCTTTGTTATTTTAAGTGAAATTTTTGTTGTATTTACACCACTGCAGAACAAATAGAAAACCATTAGTGCTTTTCCAATTTACATGGCTAGATTTATAGACTTTGGACAGTTTGATAATATTTGAATGTAACAAACTTTTGCTTTAGAACATTGAGGAGACACAGCAATAATGGGGCACCCTACATTTAGAAACCAAAATAAATAACTACATTTTAGTTATTTATGAGAGACACAGAAGCAAGGAACAGGGAATTCCCTGGAGTTCAGTGGTTAGGATTCCACACTTCCACTGCAGAGGGCACAGGTTTGATTCCTGGTTGGGGAACTAAGATCCCACAAGTTGCATGGTGCTGTCAAAAAACAAAAACAACAAACAAAGACCACACATAAATGACAAATAAGTCTATCATGTTTAAAAAACAAAGAAGCAAGGAGCAAATAAGCATACTATGTTTGTACCATTCATCACGCTGCCCCTTTGCTTGCTGGTAGAGTACCTTAATGCTTGGACTGAATTGTGCTGGCACTGGACAAGTATGTAGTCAGTATCTGTATTATTTAAGGCCAAGAAGAAACACATATACCTCAAATCTTAGCTGAAAATAGGTGATTGTAATGGGAAAATGTCTGGAATCCCCAGACTTTTACACTAGTCTCCCTCTCTTTCAAAAACTAATATTATAACATCTGCCCCTTCACAATATAATATGTAAACAAACATAAGTGCCTGTATGCAGGATACTTAATTACTCTTTTCTTAAATTTTTAAATTGTGGTTTAACATGCATGCTATCAAGTGCACAAATCTTAAGTGTACGGCTAAGCAAATTGTTACAAATGTATATATCCCTGTAACCACAACCCAGGCAGAAAATATGGAACATTTTCAGCCACCCAGAGGGCTCCCTGTGACCCCTCCCAGTCAATAAACCTCTACCCAAAGTAATCATTATTCCAACTTCTAGTGCCATAGATTAGTTTTGCCTGTTTTTGAATTTCATTGAAATGAAGTCATACAGTATGTACTCTTCCATGTTTTAGTGTCTTTCACTTAACATATCTGTGAACTTATCCATGTTGTATGTTGTTCTTTTTATATTATCTGGTGGTTACTGTTTCTATGGCAGAATCTTCCTAATATGGGAAGCTATCTCAGCATACACCCAAAGATGAATTTGCTAGATTTACTCTTTCAAAATCAAAAGGCACTGACTGTGCATAGGCAACAAATTGTCACAATTCGGGAGGCCAATAATTTTAAGAATAACAATTTGGACATTAATACTGTGTTACTCTGTTAATATTGCAGTGTCTTTTCAAAGTTTGTTCCAACTCTGAAATTCTGGGCTTCGTTATCCAGAGGCTAGACCATCCATGTAAACTGAATTCAAACAAATCTTTTCTTCAGCCTCTATTATCTTATAGAAACTATGCCAGTCACTTGTGTCATATTTTAGATTCCACATATAAGTGATAGCATATGGCATTTGTCTTCCTCTTTCTGACTTAACTTCACTTAGTATGATAATCTCTAGGCCCATCCCTGTTGCTGCAAATGGCATTATTTCATTCTTTTTTGTGGCTGAGTAGTATTCCATTGTATATATGTACCACATCTTTTTTTTTTTTTTTAACATCTTTACTGGAGTATAATTGCTTTACAATGGTGTGTTAGTTTCTGCTTTATAACAAAGTGAGTCAGTTATACATATACATATGTCCCCATATCTCTTCCCTCTTGCATCTCCCTCCCTCCCACCCTCCCTATCCCACCCCTCTAGGTGGTCACAAAGCACCGAGCTGATCTCCCTGTGCTACACATCTTTATTCATTCATCTATCATGGACATTTAGGTTGTTTCCATGTCTTGGCTATTGTAAATAGTGCTGCAATGAACATTGGGGTGCATGTATCTTTTCGAATTATGGTTTTCTCCAGATTACCAAACATGATTTTTAAAGGAAACAAAATTTGAAACACAATCACTTTGTTGGTTTCAGGAACCACTCCCCATTCTTGCCTTTTCAGGCTGAGGGGGGTAATGGTCACCATTTTCACCAGTCCTGACATTCTGTGATTTCCTTATACATACATCTTCGTGGGAAGTTCCATGTGACCAGTTAATAAAGGAAGAAAACCAAAGGTCTGGTTTACAGTTAGATGGCATGCACTATGGCCAACTCCGACAGAACAGGATGACTGCTACACTATGGTCTTACTCCAGAGTACCCCTGAAGATATAGGTGAAAGAAAATCTTCCCAGTGGGTGGAATGTCGCATGGTATTGCTAGCTACCCACTTTGTGTGAAAAGAGAAATAGTCTAAAGATCAACACAAATTCATGGGGAGTGTCTAGCTAGTTGTATAGATGCTCAGAGAATGACCCTGTTACTTCTTGGTACCCAACAAGACAACAGCAGATATTGCCCTATTCCCTGGACGACTGTGTTGGTTTCATTGACAGACTGTGATGGATTGATTACACCAGATCCCTTCTATCAAAGAGGGGACAGTGTTTGTTCTCACTGAAGTTTGACATTTTGGCTCAGATATGCATTACTTGCTCACAGCATTTCTTCCAGAATATAAATATTTACAGAATCTCCATGTACTGTAATTATTTACCAAACAACGGTGCCTCTGACCAAAGATCACACTTATTGGGAAAGAAAGTAGGTCAATAGATTTATGTTCATACAAGTCACGGTCTTCTGGTTGATGTCTAATCATCAACCAGAGCAGGTAGCTAAATAAAATTAGAATAGACTACTGAAGATTCAGCCATGGTACCAGCAAAATAGTCCTTGCCACATAGTTCTTTTGATTTTTTTCTAGTGTCTTGCAAATATGGATAATTTATGTAGCAAAAACTTGTGCACCCATAATTTTATGTTTTTGCCATTGTGTCTGTGGATAGATTCCCAGGACAGGGATTGCTAGATCAATGAGTAAATGTGTATGTGATTTTCTAGATATTGCCAAATGTCCCTCCATAGGGGTACATAGGGGTGCACCATCTTGCATTCCCTTCATCAACGTGTGACCATGCCTGCTTCCACACAGCCTCCACAATGGGGAAGATTTTTTCCGGTCTGATATGTAAAATATAATATCTCAGTTTAGTTTGAATTTGCATTTCTGTTATTTTGTGTGTGAGAGAGGTTGAACAACTTTTAACATGTTTAAGGGCCATTTTAATTTCTTTTAATCTGAATATTCAATTTTTTTAACTTTTTACTTTATATTATATATAGTTGATTAACAATGTTGTGTTAGTTTCAGGTGTACAGCAAAGTGATTCAGTTATACATGTACATGTATCTATTCTTTTTCTAATTCTTTTTCCATTTAGGTTGTTACATAATACTGAGCAGAGTTCCCTGTGCTATACTGTAGGTCCTTGTTGATTATTCATTTTAAATATAGCAGTGTGTACATGTCAATCCCAGACTCCCTAACTATCCCTCCCCCCACCTTTCCCCTGGTAACCATAAGTTGTAAGTTCGTTCTCTAAGTCTGTGAGTCTGTTTTTGTTTTGTAAATAAGTTCATTTGTATCATTTTTTTTAGAAGAATATTCAGTGTTTTAAGTAATTTATTGTGTTGCTGCTCTTCTTCATTTTTTTTAGAAGCTGTTCATTAGTTAGGAAAATCAACCCTAATTAATGTCCTAAATTTATGACACACACAGAGTTTTATTGTTATTGTCTCTAGAGTTTGGACATAGGAAAGTTTTCTTGTATATTTGGAGAGACTCAAACATTATACTGCTGTCATAGTCTTGCTCTTTCTGGAAGTTTCCCATAAAATCTTGAGCAAAGTGGCTAAAAAAACCCTTCGAATTTCCAGAGCCCTGGATTACATAATGAGTTACCACTTGTTGAATTGTATCACTCAAAACAAATTTACCTTTATCCCTAAATTTAGGCACCCAATTTAAGGACAGGAGTACTCTCCACAAATATCCTGTCAAACTATAATTTTCAAAACGTTGAAAATATGACTCATATAAATGTAATATAAACAAATGTCAAAGGTTTATTTCACCTATTAAGAAGAGAACAAATAAAACGGTAAAACGGGTTCCAAGAGAATTTTAAAAACAAAAGTTTAAGTAATCCATCAGGAAAGACATTTTAAACATTTAGAAAAAAAAATGCTGGGTTAGGTACAAAACTGGTTAATGTCCCACAGAGCAAGACAGCTATAACTTTTGGGACTATCTTTTCTAACAGAAATCTACAAGTTAACATATAAATTCAATACCTAGATTTTTATCAAGTAGTAAAGAGTCCTAGAGAATTAAATAATTCTTGGAGGAACTTTTTAAACAATACCCCTGTATGGTTTCCAAGTTTTAGGAAATTTTTCTTAACAATACCTGGTGAAATTGTCAGACTGCAGTATCAGAGTGCAGCTGCATAAACATCGCTCTTACAATCATGTAGAATTACTTTTTGCCCTTGCTATACCTGGGAATAAACCTGGAAGAAATTTTTGCATATGGGTAACATCACACATAATGGGTTACATCATATATAATGCAAAAATGTTTTCTGAATCTTGCAAACCTTGTTCACATTTATATTGTCTACTAAAAAAATTCCTGATTTGTTTTTTAACAATACATTTCCTATATTTTACATCTCTCTCCTTATAAGTTCTCTTACGCACTTCCTTCTAGTTCATGTAGTAGCGAGAAGGGCTGGACCTTGGGAAAGCCTGAAGGATGGATACAAACACAACCAGGACATTCTCCCATCACTTGTCACTGCTTTCCTTTTCTTGTCAGTTACATTCTCTCAGATCATCTTCCTCTTCTTGGCAGGGATTCTGACTGACCCCACCTACTTTATGTGCTTACCTCTGGACCAATTGACACTGGCCAGGAAGAGTGAAAGATACTGTGATTAGCAGCCTCTATAATAACCACGTGACTAGACTAAGTAAAGGAGCAATTTTCAAAAAGATGGAGGGAAGATTGCCTCCCAAAGATGGCAAGAGCGCTAGGCAGACAGTAGATGCCCACCAAACCTGATCAGTCACATAATATTGACAAGAGGTTTTTTAATATAATTATTTATTTATTTTTACTTATTTATTTTGGCTGCGCTGGGTCTTAGTTGCGGCACACGGGATCTTCGCTGCAGCAAGCATGCAGGATCTAGTTCCCTGATCCTACATTGGGAGTGTGGAACCTTACCCACTGGACCACCAGGGAAGTCCCAGACAAGTGTTTTTGTTATTGTTTCTTAGGCTTTGATGTAGAGAAGATCCTTACAGGCTTAGCAGTAGATACAGAAAAATACAAATATCAAGACAGGATAGTAAATATAATTTGTCTATTTATCAAAGAAATTGTTGTACATGATTAAGATTATAAACTCAATATGATAAACATAATTTATTTAACATGCTTATAAATTAATTATACATTAAGACTAAAATTAAAACCTTTACATTTATCATCTATTTGTATATTTATATATCTTTGAATGTCTTAATACTTACATATAAATACTTACATATTAATAAATCCATTATTACAAATTATTACATGAATATTGACCCAAAGGTGAAAATGACAATTTAGGTTGTCTTTCTGTAAAATGACTCGATTATTTTGTGCCATAGAACAAAATAAATTTTTTTTCAATAAAAAATGTCTTTTCTGTTGTCTCAGTATTCTGTTAGCCCTCATTAATTCTGGCATGTTCTTAAATCATTTTAACAAAAAGTTCCTTATTGCTCCAAAGAGTTAAAAGTTTCTACTAATTATTGTTTCTGGCTGTGATTTGCTTTAAGAATAATGCCTGGACAAAATAAAACATTCCCTATAACTTGTGCCTGCCTCTACAAACTTGTGTCTTATGTTTATAACTTTTACCCTCTAGGCATTCTTGATTTTGCCTTTCCCAAATTCAGAAAAATAAAACTGTATGGACGATAGAGTTGATTTACAGATGGAATGGAAAAACTCTATCTCTGGATCTCCTGGATGACATTTTTGACTCTTGGCCAAAAAGGGGTCAGTTTTATGATCTGTGAGTTAAAGAATGAAACTCCCTTAGAAATCAGTTCTACCCCCAAGGTCAGCTTCTTTAGTGATGGTGTGCAACTGGCCCAACCAGTTAAGTTAGCTGGCAGAGTCATAAACATCTATTCTGGGAGCCTCGGTTTTGAGTTCCAGCCGAGGCTAAGAAAGCCCTCGTAGATCGTGGTGGTTCAGCCAGGACACTGGACGTGCTGTGTGTGTGAACGTGTCCCCTGGGAAGCTTGAGCCTGGTAGAGGCCACTTCTCCGACCTGTCATTCTTGCCTGAACTTCTTGCTGTGCTCTCTCCTTCACCTGTAAATCAAAGCATTACCTGACTTGACTCTTTGGGGTCTCATGAGTCCTTTCAAATGTCCCAACTTGGGAAATTTTTTCAATTAAGATGTCTTTTGATGACTAACCTATCATTGAATTTCCTGGAAAGACCACTAGGTACCACAAAATTTTATTTTAAAAATAGGTAAAAATAATCAGGTTTACTTGGCATTCTCCAAATTTTCATTAATTTAGAAAAACTGTACAAACTCTTTTGATTATGAAACTTGAAAGGGGGGAGGACCTGATAAATCAAAATGAAAATTTACCTTCCCAGGTTAATTATGTCTAAATAAAATGTATTAATATAAGTACATATCAATAATTGTATACTTTTCAGGTTAAAAGAAACATATCTGTTATTAAATAAAGGACTGGTAAAGTAAGTTTTAAAAGACTTTTTTCCCTGGGTTTTAGACTTAAATGCCTTGTCAATTGGAAATAATTATAATACATTTATGGGATAAATTAAAGGCCCTGGAGACAAGTTATTGTCATCATTGCTTCTTCTTCACTTATCACACTACCCATAGCTGTAGCACCTTGAACCTAACAATTCTCCTTCCACACATGAGCAAGAAAAATCCCTTGCCTATTATTTTTTGTTTTGTTGGCCGTGCCACACGGCTTGTGGGGTCTTAGTTCCCCAACCACGGATTGAACCCAGGCCCTCGGCAGTAAGAGCACAGACTGCTAACGTCTGGACCACCAGGGAATTCCCAAGAAAAATCCCTTGATTGTTTAACATGTATTAGGAAATTGCTTGTGCCCTATCTGGACCTTTGGGCTAATCTCAGCTGATCTGAATTGGCCAGATGCTTATCTCCAGAACTGCCTGGAGCATGAGAGTGACCCTTGGAAACACTATGAGATACATGAAATAAAGGTTCTGTAACCATAGATCTGTGAGTTATTTTGAGACAGAGGTACCAGTCTGTCAACAACGTTCAGTAGTAATAACTGGATTTAACTTGCACCTGACGGGCAGAGTTGCCAGTTCAGACTGGTCACGTGGCTGGAATGTGCCTGGGCCACCAACCAGCTTACCTGGAGCAGGCTTTAGGTTTCTTGGCACCAAGGTGCTTCACACACATGGCAGTGGACGTTCAAAACCTTGAAGACAAAGTGTATCCTGGGCAACCCAGTGGTGGAAGGGTAAGGAAACCTGCACCTGAGATCTCCAGGGCCCTCCCAGTGCATATTCTTCTCCTGCTATTATAATATATAATATATATAGCTATAATATTGCTATATTATATTTGTTGCCTGTAACATGAGCATAAATTGAGTCCTGTGAATCCTTTCAGTAATTAAACAGTCAAACATAATAATGCACCTTTTGGTAACCCTAATTTAATTTTGTTCATTTATAGTTCATACTTAAACACAAAAACTAGAGGTTGTCAAGCAAGTTATGCGCCCAGATTCAAATTCACTCTTGGCATATGGGCCTCTTCCAAAAGAGAATTCACTTCAGATAACAATTACCTGGGCCAGCCTGCCAGTTAGCATGAAATAAAAGAGCAAATATTGATCCAATCACTATTTTCTACTATGCTTTGATCATTCTTTGCTTATTTTTAAGGTAGATTAAGACTTTTTCTGCCAGACTATTATTAAAGAACTTTGAAGAATTTTGCCTTTTACTCAAAAACTTCATTATCTTTATCCTTAATCTTTACAAAAATGTAGAGAAAGCCAAGGAATTCTAAAACTGAAAATTGTGAAAGTTCTCAGAGACTGGAATTTCCACATCTCAAGGTACCCCCATTAGTCTTAATGACATGGGCTATAACTCCCTTTATGAGTTAATAACAGCCCACTCTGTGCGTTTGGAAGTTTCACTCTAATCCTAGTCTTTGCCTTACTGCAAACTGATATTAGTAATCTTATCATTAAACAGGTATGAGTGGCTTTTCCAAATTAATCACAGAAGCAATCTCTGAATGACCTGAAATCTGAAGATTAAGTCTTCTGGAAAAGAAAATAAAGGGAAATTTGCCTTGGCTCCAACAAATAGGACCTTATCAGGTACTGCTAATAATTAACACAGTAATGAAACTCTAGGGTAATGATCCTTGGATTCATATTTTCAATTAAAAGCAATACATCATTTTCTCTAAATCATCGGACTTCCATTTCATTGGTAGACCTCAAGCTGAGAGTTCTTTGAAATCTCCCAGAAGTAGACGGTCCCCTAAAATAACAGTTGACTCAAAACCCTCAGCTGAAACTAATTACACAAAGTAGACAGTTTCTGCTCAAATCTCTGGAACAGTATTCATTTTCAGAGAACTCAACACCCTTTTTCTTTGGGTTTGTTTTCTACATTGACGCTGCCTGGTAAATGACTAAAGGGTTCTCAGTATGGTTTTCTACAATTTCATTTTCTTCCTTCTAAACCCCTAGGGTCTTTTTGTGCCATTTAAAGAGAGACAAAACATTCTCATGCATTTTCCTCAGACCATAGTCACTGCTATGAGTCTAATTGGTGGATCAATACCCACTTGACCCTGCTGAAAAAAATTAATAGGTGTTTTTAAAAACATTTTCAAAACAGACTTCCTTATGCAGATTTCTTCTGGTCCTAAAAGTTCTCTCACATCATAAATCCCAACCTTCAACCTTGTAAAAATTGGACTATACACATCAACAGAATGATTCTTGTAAGATCATTAAACCCTGCCAACCAAACCTAGTTTACTGAGAAGCAGGAACCACCCTCACTGCAATAGTCAGTTTGCTCTCTTCAGAGTCACTGTATCCTGCTTTGAAGGAATTGTTTAACTTAACATATTGTTTAAGTATCAATATATAAAGAGTATCAGTATCAGTATCAATACATAAAGAGTAACTCCAGCCATTTCTCAAAAGAAAAGCAATCCAATATGTAAATTCACATCAATTTAGTCAGCATGTGTGATAAATTAAAAATTAATTTTAGGAATAAGTGAGGGTTCTAGCTCCACTAAGATGAAGTAAGCATATTCTACCCTGACTCTCCCACTGAATACAGCTATAAAACATGAAATAGGATGGGAGGAAGTTAGTTCAGGACTCTGAAAAGTAAATAGTAGCAGGTGGATTAGGAAAGAAGAACAAAACTCAAGTGTCACTGGGCTCTCTCAGTATCACCCTGCCAACCAGTTAGTGGGCACCAGAGTGCAGACAGAACTTCAGGAGAAGACCTCTAGTTCTGACGTGAGAGAGAAACTCATAATACTTAGAGAATCTGAAAATCCCCTACTTTCCCCTACTTTTTTGCCTCTTTTTCTTTCCCCTCTATTAACTTGTGACCTAGTTCCCAAGAAATTCCATGGTAGGCGTTGTAGCATTCTCAGGTAATACAGGCCAGCAGGATCCAAAACTATGCAGAAGGGAAAGCTTCCTCTTTTTTCAGGGGAGCTGCAGTTCCAAGAGAGTGGATCCAACCTCTCTTGCCTTTATACTGTCTCTATAGTCTCTTGTCACATGGCCCTAGATTCAGGTGCAGTTGTGGAAGCACACAATAGAGCAGCGGGGTAACCAAAGCTTTCTAGATAGAAGACCAAAAAGAGAACATTAAGGAACTAGAATGTAACCAAGAGATTGCAGTGAGGGAAGAATTTGGGAAAGTGACGCCATAAAGTTGTTTATGAACTACCCTGGGCTCACCCTTAAACCGTGTATGCTTGGATCAGATACTATTCGTTATATCAAATATTTTGAGAAATGAACTATATAGATACACCACTGCCTAAGTCCCAGATTTGCCATCAGGTGGTATACATGCAAGATAAATCCAAAGATCACTGCAAAATCTGAGAAATGAACCATAGTTCACAGAGGCAGGGGAACCTTGTGGCCTAAACCTAACCAGGTCGACTGCCTTCTAAAACAAAAATATCAACATTTTACAGGATATAAATAGGACCCAATGTCTTAAGACCTCATTTTCAAAAACTCTTCAATATAATCTAAATTTACATTGCAAGTGAATAACAAGGAAAATATAAATTTATGTAGGGTAAAACCAAAAGATGTCAATGCCAAGATGTCATAGAGATTGTAATTATCTGGCAAAGATGTTGAAGCAGCTGTTACAAGAGTGCCTTACCAAAAATCAAGAACAGTCTTGAAGCCAGTGAAAGAATAGAGAGTCTCAACAAAGAAATATTTTTTTAAAAGAATGATCAAATAGTAATTTTAGAAATGAAAAACATAACGTAAAAAACTCATTGAAGTGGAGCAACAAGAACTTTCATGCATCGGTGGTGGGAACGCCACTTTGGAAGACAGGTTGGCAGTTTCTTACAAAACTAAACAATTATTCTTACAGCATGATCCAGCAATCGTGCTCCTTAGAGTTTAACCAAAGGAGTTGAAATTTTATGTCCACACAATAACCTGCACACAAATGTATATAGCAGCTTTATTCATAATTGCCAAAACTTGGGCTCAACCAAGATGTCCTTCAGTAGGTGAATGGAAAAAGAAACTGTGGGGACTTCCCTGGTGGTGCAGTGGTTAAGAATCTGCCTGCCAATGCAGGGGACATGGGTTCGAACCCTGGTCCGGGAAGATCCCACATGCCACGGAGCAACTAAGACCGTGGGCCACAACTACTGAGCCTCCGCTCTAGAGCCCGTGAGACACAACTACTGAAGCCCACATGCCACAACTACTGAAGCCCGCGCGCCTAGGGCCTGTGCTCCGCAACAAGAGAAGCCACTGCAATGAGAAGCCCGCACACCACAACAAAGAGTAGCCCCCGCTCGCCGCAACTAGAGAAAGCCCGTGGGCGGTAACAAAGACCCAACGCAGCCAAAAATAAATATAAATAAATAAATTTATTAAAAGAAAAAAAAGAAGCTGTGGTCCATCCAGACAATGGAATATAATTCACTGATAAAAAGAAATGTGGTATCAAGTCATGAACAGACATGAAGGGTGGGGGAGACGTGGAGCAACCTTATATGCATATTACTAAGTGAAAGAAGCCAATCTGAAAAGCTATGATTCCAACTATATGACACTCTGGAAAAGACAAAACTTCAGACACAGTAAAAAGATCCGTGGAAGCCAGGGATTAGGAAGGAAGGAGGGGTGAGTAAGCAGACCACAGTGGATTTTTAGGGCAGGGAAACTATTCTGTATGATACTGTAATGGTGGACACATGATATTATACATTTTTCAAAACTCATAGAATGTATAACACCAAGAGTCAACCCTGATGTAAACCATGGACTTTGCTGTAAAGCATGGACTTTGGTGGCTAGTGATGTGTCAGTATAGGTTCATCAGTTGTAACAAGTGTACCACTCTGGTGGGTATGTTGATAGTGGGAGAAGCATATGGAGGAGCAAAGAGTACATGCGAACTCTTGTAGTTTCTGCTCGATTTTGCTGTGAACCTAAAACTTCTCTAAAAAATAAACTCGGGCTCCCTGGTGGTGCAGTGGTTGAGAGTCCGCCTGCTGATGCAGGGGACACGGGTTCGTGCCCCGGTCTGGGAGGATCCCACATGCCGTGGAACGGCTGGGCCCATGAGCCATAGCCGCTGAGCCTGTGTGTCCGGAGCCTGTGCTCCGCAACGGGAGAGGCCACAGCAGTGAGAGGCCCGCGTACCGCAAAAAAAATAAATAAATAAAGTTGATTTAAGAAAAAAAAGGAACTCAGTGGATGAGTTCAGTATCAGAATGGAGGAGAGAAGAAAGAAGACAGAGGAAAGATGAAGTGAACTTGAATATAATCCAATCTCAAAACAGAGAAATTTGGGCTTCCCTGGTGGCGCAGTGGTTGGGAGTCCACCTGCCAATGCGGGGGACGCGGGTTCGTGCCCCGGTCCCGGGGAGATCCCACATGCCGTGGAGCGGGCCGCTGAGCCTGTGCTCCGCAACAGGAGGGGCCGCAGCGGTGAGAGGCCTGCGTACAGCAAAAAAAAAAAAAAAAAACAGAAATTTTTAAAGATTTTTAAAAAATGAATAGAGGAAAATAGGAGAGTAGGGAACTCCAGAGCTCTGTCCCTTTACAAAAACCTGATGAGCTGGCAAAAGCTGTCAGCATCATTTTTTTGCAGAACTCTGGAGTCTAGTCAAAAACCTACAACCAGGGGAAAGCTTGATGAAGAGAGAAGCTGTTGCTTTGCAGTAAGAGACAGCTGTGGTGATTTAAATTGCCTACGTCCCACATGCTATACCCCTATTTGGTGCCAGCCACCAGGACTGCACCCACATTCCTGGTGCAGGAGGCTAGTGCCAGAGGGAGCAATGCAGAATTTCTCGAAGAATTCTCTAAGAATTGTGGTTGTAAGTTCCAGCCCATCCGGTGGCTGTCTGAAGGGCTTGACTTTATTTTGCCTGACTCAAGCATTTCTAGGGCTAAGGTGACAGCCTAGGAGGCTTTTGCTGTATGCATTTAAAGGCAGAAATATTGGCTGTGGCAGCCTCGGGCTAGGGATAACAGTTGGGACAAGCAACAAACAGACTGAAAACCCTGGGAAACAGCAGGCAGGGAAAAGAGATATGTGGGGGTAAAGGGGCCTTTAAAGGCTCCCATGTATACCAGGGAATCAGGTATACATAGTGTCAGGGGTGGGTACATGCTCAAAGAAGGCCTGAGAAGACTCCAAGCTTTTACCTCTGAGTGGCCTTCAGGCTCTGTGCAAGCTGTGAGTGAAGGCTAAGGCAGAATTGTAAGCAGCGTGGCTGAGCATTGAAGGAGTGCTCCAACATAGAACCAATCTGCCAAGACTGGGCGAGTATTTTCTTCTCTTCTTTCCTTTTCTTTTTCCATTGAAAGAAACTCTGTCAAAATACCAGGTGACCCCCAAGTTAATGGAACACAGACTTCACATCACAAACAATACAGACTTAACCAAAATAGTTTGGAGAAGTCACAAAACAAGCAAACAGCAACAGCCTACAACAAACAGCAAAAACAAACCCTGAAGAGGGGGGAAATCTGATTTCCAGGGTTGTCACATTTAATATTAAAAATCTCCACGTTTAAACAACAGAAAATTACAACACATGCAAATAAACCGGGAAGTATGGCTCATTCACAGGGGGAAGGAAAGAAACTAATAGACACTGTCCATGAGGACACCTAGACATTTAGACTTACTAGACGGAAACATTAAATCAACTCTCTTAAATATGCTCAAAGAGCTAAAGGAAGTCATGGAGAAAGAACAAAGGAACCAGGAGAATATGTCTCACCAAATACAGAATATTAGTAGAAATTATAGAAATGAAACAAATAGAAATTCTGGAGATAAAAGTACAGATAGATCAATTGACATCCAGTTTAAGAAGTGAAAAGAGAAAAGAAGGAAAGAAATGATCCAAACCTAACAGACCTATGAGACACCATCAAGTATACTGACATATACATACCCGGAGTCCCAGAAGGAGAAGAGAGGAAGAAACAAAAAGACTATTTGAAGAAATAATGGCCCAAAGTGTCCCAGATTAGATGAAAATCATAAATCTAAATATCCAAGAATCTCAATGAACTCCAAGAAGCATAAACCAAGAGAGATTCGCAGGAAAACACATAGTCAAATTGTCAAATCCCAAAGACAAAGGGAGAATCTAGAAAGCAGCAAGAGGGAAGTGATTAATCACATACAAGAGATACTGTGTGTAATTAATAGCCCATTTTTCTTTGGAAACTGGAAGCCAGAAGACAGTGGGATGACATATATAAAGGACTGAAAGAAAAGAACCGTCCATCAATAATTGCATATCCGGGAAAACAAAAACAGAAAGAGCTCATTACTAGTAGACCCGTGCTACAAGAAATGCTAAAGGGAGTCCTCCAGGCTGAAATAAAAGGATAATTGAAGCCATATGAAGAGATAAGGAACACAACAGTAAATGTAGCTACATAGATAAATATAAAAACCAGTAATATTGTATGTCTGGTTTATAACTCCTTTTTTTCCCTACATGATTAAAAGATAAATAAAGCAATAATTATATATTTATGTTAATTGACCCACAATGTATAAACATGTAATTGGTAAAAATAACAACATAAAGGAGGGAGATGGAGTTTTAAACGATCAGAGTTTTTATGTATTGGGTTGGCCAAAAAGTTAATTTGGGGTTTTCCATAAGATGTTATGGAAAACCCCGAATGATCTTTTTGGCAAACCCAATACTACTGAAAGTATCTTGGTTCTAATTCAAACCTGATTCTTACAAAGTTAAAATGCTAATTGTAACCCCAGGGTTACCCTAGTATTATGGACTGTATTGTGTCTCCCCAAAATTCATATGTTGAAGCCCTAGCTCCCAATGTGGATGGTATTTGAAGATGGGGCCTTTGGGAGGTAATTAGATGAGGTCATGAGGGTGAGGTCTTCATGATGAGATTTATACCCTTATAAGAAGAGACCAGAGTGTGCTTGTTCTCTCTCTCTCTTTTCCCCACCATGTGAAGACAGAAATAGAAGTAGGCCTTCTGCAAGCTAGGAAGAGAGCTCTCATCAGAAACTCATTGCCAGTATCTTGACCTTGACCTTGGACTTTTCAGTCTCCATAACTGTGAAAAATAAATGGCCGTTGCTGAAGCCACACAGTCTATGATATTTTGTTATAGCAGCCAAGCTGACTAAAACATCCAGGAAATAACCTTTTTTTAAGTATACAGAAAAGGAAACAAGATGGGAGTCAGAATAGTAAACTAGAAAAAAAAAATCACTCATAGAACGAGGCAGTAGTGAGGGATAAAAAGAAAATTGAGGAATAAAAAGAAAATAAGACATAGAGAAAACAAATAGCAAAATTGCAGAAGTATATCCTTTCTTATCGATAATTGAACTGTAAATGGATTGAACCCTCCAATTAAAAAGAAGAGATTGGAAGAATCAATTTTTAAAAATGATCCAAATATATGTTGTCTAAAAGAGACTTACTTTAAATCCAAGGACATAAATAGATTGAAAGTAAAAGGATGAAAAATAAATTCCATGCAATAAAAAAATGCCAAAAGAGACCTGGGATGGATATACTAATATCAGACAACATGGACTTGAAGTCAATAATCGTGATGAGACAAAGAAGGACATTACATGTTGACAAAAGGGTCAATATATCAAGATATGCCAATTATAAACATATATGCCTCTAACAAAAGAACCACAAAATATATGAAGCAAAAAACTGACATAATTGAAAGGAGAAATAGTTTTACAGTAACAGTTAGAAACTTCAGTACCCCACTCTAAAGAATAGATAAAACAACAAGCCAGAAGATCAGTTGAAAAATAGAGGACTTGAATGATGCTATGAACCAACTGTATCTAAAAGACATCTAGAGAAGACCCTACCCAAAACAGCAGATTGCATATTTTTCTCAAGCACATGTGGAATATTCTCCATGATAGATAGTATGTCAGACAACAAAAACAAATCAAGTCTCAATAAATACTAAATGATCGAAGCCATAAAAATCAATCCTATTTCTATGTATTAGCAATGTAGAGTTGGAAACAGGATTTCTAAAATGCCATTTAGAATGGCTCTAAAAAACTAAATATTTATACCTATACTTAGGTATAAATCTAACAAAACAAATATAGGATGTGTATGGCTGAAAACCTCAAGATGCTGAAGAGCTAAATAAATGGAGAGAAATACTGTGTTCATGGATTCAAAGACTCAAAGGAGTAAAGATAAGAAATTGATCTACAGATTTAACTCAATTCAAAAAATTCTGGCAGGACTTGTGAAGACACAGACAAGCTGATTCTAACATTTATATAGAAAGTTAATAAATAAGAATAGCTAAGATACTTTTGGAAAAGAAGAATAAAGTTGGAGAAATTATACCATTTGATTTTTTAAGTCCTTTTATAAAGTTAGAATAATTTAAACAGTGTGGTATCAGTAAAGGAAGAGACACATAAATCAATGAAACCAAGTAGAAAGTCCAAAAGTAGATTTACCCAAATATGACCTTTGATTTTTAACAGTAGTGCAAAAGAAATTCAGTGAAGAAAGCATAATTTTTTTCAACTAATGGAACTGGAACAATAGGATACCCTTACGTAAAACAAAACAAAACACCTCTACCTAAATATGCTAGATTATACAAAAATTTACTCAGAATGGATTATTGATCTAAATGGAAAAATGAAACTATATAAAACTTTTAGAAAAAAAATAGAATAAAACTTCTGTGACCTAGGGTTAGACAAAAAAGTTCTTTCACATGAAACTCTAAAACAATACAAAAAAATTGAACGTTATCAAAATTAAAATCTTTTGCTGCATGAAAGACACAGTCAAGAGAATGAAAAGACAAACTACATACTGAGAAAAAAATATTTGTAAACCATGTATTCAGTAGAGAACATGTATCAAGGATTTACCAAGAAATCTCAAAACTCAACACTACGAAGACAACCCCACTAAAAAATGGGCACTGAACCCCCATGTTTGAATAGGCACTTCACCACGAGGAGATATAGATGGCAAATAAGTATGTGAAAAAGTGTTCAACATCATTATCCACAATGCAAATTAAAATTAACAATGAGATACCATGACAAACCTATCGGAATGACTAAAATTATAAAATACCGACAATGCTAAGTGCTGTCAAAGATGCGGAAAAATAGCAATTCACGCACATTGCTAACGGGGATGCAAAATGATATAATCATTCTGAAAAGCAGTTTGGCAGCTTCCTACAAAGTTCAACACACCACATGACCCAGCAATCCCACTCCTGGGTATTTAGCCAAGAGAAATGAAAACTAATATTCATGCAAAAACCTGTACACAAATATTTATAGCAGCGGTATTCACAGTCATCAAAAACTGGAAACAAACCAATGTCCTTCAAATAGAGAAACAAACTGTGGCACATATATATAATGTATATAGACATTACTACTCAGCAATTAAAAACAAGTAAGCTATTGATACAAACAACAACCTGGATGAATCTCAAAGGTGTTACGCTGAGTGAAAGAAACCAATCTCTAAAGGTCACATACTATATGATTCAATTCACATGATATTCTCAAAAGATAAAACTATAGCAACGGAAAACAGATAATGATTTTTATGAGTTGCTGGTGGGGGAGCTTTTGATTACAGACAAATAGCATGAAGGAGTTCTTCGGGTTATAGAATTTTTCAATATCCCAATTGTGATGGCAGTTACGCAGATCTGTACATGTGCTAAAATTCATAGAGCTAAACACCAAAAAAGTCAAAAAAAGAAAAATAAACATATATAGCCAACATCTTAGCACACAAAGGTGCACAATAAGTGTTTGTTGGATCGAATTACAAACAATGTTGAAGATCACTACTGCCCATATTTCACCCTGCCCCAACATAGTTGAAATTATTGTGTCCACTGGCTGATTATGTGTGTGTAAGCAAGAATGAGGTTGTCCTGGAGAGAAGACAAGTCAGTTAGAGACAAACTTCAGGATACTTTCACCATCATGGACACAGTTATCTTTAAGGTCACCAGGTCCAAAACTCTCATACACAACACAATCCTTTGGAGGAAGACTATAATAAACATGTGTTAATTGTTTCACTAACTGCTACTCCTTTCCTTTTTCTTAACATCTCCAGAATCTCCCCAGGTGGGATTAAGCCCAACCCCAAATTTAAAAATGGCTTCTAATTACATTAAAGCAATCAGTCTTTTATTTTCTTTGACCCCTGTGATTGACTTAGTGATTGGCTCCAGGAACTAAGAAAGGCAATTGAGGCCAACTGGACACTATTTCTGGATTACTGTGTGAGCTATGACGTAAAATCCCTTTTTTTGTTGGGTTTGAGCCTGGAACCATGTCACTCTAAGGACTGGTTACCATCTTTCAGTGATAAAGAGAAAATCCACTGAGAGAGCAAGGAGGCAGAGAAATGAACTGAGAGTGAAAAACTGGTTCCCGGCCATAACATTTTCCCCTCCAGTCCAGCTTCCCACTTAACTAGGTGATAAAAATACCAGACCCCTTCCCAGTCCTGCTAGCCCAAATCTCTAGGGAAGTCCTGGAAAACTTAGTCACACCTGGAGCTAGCTCTAAGGTTGGAGTTTTCAGGAATATAGACCAATAAATTTCTTTTATTATTTCAGAGAATTTGTGATAGGTCTGTTACTTACCAACCAAAGCATCCTAGCTGACAGAAGCCAGCTAGATTTGTTTCCTTTTATTTTTAAAATCATTTCTTTGCAGAGAACTAAGCATAAGATCAAAATGGGATATTATTTACATGCCTCTGATAAGTTCAAAGGACAACCTCAATTAGGATTTCCAGAACAACCTGAAAAAAAAAACAGGTTGAGAAATCTCTCTTCCCTCCCACTGCTCCTCCCTCTGGCTCTCCTTTCTTTGATTAAATAGGCATTAGGACACCTTTTCAAAAAGGCTTTTCTGTGGTGTTCAGAAGCATTTCTAGAAATTGAAACCTCAGACTTTCCAAGATGTACCTCAGTGCTGCATATCACCGCATACCTCTAAGTGATGGAAACAGCATTCCTATCATCGGTCTTGGTACCTACTCAGAACCTAGATTGGTAAGCTTATCTCTCTCTGCTTTTTTTTTTTTTAATTAACACTTTCCTAAAGGATAATCTGTAATTCATTTTGAATGGATTTCATTGCTTTAATTATTGTAATAATGAATGCAACCTTGAAGGACTGCTGTTTGGCTGAATAAGTACTGAGCCAATGGTTAAACTAAATCAGTTTATGATTTTAAAGTATCTTGGCTTAAAGAATGGGACCTTTCTGCTTCCTTGACTAAAATTCAGCCTGAATGCTGGTTATAAAGTTGAACTGAAGTACGTAAAATTTCTGAGTTTATGATTTTTTTAAGTTCATATTTGAGAATTTTTAGTTCAGTCCAACAAAACATTTAGTGAAAACCTACCATGTATGAAGCACTAGGCTATAGAAGCTTCAAATATGAAGAGAATAGTGTCTCTGCTGTCTAGGGATTAAAAATCTAATAGAGGAGACAGACTCTAATAACTAATTAATCATAGAACAATGAAGAGTAAATGCTGTCTGAGAATTTTAAACAGTATCTCTCTGAAAACACAGGAAAGGGAATAGTTAGATTTGACCATGAGGACTGAAGTGGGTTTCCATTAAAACACAGAAAAGCTTCTACTTGTAAGAAAAATATCTTTCTGCTTTCCACATTGCAATTCCACATTTAATGCTAATTACCAGAATAAACAGTGGTTATATCTAGAAATGCTACTGAAATTTGAATGATCATGTGTGAATGAACTCTGTTAAACTAAGTATAAGTTAACTAGGCAGAGAAGCAGAGCTGAGGCAGGACATTGTAGGCAGAAAGAGAAGCACAGAGGCACAAGGATATGAATCTGATTATGTCATGCCTCTGCCTGACACGGTTAAGTGTTAAAAAAATTTTAGCTATTATTATTGTATGCATTTACATCTCCATATCCTCTGATGCACACATATATATATATATAAATATATATATACAAGTACATATATATACACACACATACATATATATATATATATATATATATATATATATATATATATCCTTTCATTCACTTGACAAGGATTACCTGAACACCGAGCACGCATACTATACTGGGAATATAAAGCTGAACAAGACATGGTCTCTTTCCTGATGGATTTTACATCTTACAGGGAAGATTGCACAGAAAATTTTAGCTATTATTATTGTAGTACTCTTTGTAGTACTTTATAGTACATGCATTTGCTAATTTAATCCTCACAACATTATGAGAGAGATACCATTTTACAGATGAGAAAACTGAAGCATGGCAAGATAAAGTAAAATGTCCCAAACTTATAATGGTGAGGAAGAGAACTGGAATTTAAACCAATGCAGTTTTGGCCCAGGTCCTATCCTCTGAGTCCCTATACTATATTACCTGTTATAAATGTATGTTATGTCAATGCAGCTGCATATTTCTATGACTTTCTATATATATTTCTATATATGAAAGTATCTAGGAATATATATCCAGAAAGTACCTAGGATGGATGGATAGATAGATAGATAGATAGAATGATACATCTAGGATATGAATCTAATTATGTCATGCCTCTACTCATTTCAATGACTATCAATTATATGGCTCCTTGCTTGCACATCTATCATTCTATCTATCTCTCTGTCTCTCTATCTGTCTCCTGGAACTCAGTGGGGCTCAAAGTGCTGCATCTACCAGTAAATATTATTAAGTGCCTGCTATGTGTCTAGTAATATTAAATGCTACAGGATGGAGACATTCCAAAGCATTCATGTGTCATTTCCCAAAAAGAGTTGTAACTCACTTCAGAAGATAAGACATTACTGCAGTTAGAGAATATGGCATTCGAGGAATATTATTAGAAATGAAGATTGTGCATGCACAAACCACATTTGTGATCAGAAATACAGAACTAAAGGTATGTCTCACAAAATTGGAAACTCTAATGTGAAGAAAAATGCCCACCATGGAAGATTTGGGGGAGGGGTATAGGCAGAGCTAGGTTGAAGGGGAGACGGGGAGTGGGGAGGGTGGAGTATCTCCTAGCTGGAACACTCAGCAGTTTCTGTTCAAAGCCATACAACTGACAACTCCCTCACCATCTACCCAGGGCTGATGAGACAGACACTAGGAGTACCCATGCCCAAGTCGGTCACCAGGAAATAAAAGTACCGAATTAGATTTAACGTCAGAATCTTAGTCCTAGAGATGAAATCTGATGCCAAAATTCAGTCTTCTCTCCTCAGCGTGCCTGAGGTGCTTTTCAAAACCTTTCATTCCACAAGAGATGGAAGGAGAATGACAGGCTGAGGTAACTCATTAACTGAAATGCTTCACATTTCATGTATATAATCAAGTCAGTCAATATTTGTCCTGGGATCCTGTTCCATTTTGATACAGAAGTTAGCAGGCGCCAGGGGAAGATTTAGGCTTGTCTTCAGGGGGAGTCGGGGTAGGAGCAGAGATGAAAGGCTGAGATAAGGAAGACTAACAATAACCTCTCCTCCAGCATCTGCCCATTTGAGACTCCACTGTCACACACGTGACGATAGGAACTGTAGAACAGCAGCCCGGAGGAACATTATTGTGCAGCTGTGTGAGGCCAACCAGCCTAGCTTCTCCTGACTTACAAAGATTTTTTTTCTCTTAATATGCCCAACTTTCTTATTAAGGTGTTTCATGCCTGTGGAGTCAGGGAATTTGAGATGGAACCAGCATCTAGTAGCACCAGGCACTCTGTGCATTTCCTCACTTGACAATCACTAACTAATGAAAACTGAACTGTACAAATTATCTATGCACCATTTCCCTAGGACAGAGTCCCAGAATATTTTCATACAGGGATGAAATAGTCTATAATAGCCTCCCAGCAAGTCTCCCTTCTTCCTGTCTCTCTCCCTATATCGCTGTCTGAGAAAGTCCGATAGGCAAGAGTTTTGAATCTTGTTCGTTTTTCTGCTTTGATAGAAATTAATTTGGTTTTTATGTATATCAGCCCATGAGTTAATAACCAGTATTTATCAAAAACTTCAAGTAAAACTCAAGAATGTTACCAAGTGTGCAAATGACACAAATCTGAGACCAATGGTAAATATTTTGGAAAATGGGCAATAATTCAGTTCAATAAATATTTATTGTGTGCCTACCATGTATGAGGCATTTTTCTAGGTAACACAGGGATTGAAACAATGGACTAGAAACAAGGGATTTGAAATCCGTGAGTGACTGAAGGCAGAAAAAATAAATACACTTATAAATAAAATATAAAGAAAAGCTGAAGTGCTTGTCCAAAGATGAAAGTAACAGTGAACAAATCTAGTTATGGGGTAGATCATGAAACACCAAGCTATAGGGCAGGAGCAGCCTAGATTGGGGTTGTAACTGATCCAGTATCCCTTCCTGGGTGGCTCTGGTTAAGATTTCTATAGCTGTAAACAGTTTTCACACTCTGAAGAGTGAGCCAAAGGCTTTGTATGTGGGGCAAAGGAGAGGTGAAGTCCAATCTCTTGAGTACTAAGGAGGAGGCTGAAACATCAAGGGGCCACTGTGATGCAATTTTGTAGTAGGGAAGAGAGATTGGTGTCAATTCTGAATACATGGGCAAGTGAGAATTTATAACCAAGGTGCAGGGTTGGAATCTGTGGGTAGAAAATTACTAAGAGGAAACATCAGGAATACGGGGCCATTCTGGCTAAACTGACCTAACAGGATTCTTGCTGAAGACAGGGTGGGGTGACTAGACATCTCCTGGGGCATGGTGGAGGAGGAGGAACCTGTTTTGATATCAAGCGTGATCAGATATGGAGGGTGAGAGGTTGTGGTTAAACTGACTTAGCAGGATTCTTGCTAAGCTTGGACAGAGCAGAGATGAGTATGAAAGTCCATGTTGGAAAAGAGTTCAAAAGAACCTGATTAGAGTTTGGTCCATGAAAGAATCTTTGTCAGAGTTGAGGATGTTCCCACAATCTCTACCTAAAGGGACCAGGGACCAGGCAGGAACCGTAAATAAGTGGCCCTAGAGAGCCAAGTCTATTTCTCAGTTTTGTTCTGCTTTCCCATTTTGATAGTAGATATAAGTGCAAGAAATGCTTTCTTCTTCTTTGCTACAAAACAAAAACAAAAAAACACAAAAAACATGTGCAGGTAACACTTAGGAGACGATTGATGGTACAAAACACAATAAACAGAGTACCAGGGATTCCACTCACCATTCTAAATGAAGATGGTAATTTCTCCACTACAGCTAATTGTCATGCATAAACAAAAGTCCAGTGTGGCCTGATCTTCTCACATTTTTCAAGGAATATTGTAAAGTAATTAATAATTTTTAAGTAATGGCAACACTTATATTTTTGTAAAACACTATATGAGCTAGTATTTTAAGAGTCAAAGAAAACAACTCAGCTGGTGTTTGTTTTTACTCTTAGTAGAGTGTGTATCCTGAGTTCTTTGCAGTACCTGTGACCCCTTCACACTCACACTCCTGCCACAGAAGCCTTGGCTCTTAGAAAGCAAATACCAAGAACTGACTTCTGCATTTTATATCATTCCTCTCCAGAGGCAATGAATGCTGCACATCAAGCTACAAAAAATGGTTTGCCGGGGAGGGGGGGGTTGGGGGGGTAGATGGTAACAAAAAAATACCAGGGAGAAAAAAGTAGGTTCATATTTCAAAGCTATTACCCTGCCAACGTTAAAACGAATTAAAATGAGAAGAGGCAAAATACATAGAGATCAAGTGAGATGGCTTCTCTAATAAATCAGGCAAAAAATAATAAGAACTTAAACTTGGTCGGTGGCTGTGAAGAAAATAATTTGGCTGGGGCCTAAAAAAGAAGTAACTTGGCTGAAGGATACAAATCATGGGGTAGACTCTACAAAGCTTGGCAACCAATTGGAACCAATCAAAGGAGAACAAATAGTAGGTCCAAGGCCACAAATGGATGTTTCATGCCCAGGTTACTACATTCTTTGGATCTAAAGTTTTGAACTTATTTGAGTCACTTACCTTTTATTTTTGATCTACTTCCTTATTTTTTTAACATTTAAAATTTTGAAATATATAGAAGGGTGAATACTTTTAAAGCTAACATCTGAGTAACCACCACACAGATCCAAAATTAGAATATACCAACCCCCAGAAACCCTCTGTGTCCCCTTCCCAATTCAAAACCATCTCTCCCTCAAGAGGTAATTTATCTTCTAACTTTCATGGCAATTATTTTCTTGCTTTTTTCTAAAGGTCATATAACTTTTTTCAGGTAGATTGCCTATCTCCTCTTCATTTAGTTGTTCTTGTGGGGTTTTTTCTTGTTGCTTCATTTGCAACATATTTCTCTGTGTTCTCATTTTGTCTGACTTTCTGTGTTCATGGTCTTCTTTCCACAGTCTGCAGGATCATAGTTCCTCTTGCTTCTGGTGTCTGCCCCCTGGTGGGTGAGGTTGGTCCAGGGGCTTGTGCAGGCTTCCTGTTGGGAGAGACTGGTGCCTGCCCTCTGGTGGGTGGAGCTGGGTCGTGTCCCTCTGATGGGCAGGGCCATGTCCATGTCAAGGGGTGTGTGAGCTCAGTACAACTTTAGGCAGCCTGTCTTCTGATGGGTGGGGCTGTGTTCCTATCTTGTTGGTTGTTTGGTGTGAGGCTTTCCAGCACTAGAGTGTGCAGGTTATTGAGTGGGGCCGGGTCTTAGTGCTGAAATGTGGACCTCTGGGAGAGCTCACTCCAATCAATATTCCCTGGGGCTTCCGCTACCAGTGTCCTTGCCCCCACAGTGAGCTATAGTCTACCTTCACCTCCCCAGGAGACCTGCCAAGACCCCTAGGTAGGTCTGGCCCAGGTCCCTATGGAAGTACTCCTGTGTGCTGGATCCCACTGCACGTGAGACCTTGTGTGCACCCTCCAAGAGTGGAGTCTCTGTTTCCCCCGCCCTGTGGAGCTCCTGCACTCAAGCCCCACTGGCCTTCAAGGCTAAATGCTCTGGGGGTCCTTCCTCTCAATGCCAGACCCTCAGACTGGCACAGAGGGCTATTTTTATGTGGGAACATCCCTGTGTAGCCTGCATGGGTTTAATATTTTTTGGTGTGAGGGCTCTTTTTAGTATAGATGTCTGCCACCTCTTTCCTCAGTGTATGCTGGCTGTTATCCCTTTGATAGGAGGTGTGACTGATGTTGTGGTGACCAGAACCTGCACTGGATATTGAGCAGGGCCTCCCCTTTGCTCTCTGGTTGTCACTGCCCTGTCAGGGGTGGGATCTGCTACCTAGTCGTCGGAGTAGAGTCCCCCAGATCTGTTTCTGAGCTGTGTTTCTGATCTGTGGTGTGAGGTAGGTGGGACTGGAGCATTCCTCCTCTGGAGCTGTTCACCTATGGGTGTGCTCTGTTGTGTCACCTTCACCTGTTGTACAAGCTCTTAGATTACACTGTTGTTGGTACTGCTCTCGTCTCCACCTTAACCGTGGGAATGCCTGCAGTTGGCCCCAGTGTCCCTCAGACATTGTTTTCACCAGGCCACCAGCGCAGATCCACTGAAGTCATGTCCCAGGATTGCAGTAAGCATGGATCTGGACCCGCTGTGTGCACTATGGGGGCAGCTCAGACTCTGGCCTGGCCCGACCCCCTGTGTAAGTGCCCACAAAGTCTACAGCTGTTAAGCTAGGCCCATCTTGGCTGCAGGAGCAGCTGCTGTCCATTTAGATGTTCTGCAGGCACTTAGCTTACAAAGCTGGTCGCAGGGTCATCAATTCGCAGATTGTGCAGCTGCGAGGAGAGACTTCAGCTTTTCTTCCTTAGTTGTACAGCCCCTGGGGCTCAGCTGTGGTTTCAGCACCACCTCTGCATGTGGGCCACCCACAGGGGTCTGCTCCCGAGGCTGCCCTGGAGCACACAAGTCCGCCCCGGCGAGGAGGGGGTTGTGGATGCAGCAGCAACGGGGGTCACAAGAGCTCCTGCCCTGGCAGGAGCCCTTCCCCGTGCCCAGGGAGGCAGGGGCCTCATGTGGGGAGAGAGGCTGCAATGGCAGTCCTGCCCCTTGCAAGTCACTTAACAATGGTGCTTCGCTTCTATGGCGGTCTGGGTTTCCTCTACAAGCGTTCCTAGTTGTGGATTTCCTCACTTCCATCCCCTCAGGCTGTCTCCGCACAGTCAACAGTCAAAAGTCTTCTCCCCGGGTCTGCTCTCCAAACCCCACATTTTAGCACCCAGCCCCCATACACACTGGTGACACACCTTTCAGGCTGGGGCACACAGGGCTGTGGCGAGGACCATCTGTGTAGGTCTCACTCTGTCCTGCCTGCCACAGACAGGTTGCTGGGCTCTCCTCTCGTAGCCCCCAAAGTTCCCCTTCTGTCCCAACTGATCTCCTCGCTGTGAGGGGGCTTCCCCGGGTGCGGGAACCTCTCCTCACCTTCAGCTCCCCCAAGGGGTGCAGGTCCCATCCCACTTCCTCTCCTCTTCCTTTTCCCTTCTTTCTTTCATCCTACCCAGTTACGCAGGGGTCTTTCTTGTACTTTTAGGTGTCCGAATTTGTCGTTTTCGCTATAAAACGATGTATGTGCCAAGTGTCCTGATTAAGAATGATTAAAGAAAAGACACATTTCTCTTCTCCCCCAACCCAACCCCCCTATCATTTTAGACCCCTAAGGGGACCTGTGCAAGATCAGTGAAAATTGCCATTGACACGGGGTACCGGCACATTGATGGCGCCTACCTCTACCAGAACGAGCACGAAGTGGGGGAGGCCATCAGGGAGAAGATAGCAGAAGGAAAGGTGCAGAGGCAGGATATCTTCTACTGCGGAAAGGTGAGGTCTTCCCTTCACCCTACACGACTTACGTTCATGGTGGGTCTGACGTCTTTTCTCTGCTGAAGAATATTGAACTCACCAAACCCTGCAGGCTTGCAGGATCTTAGTTCCCTGTGTCCCCTGCAGTGGAAGTGCAGAGTCCTAACCGCTGGACTGCCAGGGAAGTCCTGAGGAGTGAGTTCTTAACTGACAAATTCCTCAATCTTGCCAAGGATTTAGGGACTAATTAGCCCCATGAAGTTTAGGGAAAAGTTCTTTCTTCATACTTGGGCATTGATTTAAGACAATACGGAAGAGCCAAATCAAAGAAAGTTGATTTGAGGAGTGAAGGGAAGTAAGGAGGTGGTTCATGTTATAATAAGCATGTGTCAAAACTTCTTCTAAAAGGAGGCAGCTTTTTCTTCTGTATATGCCTACTTGTCCATAGATCACTAATTTTTTTGAGATATAATTCATGTACCATAAAGTTCACCATTTTTAGTATATTCACAAAGTTGTTCAACCATGACCACTACCTTTTCCAGAATATTTTTATCACTCCAAAAAGAAACCTCTTACCCACTAGTAATCACTGCCCATTTATCCCTCTCCCCCATTCACTGGTAAACACTGATCTACTTTCTGTCTCTTTAGTTTTCCTATTCTGGACATTTCATACAAAAGGAATCATACAATATGTGTTCTTTTCTGTCTAGCTTCTTTCACTTAGTATAATGTTTTCTACTTTCAACCATGTTGTAGCACATATCAGAATTTCATTTCTTTTTATGGCCAAATACTATTCCATTGTATGGATATACCACATTTTGTTTAGATCACTACCTTTTGAGAAATTGAAATCTCCAGAAATCTATCCATTGAAGAGCAATCAGAAAGATAAAGCATCGTGATAAAATGAAAGCCAGTGGAAATGTAGGATACATATTTACAGGCAGCCTTGCAGGAATAAAACTGTATAACTTTAGAGAACTTGTAATACAATTCTCCTAAGTTTTCTAAAGAGAACAAAATGGTGCTTCTGACTTCACTCACTCCCCAGAACCCCATCCTCCCTACTCCTTTCCAGCCTCTCCAGGAGTTTGCAGTTTCCCAAGTCACCAGCCACTTATGGGCTATGATTTCAAGGGGCCATGTAGAGCCACTGTCCCAAAATATCAGCCTGAAGCTTCTCACTTTATTATAGCTTTACAGCCTGATTCCTAAAGATTTTGTTATTACAGAGTCTCTCGTTACAACTCACCAAGTGTTTCTGGGGAAAAATAAACTTGAACTCATATCCTGAGGACCTGAGCCAAAGAATCCTGCCCAAAGCTGGAAATATTTTTGAATTTATTAAAAAAAAAAAACACTTTCATTCTTATCTCCTTGGTAAACCGTTAAAGCTGTTGGAATACCTATCATGATGAAAAAATTGAACTGAATTAAATCACCCATTTCATTTCATTTCAAGGCTTGATATGAGTTAACATTTACAAAGCACTTAAAGAGTACCTAGAGCTAGTACTGCATGTTTGTTGAATAAAAATAGATTAAAACATAAAACAGAATTTTCAGTTAGATGAGATTTCACCAATACACCAAAAGGACCCACAGTAACAACAAAAACACGTTTTTCTCTACTCTCACATTGTCTTCTCTATGCTCTGAAGGCAAGAAAAAAATTATTGTCCAACATAGGAAAAAAATCAAATTTTGCTAATTTTGCTTGCTCTTAACTTGTGGCAAAAAATGTACATAAATTCCAAGCTTTTTCTCCCAAAAAATATGTAAGCAAATTTGATGCTCCAAGAAGATGTATTCATTTATCCTGAAGCTCTGGGTACCCTTCAGTATCCCATGTTTTACAGACCTCAAGGGTACACATGCTCCAGTTTGACAACCCAAGGCTTAATCTTTCATTACCTAACACTTTAGAGAACGAGTAATTTCTTTTTCTTTTTTTTCTTATTTATGTTAAGCTGTCTACATTCCTTTTATTTACTTTTTCAGCTTTATTGAGATATAATTGACATATGGCCTTGTATAAAGTGTACAACGCACTGATTTGATACAATTATATATTGCAAAATGGTTACCACCATAGTGTTAGCTAACACCTCCATCACATTACATAATTACTATTTATTTCCTGTGATGAGAACATTTAACATTTATTCTCTTAGCAACTTTCTCGTATATAATACAGTATTGTTATCTATAATCACCATGCTGTTCATTAGATCCCCAGAACTTATTCGTCTTATAACAGGGAGTTTGTACCCTTTGACCAACATCTCCCCATTTGTATTCATGAATAGCTGTTTTGTTTTGTTTTTTCATGAATAGCTATTTTATTGTTTTTTAATATAAATTTATTTATTTTATTTATTTTAGTTTTGGCTGCATTGGGTCTTCGTTGCTACACGCAGGCTTTTCTCTGGTTGCGGTGAGCAGGGGCTACTCTTCATTGTGGTGTGCAGGCTTCTCATTGTGGTGGCTTCTCAGGAGCACAGGCTCTAGGCACGCGGGCTCATGAGCGCAGTCTCAGTAGTTGTAGCGTACGGGCTTAGTTGTTCCGCGGCATGTGGTATCTTCCTGGACAAGGGCTCGAACCCGTGTCTCCTGCATTGGCAGGCGGATTCTGAACCACTGCGCCACCAGGGATGCCCCATGGATAGCTATTTAATTGTTGATCTTTGTTGGAGGACTGGAGGCTGGGGTCTCCCATGCCGCCATTTTGGTGACATTATTGGTTCAGATCTTAGTAGGGATTGGCAGAATTTTCCTGGGGAAATGAGGAAGTGAACCAAATGAGAACAAAGGAGCGGTGAAAAGGGATCTAAACTTTTGCAATAATTTAAAATTTCACCAGCTTCTGCACCACCCATCACAATGTGGAGGATCTGGTGAAGATACATACACAACCATATTTCTTACTCAGATGAAGCACACCTTTTATCAGTGAAATGAAAGTAAAGTGCCAAGCCAGGTCAGAACCACTAGTCAGATACATGTTCCCTAATTACACAGTGAGGAAAAGTGAAAGTGCGAAGAGTCGATTAGGCAGTTAGCACAGAGCAGAGGAAGACTTTATTGCTGAATTAGGTACTCTGTGGTTCAGATGGATCTTGAAATCTCTGGTACTATATTTGGATAAAGTTATACTCTGGATGTCAAGTTATATCAGCTCAACCTGTACTCAGATGACACTGCAACGTAAACATATTTTTGTGAAATGAAATGGGTGAATACAATGTGTATGAGTGTTTGTAAAGACTAAAGGGCTGGGGAATTCCCTGGCGGTCTAGTGGTGAGGACTCTGCTCTTCCACTGCAAGGAGCATGGGTGTTGGGGAACTAAGATCCTGCATGCTGCACGGTGCAGCCACAAAAAAAGAAACAGTAAAAACAAATTTTAAAGGGCTGCATCATTGTTAATAATAATAATGAGGATATTAGTTAACTATCTCCCTTTTTTTCTTTCAGCTGTGGGCTACACATCATGACCCACAGATGGTCCGCCCAACTCTGGAGAGGACGCTCAGGGGCCTCCAGCTAGATTATGTAGATCTTTACATCATTGAAATACCCATGGCTTTTAAGGTAAGTTCATATGCCTAAAGGTAAAGCCTCTGCTCTTTGGCAACCATGGGCCAACATCTATGTACGGGAAGCTCATTCATTACTTAGCACCATAGAATATTATGATGTTTTGTTACCGTAAATCAGATAGTACTGACCTAACCCAACAAATGCCAAGAAGATTATGTGTAGCCAACTCAGGCCTGGATCCCAAGTTTCTAGATTCATAATCTAATGCACTGTCTGTTATATCCTGTCTTTGCAGCTATAAACGCTCTCCATCAAACCAACAAGTAGTCTCCTAACTGTAGTCCACATTGCAGTTGTCCAGCATCCAGACACACCCTTCTTCCCATTCACACAGTCCCGAAAACATCCCTGCACAACATAATGTAAAATAATAAATACAACTGAAAACCTACTCACACTCCACCCTCTCCAAAGGAAAATAACCCAAAGAGTAGTCAGATTTTTGAAGGCAGCTCCAAGATCAGGACCTCTAGGTGATATCTATTCCTCTAACTCAAATGCACTCCTTCCTTGAACTTTCTCCATATACGGACTCAGTTTAACCACCACCAACACACCCAGTATACACTGCTGAAGAGCAGCAGCTGCTTTAAAGTTTCACTGAGGGAAGGAGAGATTGAAAAACAAAACTGACCACTTGTCCATGAGGTAAACCAGATCCTGCTGGACAGGAAAAACAAGGACTCCCTGCCATTGCAGTGGCCAGAATTTCTTTACACAGCCAACCTGGCTGCCCCGTTCTGTTCTCTGGAAGCACCTTCCTTATTAACTCTCCTCTGTGGTCACATCCAAGATGTGACCTTAGCAATTATATATCCCAAAAACCTCATTTCACAGAAGAGAAAAGCAATGAACTACTAGGATTAAAGTCCATCAGAATTGGAACCAGATCCTGGGTCGCCTGATGCCAATCTTATACGTGTTCCCTTATACTACACTACCCTCTGCCTTATCCTCGCAAGCCTAATAATCGCAATGTCCTGTGGACTACAGTGATTTTTTTATTTCAGGCTCTTGGGATTTTGACCTTAGCCCTTCTCCTCACTCAACTAACTTCGATTCTTATTCAAATGACAGAGTTCTAAGCTGAGTCTTACAGATTTGGAAAGAACCTGTATTTAAAAGTGAGAAAATGAAATTTACTCCTCTGTGGCTAACTAATGACTTGTAAAATCTTTTTGGAGAAGGTAAATAAAGGAATTCTATTTCTATTCTTAAATAGGATCAAGGCTCAAGGACACAGAGAAGGTAAATTTTTAACAGTGAGAAATTACACAGTATAGTGACATTACCTCCCAACTGAACCTGTACTTCCTGTAATTGAGAAATCAGTCTTTGAAGCCAAAATATCACTTGCTTTTTGAATCTCATGATTCTTTTTAAAGAAAAACCTTTCTCGCTAAAATATTTTACCACTTTGTTATTTTTTAAATATAAAGTTAATAAGCAGACACAATTTTAGAACAACAAAAAGTACAAAAACTCATGATAAGACATTTTAAAAAGATGAAGTTATTGCTAAACAGGAATGAAGGTCAATAGCATGGGTTTTTAGAGGGTTGAGTTATTCTTCTAATAATGCCTTACAGTCAGGAGCAGGAAAGGAGGAAAAAGACAATGAGTTTATCCAAATGAAGGGATTAGTAAAGTAAGCACAGTGGAACATCATAGAAATATCTAACATGGGTTCAGACTTGGAGAGGACTTAATTAAAATTTGGGAGAGTAAAAACTATTAATAGTGAGAGTTCATAATGGAGATATAAAGCCATTTCAGGTCAGAAGTAAAATTAGGAAGTGCAAAAAGCAAGAAATATGGAGGGAGTCTGGAGTGGAAATAAGCCTCGTAAGTGTTGAGAAGGTCAAAGGGCTTAGAAATCAGAGGTAACCAGGGTAGTTAATATGAATGATTACATGGCTTTGAGGAGAAAGGAGTCTTTTTCCTGCTCTCGGTGAAATAGAAGAAAATTGAGGTGAAATTATCTTTGCTAAAGAGGGCATGGAGAAATTGTTATCACCAGGTGAAAGATTAATTCAGGTGAGATGGCAAAGCGAAAAATTAGGGAAAATTTTTAAGAATATAATGCATTTTATCCAATTGCTTGATTTTCAACAACAAAAAATTCCTATTATCAAGGTCTACAAAGACTTCTATGCCACCAACCAAATCCAGTAGACACTTTGTCCTCATATTTTATTTGATCTCTTCCAGCACAGTTGACTACTGCCTCCTTCTTTAAACATTTTCATCTCATGGCTTCTATGATATCACCCTCTGGTGATTCTTTGACAGCTTCTTCTCTGCCAAACTCCAAATGTTTTGCCCAGTGCTTTATCCTCAATATTCTTGTCTTACTGAGCCGTACTCTCTCTATAGGTGATTTCATCCAGTTGCATGGATTGAATACCATTTTATATGCTGAGGACTCCCAAATTTTATCTGTACCCATGATCTCTCTCTGAGCCACTCTCTGAGACTTCTCTGTTCTCTTCAAATATCCACTTGACTGTCCAACAGTCATTTCAAACTCAAACTATCCAAAACAAAACTCTCAATTCCTTGTCCAACCTCAGGAAATGATTACCACCATCCACTCAAGGAGTCTAGAAATTATCTTTTATTTCTATCCCATTTCCAGGCCCATAAGAGATGGGTCCCATTTTTAAATATAGCAAAAAAGGAGAAATCTGAAAGACAATTTCCACACCATAGTCAATCTTCATTGGGAAAGTATCATCCAAAAGTTAGAGGAGGAGGTTTGACACTTACATAGTGTATGAGGTAGAAAAAAAGATGCTGAACTCCTGGAGGGCCCAAAAAGGGTAAGAAAAGAACCATGGGGCGATTAGCCAGACCTGAGAAGTAATGTGCTATGCATTTCCCTTATACTTAAGGAATATTGCATTCCTCAACTATACTTAGCTGAAGAATTTCCTCCTCTCAGCCTTAGTGATGACCTCTGGTTTCTTATAAGAGTAAGAAATTTGCTGTCCTCAACTTTGGCCAGGATAGACTATCCAAACACTGAGTCTAAAAGTCCTAATTCTCAACTTTTACTTTTCTTTAATGAGAAATTTTATCATTAAGAGAGAACTTCATGGCTTAAGAACAACAATAATCTGTCAATAAATAAAGAATAATGAATGCTGGGGTGAGAGAATGAGACTAATGTGTCATATATGTTGGACAAATGAATTTCTGGACAGTTCCACAGGGGGAGGGGAAAAAAAAAAAATATATATATATATATATATATATCTTGAATTGGTTTCCCAGGGCCCGGGTATATTGGAATACTGACAACTTAAATTCCATCATTTCAATCCCCAGATATAAATAAAGTTAACTACACTTTTTCATTTTCTTTTTCTTTTTTAACAGCCTGGAGATGAATTCTATCCTAAAGATGAAAATGGCAAATGGTTATATCACAAGTCAAATCTGTGTGCCACTTGGGAGGTGAGTTCAAGTGGGCCTCTTATGTTAAAAGAGTACATTTTTAAATTGTGATCTGGTTATTCCTATTCGATTTACGGAGAGTTGTAACCTTTACTCCCAATGAAAAGTAGTAGTCAGGTATTTCTAACCACGAGCAAAGATGTATAAAATCTCCACTTCTGAGTGCTGAAAAATGTTTGATTTTGCTTTGATGGAAGAGAAGAATGCCAAAGATAAGGAAGAGAGAAGTGTGGGAGGAAAAATAAAGTAAAGGAAATAAGTTCTACTGTAACAGTAAATAAAAATATATAAATGAGATAAACTCACAAATTTTTGGTTTCTCAAATTGAATTTTTAAAAATCAGTAATATGATGTCTAAAAGAAACAAATGTAAAATAATATATGAAAAACTGAAAAGCAATTCTGGTGCCATTTCTGAGCAGGCTGCTGGCTCTTTCCCCAAGATTATAAGAGTGAGAAACTAGGGGAAAATAATGCGAAAACCCTTATGGATTTAGGTGGGAGGCAGGTACAGATATTTTGAACTGGTTTGTTTATGAGGTTATACGGAAGCTTTTACCTAGAGTGAAAAGCAACTCAGCAACCACTAAGATAATATAGGAGAGGAACTATCGGAGTTATTTTTGCTCTTATTTCTCTCTTGCTATAGCCTTGGGACACACTCCACACATGTAGACACTTAGGACTCGTGTTCAGATGTCTTCAGGAATCAAGTCAGAGCAGCACTGGAATCCTGCACTTGTGAGAAGCTGATAAAAACATAAGTCTCTGCCTGACCTCTGGCAGTTGTTTCCTGCCTCTCCCAATTCAAACTCCAAAGGCTGGAAATGATACTCTAATGATCATCTCATTCTAATAGACTTCCCCCTGTTTAGGTTACAGCTGAGGATCTGAACTGTGGCTTGTTTTGAGGGGTGAGGAGGCACTGACTGTGTTTTCTACTGTCTGGGGCTCTCCACCCGAAAGACCATACACTCACTCCTGACCTCATTGGAGCTGCTAGGATTGGAGTTTGGCATTCTCCTCTAAGGGACTGCCTCACAGTGTACCTAATATCCTCAGGAGAAAATGAGCTCAGAGCCCAAAATAACAAGGCATTTATTTCACAAGGAAACAACATATCTCAATTACATATCGCAACAAAAACAGAACAGAGGACCAAGAACTTTTAAATTAGCCAATTAATATATTCAAGGAGATAAAAGAAAGATATCAGCAATATGAAATAAGAACAAGAAAACTTTTTTTTAAAACAAGCAAAAATAATAATTATGAAAAATAAAAACACAGTGCAGTAGATGGGATAAAAATAGAATGGGTACAGATAAGGAAAAGATGATCAGCTTAAAAGATCAGAATGAGGAAATCTCCCAAGTGAAGAAGGAAAGGACAAGAAAAAATTTTAAATGTGAAATATGAAAAGCTAAGAGATGTAAATCATAAAATTAGAATTTCCAGTATCCACACAATAGAAGTCTTAGAAAAAAAGAAAGAAAAGGAAGTAATAATTGAAGAAAAAACCCAGAGATGTTGAAAAGGCATGAATTACCAAAGAGGAAAGAGAAAGAAACCCATACCTGGATGCTTTATAGTGAAATTTCAGGATGTCAAACATAAAGAGAAAATGTTAAAACTTCCGGAGTATAGCAAACAAGCCAGTAAAGGAGACAAAATGAAATGATAAAAAATAATCAGTCTAAGAGAAGGCAGGAAAATAAGAAAAAAGGGGAAATGAATAGATGGGAAAAACAGAAAATAAATAGCAATATGGGGGATTTAAATTCAGTGGTGTCAATAATCACAGTGTATGTAAAGAGCCTAAACAACCCAGTTAAAATGCAGAGGTTTTCAGAATGGATAAAAGGCAAAACCCCACCATATATTATATACAAGAAACTCATTTTAAATAATAAGACACACAACTAAGCCCATGCGCCACAACTACTGAGCCTGCGCTCTAGAGAGCACACGCCACAACTACTGAGCCTGCATGCTGCAACTACTGAAACCCGCATACCTAGAGCCCGTGCTCAGCAACAAGAGAAAGCCACCACAATGAGAAGCCTGCACACCGCAACGAAGACTAGCCCCTGCTCACCACAACTAAAGAAAGCCTGCACACAGCAGCAAAGACCCAACGCAGCCAAAAATTTTTTAAATAATAAATAAATAATAAAACAAATAGGTTGAAAGTAAAAGGTTAAAAAAAAAAGTGAAAGTCTAGAATAAGATGTACTAGGCTGACAGTAATCAAAAGAGAGCTGGAGTAACCATTTTAATATCAACAAAAATTTCAGAGCAAAGAGTGTTACCAGGGATAAGGAATTTTGTTTTATAATAATAAACGGTTCAATCCTAAACATCTATGCACCTAAAAACAGAACTCCAAAATACATGAAGCAAAACTAAGAGTAGTGAAAAGAGAAAAAGAATAATCTAGTCAGAGATTTCAAAACCTCTCTCTTGATAATTGAGATAATAAGTAGACAGAAAGTCTATAGAATATAGGAACTTAAACATTATCAAACAACTTGACCTAATTGATATTTATAGAATACTTTTCCAAAATATAACAGAATGCTATTTTTCTAGTGCACATGGAATACTTCACAAAATAGTTCATTTTCTGAGACATAAAATGGATCTCAATACATTTAAAAATATTCTTAGGGCTTCCCTGGTGGCGCAGTGGTTGAGAGTCCGCCTGCCGATGCAGGGGACATGGGTTCGTGCCCCGGTCCGGGAAGATCCCACATGCCGCGGGGCGGCTGGGCCCATGGGCCATGGCCGCTGAGCCTGTGCGTCTGGAGCCTGTGCTCCGCAGCGGGAGAGGCCACAGCAGTGAGAGGCCCGCGTACCGCAAAAAAAAAAAAAAAAAAAAAAGATACTCTTCATGCAAAGTAGGCTGTCTGATGACATTGGAATTAAATTTGAGTCAATAACAAAAATATATCTGAAAAAAATATATATATATATCTGAAAAATCATCATATATTTGGAAACTAAGAAGATACGTGTAAATAACCCGTAAGATAAAGAAAAAATAACAAAATCTGAATCTATATGTAGCAACACACAATTGGAAGTGGAATTTTTTAAAAACAATGTTAAATATTTAGAGATAAATTTAACAAAATCTATGCAAGACATATAGTTAAAACTACAATATTTTACTGAGAGGATTTTTTGTTAATCTGAACAAATAGAGAACTGTACCATGTTCTTTGATGGAAAGATTGAATACAGATAATTTGTTAATTCCCCCCTAATTCATGGATAGATTCAGTGCAATCCCAATGACTATCCCAAAGGAAATTGAAAAGCTGATTCTAAAATGTATAGGGAAGTGCAAAAACCATAATGATAAAGATTTAATTTACTAAGAAGATATATCAGTCTTAAACACATATCTACCAAATAAAATATCTGCAAAATATATAAAGCAAAAATCGATAGAATACAGAAAGACACTGGTAAATCCACTGTTACAGTGGGAGATTTCTGATATATTTCTCTAAATTATTGAAAAGCCAGGAAAAGCTAGACCTAATCTTCTATATAATGCATGTGTATGTGAGAGAGAGAAACAAGAAGGATCTGTATCCAAAAATAGGAGAATATACATTTTCCACACATACCAGACACATAAAAATTTTCAGGTACTGTACCATAAAGAAAACCTCAACAAATTTTAAGAAATAAGATCATTATTATCATGCTGGTATACATTATGAAAATACAAGAGGAAGATATGATATACAACATTTCCCCAAAATCATTCAATTACAGAATTCCTGCCTATCTCCTCCACTTTTCTTTAGTTCACAGAATGCCTATTAATATACCCGGGGACTTTACTTTTTAAAGAATGCACAGTCACCTTTATAAATGTTTATTCCTGCTGGTGTTGAGATTTCTTTCTTGACCCATTTGCTCTTACCCTACAGGCTTTAGAAGCTTGCAAAGATGCTGGCTTGGTGAAATCCCTCGGTGTATCCAATTTTAACCGTAGGCAGCTGGAGCTTATTCTGAACAAACCAGGACTTAAGCATAAGCCAGTCAGCAACCAGGTACAGCTTGACAAGGGGAGGGAGGGGAGGGGGGGTGTGGGGAGTGGGGAATGTGGGAGGATCCATTACTCAACAGAAAGAATCCTGGACTAGGAGTCAGGGAGTCTTGTGGTCACTTTACGTGTATCTCATCATTAGACCGTGGGCAAGTCAATTTATGGCTCTTAAGAAAAAAGATTTGAAAGTCCAAATCCAAAAAGTAACCCAAACTTTTTCTGAAGAAAAATAATAATGTAGGGGAACAAAACCTACCAGACATTGACACACAGAGTATTTAAAATAATGTAAGATTACACAAGAACCAACATACAAATAAATAGAAAATAAGAAATACCTTAGAAACAGTCTCAAATAAAATAAAAACTTAATGTAAAATAAAATAGCACAAACTAATGACAAAGGAATTGATTTTTCAGTGAATAGTGTGGGGAAAATTGATAGTTATATAGTAACAAATATAGATCTTTGCCTCATGTTATACTCCAAAGTGTCCCTTTGATCAGGCGTTAAAGAAGAAACAAGAAATTATTTGTGAATACTACAAAAGAATTTTAGTTTTCTGGAGCTATGGATAGAAAGGGAAGCCATGGGAAAGTTATAAAGAAAACCAATACATGTAATAGTGTAAAAATGTTAAACTCTAAAAATATTAGAAACAAAGAGCAAACAAAATTAGATGATTATATCTAAAAATATAACAGAAAAAGGGGATCATGTCCTTACGAATTAAAAGCCTAATAAAAATCAATGAGAAAAATACTAAGGCTCAAAAGAAATGAACAGAAAGTCACAGAAGACAGATTGCAAGACTGATAAACATATGAAAAATATTTAGCTGCTCTAGTAATTATGGAAATTTAAATTTAAGTGTAATTTTGTATTGTGTATCAAATTAGCAAAGTTTCTGTTTTATTTTTTAATATAGTGTTCCATGTAAGCAAGTGATGGAGTGCTGGCAAATGCAAATTGGTTCAACCTTCCTGAAAAGCAATTTTGCAATAAGTAGCAAGCGTCTTAAAAAGTGTTTAGTTTTCTATTTCTAAGAATCCATCCTTGTGAAAAAAAATCAGAACACCCATATGTGTGTTTGTCACAGCACTTTATGTGTGTGTTTGTCGCAGCACTGTTTATCATGGCAAAAAAAAAAAAAAAAAAAAAAAACACCAAAAAGGAAACAACATAAATATGAAAAATTCAGGGAATGTTTACATAAACTTTAAAACATTTATAATATGTGAAATCTTAACAAAAAATGTTCTTGAATCACTCTTGAGGAAAAGAGAAATGGCCACGATATTAAGTGGAAAGACCAGGATACAAAACGTAATACAGTTTGAAGGCGATTATATTATTTAAAAAGTGCAAATATTGGAAAGAAATATATCAAAATGCTAACCGTGGCTATCTCTGGCTGTGAATTTTACAAGTAAATTTTGTTTTCTTCTTTATGCTTTTCTGTATTTCAAGTCTTCTGCAGTGAGCATATATTACTCTTATAATCACAACAAAATACCATTGTTAAATGGGGATATGACATCCTCTTCCCTCTACTTCATAAAACATTAAGCTGCACTAAAAAATGCTCTTGGAACTGGTAAATATTCACAAACTTGGATTATGGTGGACTTGTTTGTTGAATTCATTGTTATTAGAAACTCAAAAGGATTCATAACAGAAAAAATGAATTACCTACATCATGACAGTAGCCCACAGCTAAATAGAAGTGTTGCCCTATTTAGAAGTACCACTTCCAAACTGATACCTCAGCTAGCGCTATATCATATG
Organism: Tursiops truncatus; assembly: GCF_011762595.2. Classification (NCBI taxonomy): domain Eukaryota; kingdom Metazoa; phylum Chordata; class Mammalia; order Artiodactyla; family Delphinidae; genus Tursiops; species Tursiops truncatus. Next base: position 90,165,157 of record NC_047042.1, read on the forward strand.
CTCTCAGGAACAGAGAGCAACAACATTTGCCTTCCTCGTTGATCTCAATCCATCCCTTTATTCCTAACCAATCCCCTACCCAGCATATCCTTCACATCTCCTTCCTGCACCCGTAAGAACAATATTTTGTTCTAAAAATGTTGAAGTGACAAGCAGCTTTCTTCTTACAAATGCACAGAGACAGATGGTGATTTTCGACCTGAGAATGAAAAATAGTGAAAATTTGACAGTGTGTTTCCTCATGCCAAGGAGGAAATACCCTGATCTGTTGGCACAAGAATGTCGATCAGCTTCACAAATATACCCTGAAAGAGAATCAAGGCTTGTTGGAAGATCATAGCCTGAACCTATTCATGTGTCCCGTCGTGTCTGAAAGCAAAATATGTCAAAACTCTAGAGCTGGCAAGGTCAAAGTGCAGGTCTCCCAGCCACCAGCCATGACCCTATGCCCTGGTAGGACCATCTCTACTCCAGAGATACAAAATGAGCAGCTTTCAACCCAGGAATATGGTGAGCATATTTTGGGCATTAGACAGAGTGGACACATTTCATGTGCAAGGGATACATACCTGAAGGCTTGCCTGATTCAAAATTCACGTATTTCAAAACTAATTTTCCCATTAGACTAAATCTAACGTGAAATTTGCAAAATTTTATATTTTTCATTGACTTCGTGAACAAATTGACATAGAATATAACCTCACTCTATAGTCGTTCTCAGAGCTTGAGCAATCCAAGATTCCTTAGTACTCCCTATGATGTCCATCTGAAGCAATGTCCCTCCAGGCTCCGCCCCTGGCTTAGACTGTCTGAAAGCCTTCCTAGCGTCATACAGTGCTCTCCCAGCCCAGTTCAAAGGGGACTGTGGATCTATCTCAAGCCATTTAATCTCATACAAAGTTGCAACACCTAACTCTAGGAACGAAGGAAAGAAGGGAGGTAAGGAGGGACGGAGGGAAGGAAAGAAGAAGGGAAGGAGTAAGGAAACTTTCCACATTCTTCAGCTTTTCCTGATCCTATTCACCATGCCTAACTCACAGGTGTCCTGACACAGAAATTAGTAAATAGTTGTTGAGTGACTTCATTAATGAAATGAAAATTCAATGCAGTTTTTCATGGAAAGACAGAAGAGGTTGGGTTAATTAATGAAAGGACTTTTGCTATTTTCCTTCATGGATTCTGTCCAGCTTCTTAACTTCACCCTGTGAGATTTTGATATCTAAAACTACAGCACTACCAAAGGGTGTTGTAAAACCCCGGACACACCAAGACGCTGACGACTTACATCGGTTTTACCTAGCAAACAAGGAAAAGTAAATACTGCAGCTCCACTGGCTCATTCACAAAGGGCTCTAAGCAGTCCCTAGCAAAGAAGAAGGCAAGTGTGCTTAGGTACCCTTCTCCTTAGAAATAAGGATGACATCAAGGCCCTGCAACATCAGGAACCATCACCACCCTCTACCTTAAACTGAGCATCCGCTCCCAGCCAGAAATGACCAGCTGTACCCCATACGAAGCCCAGCCTACAACAGTCTGCAGCATCAAGAGTGATGTTTCCTAAGATTCTGGCTTTGTCCTTGCTGTATAACTCTTGTTTTCACTCATTCAACAAATGGTCATCAAGCACCTGCCTTATGCCAGGCACTGTGCTAGGTTCTAGGCATGCAAAAGTGACCAAAGACAGATATAGTCCTTGCTCTCGTGGATCATACACTAATGAAGTCAGGAAAGTTATATGTAATTGGAAACTGAGACAGATGCTCTGAAGAGAAGGAATGTGACTCTCTGAGGTCATACGCACTTGGGTCATGTTAGCCTACCCTCTCCCACCCCCACCCTCACCTCCATCCCTAGAATTTCCTTCACTGAGTGGTCCTTTAGCCATATGCCCTCAAGTTTTTTATCAAAAAACTATCTATGCAAAGATCTTTGTTATATTACATATTATATTATATATTTGAGTTTATATTACATTAACTCAAATTTTTGTTGAGTACGGGTTTCTAGTATGTTGCCCAATGCAACTTTCTGTAAACTCCTGAATTTGTTCACAGAATGGATATTCCTGTTTGTTTTGTTTTTTAATTGTATTAGCCTTATTATGTATACATTTTGTGTTTATATATATATATGTATACACACACACAAATACACACACATATATATGTATATAGGTAAATACACATGCTATATACACATGTGCGTACACATATTTAGGCCAGAGACCATAACAGCACTCCAACTGATTAGAAAGGAGTCCCTGTGGGGAAAAGTAAATGTGTTTGGTGCAGGCAGGCAGGCACGAAAGTAAGGAATTCACACTTAGTCTTTAAGTGATGACGTGACCTGATAAAAAAGAAAAAAATTGTTTGAAAAGATTAGTGTACCAATAAGATAGAAAATGAGAAAGAGACCAAAGGGGGAGAGTGATGCTAGGAGTGGGAGAGGGTAAGGGAAAGAAATACAGTCCACCCTCCATAGCCATGGATGCAGAACCCGCAAATATAGAGGGCCCACTGTACTGCACCATTTCATAGAATGGACTTGAGCATCTCTGGATTTTGGTGTTTGCTGGGGTGGGGGGTGTGTCCTGGCACCAATCCTACGTGAATACCTAGGGACTACTGTACTGTGGACACTGTGTGTCACTTTTTAGAATTAAGAAATGTTCCCAAGTGGGAGAGAAAACAAAAGTGTCTTAGGGAAAAGGAGGGATCAAGATTATGCGGGGGCAGGGGAAAAAGAAGAAATGGGAGAAACTGACAAGGGGGAAAAAGAAAGTTTATCAAATTAGAAAAAGGAAAGAAGACCCACCTCTAAGAGTTCCAGTTTACCTTTCCACTTCATCAGTAGCATTTTCTTGTGCCTTCTAGAAATGTAACTTGTCAAGTATTTAATACTTTAGATAGTGAAAATAATAATTATATACTTAAAATATTTTAATTAAGACTTGGTTGATTTTAATTAAAAAGAAAGCAAACACGTAGGTCAAAAACTACCATAATGTTTAAGAAGAAACTTTGAGAAGAACTTTTGTTGACACATGTGTTTTTAGTGCAGGAATCCTGTCAGTAAGGTACAGAAAATGAAACTAGGCCTACACTTGGTGTAAAGAACTCTCCACCAAGAAGACAAAATTCATCTGTAAATTTAGTTTTATACACACTCTACCTCTTGTGAAAATATTCATAGATGTTTGATAGTGAGGGACAGAGGGCTTCTGCAACATGTCACTTCTATTTACCAAGACTGTAATGTGAACCTTGAGACTGCGTGTTTGTTATGGAAAATTGTATTTGCTAGAATATTTACTATAAATAATTGAATCTGTTCACTTAAAGTTTTAAACCGATAGCTGTAAAAATTGAATTTGTCCCCCAATTATTTTAGGATTAACCCACAGATGGTGACCTCACTAACCTTGTTTTAATTCATCTCACCGATATATAAACAATGTAAACTTCCTTGTTGGGAAAAATATGTAAGATTTACCTTGCTATCCAGAATACTTTTCAGTCGATTTTATTGAAGAACTTTTTACAAACTATATAAAATTGCATTCATCCAAAAGCCCTTAATTTTGTGCTCTGCTCTCCAATGCAACCACATAGGTTGAATGCCATCCATATTTCACCCAGCCAAAACTCTTGAAATTTTGCCAACAACATGACATTGTCATTATTGCATACAGCCCTTTGGGGACCTCTAGGAATCCATCCTGGTAAGTAATGCTGTCTGTCTCCTCAGGAAGTATATTTCCTTGGTGTAGAGTATGAGGCTAATGTAAATTACTTGACTGAAATGACTCTATTCAGCTGTGTGATCTTAAGGAAGTAATTTCTTCAAGTCATTCTCCACATATGCAAATTACAGCTAACAAAACCTTCCTCACTGAGGTGTTGTAATAATTGATTAGACTCTACCTGTAGAAGTGCCTACCAGTACCTTATTATTTGACAAAGAGTCTCTATGGCCATATTCCGAAATTTTTGAAATCTCTGTATTCAGTGGCAACACTTCTACTGTGATGCATTCCACAGACTTAAGTAGAAATTTTTCTACTCTAAGATGATTCCAAGAGTTGTGCCTTTGTTTCTTCTACTTCAGTCTTCTTGCCTTCCCCTGTATGCCTACTTCCAACCCCATTCTCTCTATAAGATCCATCAAAGCAATATTATTTACCGTCTGGAAGAGGCAGCTCTGAATCTGCCTGTCTTGATCTTCTCAGACTAAGAGCAAGTCTTCTGAATACTCTGCACTCAGAGAAGTTGGTTACAGGTGACCTGAAGTGTTCTGGATAGGTTACCAGGTGAATGGGGGTCAGAGGAGGAGGGTGATTGGTAAACCACTGGTTCTCATTACTCGGACTAAATATGATGCATGTTTCGATTTTTTTTTTTAAAGGGTGAATGTGTCTTCCCCACCTTTGTTAAAGGATGCACTTCTAAACTCACTGGGGAAAAAATACAATAAGACAGCAGCTCAAGTTGTTTTGCGTTTCAACATCCAGCGAGGAGTGGTTGTCATTCCTAAAAGCTTTAACCCTGAAAGGATCAAAGAAAACTTTCAAGTAAGAGAACTGCTTCTGGAAATGTAAAAAGTAGGGTATTATTTTTTTTAGAGAGAATTTTGTGTTCAGATTATTAAGAAAGTTGCAATGCCTTCATATGTTATTTTATACCTGCTCCCCGACCCCCTCCGCCCACACCTGGATTTAATTTTAGCTGAATTTGAGACAATTCCTAGTAATTCAGGGATTTCTTTGCTGCTTGTAGGCTATCTAGCTCCCTTATTTCTTCTGTTTCCTTACCTATTGACTCTGGACACCACCTACTCCCTTCCCCACCAGCACAGCAGGAATAGAAGGTATAAAATTGGAAATTCATAACAGTCAACTTTCCACCTTCTTAATGGCTCTGGAAAAAGTTGGGGACAAATTTGGAAATTATTGAAGAGGATCATTTAGACTTCATAAATGCCAACCCCCTTTATTTCCTCTATAAGTAATCTGTAATCAGCATTATATATATAGGTGAGAAAAGAGGCCACTAGACAATGGAGTGATTAGTTTACTGTGCTACTTCCAAAGAATAAACTGCTAGGTAAATGCAGCCATAGAGAAGTACCATGTAGAGTTAATCAGTTACCCATCAGTTAATAATTTAAATTTCAAAAGTAAGTTGTTTTTTGTCTTACTCATAATTAAAGATAAAAATGAGATAGTATTTATCCCCTCAGATAGGAAAATAATCAGAATGTTAACAGTGTGTGGGAAAACAGGCAGTTTCATATAATACTATTAGAAACATAAAATGATGTAAGATTTGGAGAAGGATGTCATTTTTCCAGATCCATCAAAATTCAAACATACATGTCCATTGACCCAACAATCTTTTTCCCATAGATGTATTTGCATATTCATGCACACATACACAGATGTTTATTACAGCATACTTTATCAGCTAAAAAAAACTGGAAACAATTTTCAATAGGATATTGTAAAACAAATTATGATATATTTGTACAATGAAACAGTATATAGGCATTTTTATTTATTTTTCTTTTTTAACAGAACTCTACTGAGGTGTAATTGAAATGCAATGAACTGAACATAAAGTATAAAATTGGAAAAGTTTTGACATATGTACACACCCATGAAACCATCACCACGATCAAGATAATGAACATATCCAGCACCTCCAATAGTCTCTTCATGCCCTTTTATAATCTATCCCTCCTGGTCCCCAATCCCAAGCAAGCACTGATTTTCTTTCTATCCCTATAGGCTAGTTTGCATTTCCTAGAATTTCAAATAAATGAATTCACACAGTATGTGTGCTTTTATATCCATTTTTAAATAATAAAGTGAAAATATAAGTACTGACATGGGAAGACATCCATGCTATTAGACAATTATCTTCAGAGCTTTTTTGCTACCACATGAAGGAATGAAATTCAAATTTACCAAAGAAAAAGAGACATAATTTATTGGCTCTCATAACTGGGAAGTCCCTGGGTAGGTCAGACATGACTGGACACAGGTATTCTAATGATTTATAAAAGGATTGAGTTCTCCTCACCCCCTTTCTCCACATGGTGGCACACACAGATTAATATGGGTTAATCTGTTACCCACATTTAGTAAAGATGATCACAGATAAAGGCTTCTGTCTCTGTCAATCCCTGCTTGTCCTTTTATGGGTCATTGGCTACTCCCATAATAATCACTGTGTCTAATGAAAAAGATACCTTGATTGGTCCCCTGGGCTACATCCCTATTCTTGTGCTGAAGGAGGTGAGGTCATGTGACAAATAGCCCTACTAGGTGCGGGAAGGTGTTAAAGAAAAAGGAAGCTTGTAAGGATTTCTTTTATAAGTGACTGGTTCATTCATGACTGTTTTTATGTTATAATAAATTTCCTTCTACAATCTCATAACTCCAATTCTTGGATAATAAATAATCAAAGGAAAGAATGCTCTGAAAAGACCACTTGGAAACAATGCTTGGGGGAATGACTAAGTAAATCGTATTACATCTATACTACGGATATAGTAGTTAAATAAATAAAGTCAGTCTATATATTTTGACAGAAAAGATCACCAAGACATATTATGTGAATGAGATAAAGCTGCAGAATAATAGAAATATGATACAATTGCATTTTGCTGTTGCTGTGTTGAATGTTTGGAAGGAATCTGTGGGAAGGGGAATAGCACTGGGGTGGTGGGTATCAAGAGGCACTTTTGTTTCTTTTACTCCATACATGTCCATGTATTTCTGTAGTGTTTCATTTCTTTACAAAAAGCATATATTCATGTATTACTTTTACAATTAAAATTTATTCATGTAGGGCTTCCCTGGTGGCGCAGTGGTTGAGAGTCCGCCTGCCAATGCAGGGGACACGGGTTTGTGCCCTGGTCTGGGAAGATCCCACATGCCGCGGAGCGGCTGGGCTCATGAGCCATGGCCACTGAGCCTGCGCGTCCGGAGCCTGTGCTCCGCAACGGAAGAGGCCACAGCAGTGAGAGGCCTGCGTACCGCAAAAAAAAAAAAAAAAAAAAAAAAAAAAAATGTATGCATGTAAATTACTAAATTAAAAGTTAAGGGATAGAAAGATAAAATAATAAGAGAAATTATAAACAAATCAACTGTTAAAAATATAAATAAGCTAAAATAAACTATTAAAATGTTCATAAAGGACAATTATAAAACCAAGGTACAAACTGTACAAGCTAAAAAAAAAAATGAAAAAGTAATTAGAATTAAAAGGTAGATAAAGAGACATTAAAAATGACAAGAGAAAGGATTAATATGATGAACCAAAGCAAATTAAAAGTTAAAAAAAATACATAAGCAAATTTAGAGACTAGGGAATATTTTTGTTAAAAAAAAAAAAAAAAAAGTGCACGAAGGCCATAGTCCAGAATCAAAAGTTCAGCATCTTATACCAAAATAATAAGAATTCTTCACTTTTAGATTTTTAGGAGATGTTCTGAATGTGTATTGTTTCAGAACATTTGAAATTTCTTGCAAGGTGTCCCCAGCAGGATTGTCTTAAAGACAAAGGGCAGAAAGAATTCCACCTCCACATGGGTGGGGTGGCCCCCCCGCACTAGCCCAACTCCTCTAAGACATTTGCAGAGATGTTCATAAATCTTTGAAGGGCTCCCACTGCTGGCCTCACTCCCTGATCCCAAGCTTGACCCATCTTCTACTATTATAAATGTCTGTTTTTTTGTTTCTGTTATTTCAGATCTTTGACTTTTCTCTCACTGAAGAAGAAATGAAGGGCATTGAAGACCTGAATAAAAATGTCCGCTTCGTGGAAATGCTCATGTGAGTTCTGGGGGATCATTAATCAGGTTCTGTGCAGTGATGTTGGATTGTCAAGCGTCAACCAACAGGCTCTCATGAACCGGGACCATGTCCATGGAAGGCACAAGGGTAAAGGCCGGTGGGCAGCATGTTCTGAATTAGGAACTTCCTACAAACCTGCATTTTTGCTTAAAAGAATATTTTTGACATTTATGACATTCCCATTGGTTAGGTTAAGGCATCACAGGCTAAAAACATTGAGGAGAATTAAATCAGTTTTCGTTATGTTAATACAACAGCAGCACAGATATGCAAACAACATATTTATTTCTTCCTTAGAAATCAAAGTGGGCACAAATTAGAGCAAAGCTGTCAACAAGAACAATTCCTGGGAGAGAGGCATTAGAGTGCAGTAGAAAGAGCACCAGGTTGAGTTTTAGACAAATGTTTGCCTATAAGATTTGGAGCTTCTGGCTTCACCTATTGTCTGACTTCCCACAAGCAAAATTCCTTTGAAGTGTTGCCAAATTTAAGTATCAACTGAAGTAACCCTTTATTCTCTGAATATTACAGAGCCTTAAAAATAAAAAAAAAGAATATAGTTCATGTATATATACACACGTATATATTTGTATACATACACACCCACATTTTTTCTTCTTAATCATTCTTCATTAATATTTCCAGTTCTTGAAATCACCTGGATAGTATTCTTCTTTTTACAATCTTCTCTTTGAGTGTGCATTTAGAAAATGCTCGTTAAGATGGTTCGTATAGCTTGGGCGCTTATCTTATCGGTCCCACTATTTTTCATGAGTCAGAAAGTGCGGACTATGCTGACACTGAATTTCTGAATCAATTTCTGAATTAATAAACAGCTGTCTAATGTGAATTTTCCAGGGGAAAAACTATTTGAAATCAAGAAGCACCTCCTAGCCTCAAGAACATAAAAGTAAACACAAACACAGAACTAACCCTTACACGTTAATTAACAGCTCTTGAAGATAAACTATTTCTATTGAATAAATATCATTAAATTAAAAATAGTAAGAGATAGCCAATCCTCCAATATGCTGTTTTGTTTTGTTTTTTTACAGTTGGTTAGTGACATTATTTGGTTTGACATTTTATTTATTTATTTATGGCTGTGTTGGGTTCTCGTTGCTGCACGCGGGCTTCCTCTAGTTGCGGTGAGCAGAGGCTACTCTTCGTTGTGGTGCGTGCGCTTCTCATTGCAGTGGCTTATCTTGTTGCGGAGCACGGGCTCTAGGCGCACGGACTTCAGTAGTGTGGCACGCGGGCTCAGAAATTGTGGCGCACAGGCTCAGTAGTTGTGGGACACAGGCTTAGTTGCTCCATGGTATGTGAGATCTTCCCGGACCAGGGCTCCAACCCATCTCCCCTGCATTGGCAGGCGGATTCTCAACCACTGCACCACCAGGGAAGCCTGACCTTTGACATTTTTAATACCTAATTCTAGCAACACTGGGAAAATAACTCATCACATCTGGAAATAACTAGAAAAATCAGCAAGGAGAAACAAAGATTAGGCCCCATTGATCAAAACAATGTATCATTTAGGGATGCTGGGCCAAGGTTCTGCTGCTTTTCATCTGGCTGATCCTTGATATTTGAGAGCCTTCTCTGGTTTTGTTTTATATTTTGATTTAAAGCTCATAGTACCTGCAGAGAACTAAATCTTAGGTGTGCTTCAGTACAGGCACACACACACTCCAGTCCTTCTATAGACTGTTTCGCCATTTTTATTTAAGAGGTAGCTTCATCATTATCATCACTGTCATCATCATCATGGAAACTTACTTTGCTGGTCATCAACTTTCTAAATCTCAAACTTTCAACTCTCAGGAGGCCTAGTGATAGGGGCAAGTAAAAACTCTGAGAAGAGACTGACACTGATTCATGATAGAGTTTTTTTGTTTGTTTGTTTGTTTTTGCGGTACGCGGGCCTCTCACTGTTGTGGCCCGGAACACAGGCTCCGGACACGCAGGCTCAGCGGCCATGGCTCACGGGCCCAGCCGCTCCGCGGAATGTGGGATCTTCCCGGACCGGGGCACGAACCCGTGTCCCCTGCATCGGCAGGCGGACTCTCAACCACTGCGCCACCAGGGAAGCCCCATAATAGAGTTTTGAAGAGAAATGCTTATGTGGTTTATTGAAATGGGAGGCAGTTTATATCAAGAGAGCAGAAGGAGGAAGAAGTTGGGACAAAGTGTGTAAGTAGGCAGGTATTGCTCACCTCCTGTGCTTTTGTTTTAAGAAAATGTTAATGTGGAGACAACTAGCCTTCTCCCCCCAATCCCCCCACCCCACACTTACACCCAGGGTGCTATCTGGGGCTTCAGTAAAAGGTGCTGGCTTAAGGGGAAACAGGGGAGGAGAATGGGCACGAAACAGAAATGGAATGAGTAAGAGAAAGAGGGAATGGTCGGTAAAGTTACCAAAGAATGCTAGTAACACATACAGCCATGCAGCATTTGAAGTGAACTTTTTCCCTTTGGGGGAATTGTTTTGGCAGGTGGTGTGACCATCCTGAATACCCATTTCATGATGAATACTGACTTCAGAGAGCTCCGCAACAGATATTTTCCCTCTATGTGTGCCAGGACTTTGGGCTGGGTGGTTCCTCCAGCTATGGAAATCAAAGGAGTTTACTATCCTCAGATGAAATGGTGATGGAGACACACTTAACTTTTGTGTAGTGTAAGTGACTTTGACTTAGCTATGTGGGGGGAAAAAAATAGGTTTAAATCTGTTGAAATAACTTGGAAATTATCAGCTAATATTTTATTAAATCAATGTCTTCTGGGTTTCAGAAAGAAAAATATTAGGCTTTAGAAAAGACTTCAAAGGCAACATATGAAGATAAATAACACATGAATTCGGATACTGCTGCCATGGGTAGTCTGAGTTCTTTAGCAGTTAACAGGGCAACAGCAAGGATGGAGAGCTGGACCATGCCAGTGTGCTGGCAGTGGTCTTGATGGTTTGGACCATTGACTGTAATACAGACACAGCCAAGGTAAGATCCACACATGCATTATTAACAGGGAAGTGATTTGCTTCACCTTGAGTAGAGAGAGAGGGCTAAGTATAGAAAAGTCTTACTATAGAGCTAATTAAACACCACAGCGGTCAACAAAGCCATACTGATTTGATTGTTGTTTGTTTCCATCCAATGTGTGTTCGTGTAGCTTTTATCCAGCTTGAAAGATGGATAATTGCTTGTTCTCTCTTGCATGTTTTAAAGGGCCTGAGCTTCAGTAAGCTAGTGATCTATGCTAACACTGCCTGCAACTCCTGCCCCCATTCATTATATGACCACCATTATGCAAAGTGGCTTGAGACAACCTGCATACCCTGTATTGTAAAATAGTCCACAGACCATTATTTCAAAGAAGACATATAAAAAGGAAGCTTTAGGAAACATATTGAAAGAAGAGGTTTTATAGAATCATTAGACTTAAGACTTTGAAAGTTATTGGGATAACTGAATTTTGAGAAAGTAGCAAGTTCAAAAGAACACTGATAATTTTACTATATGTAAATTTTTTAAGTGAATAAAATGATTATTAGAATTCCATAGTAGAGATGTACCTATTTTCAGTCCAGCCAGAGCAGTATATTTTATTCATTCATATTAAGTCACTCTCACAGGGCAAGAGAGCGCTTCAAAACTTCAAAACATCAAAACAAACTTATGTTTGTCCAAGATCAATTGCTTATAATCTTCCATGATCTGAAAACGTACATTTCTGAGAAACTATCGTTTTAAAAAATTGATCTCTACTTATTGTTTCTAATAATTCTAATATGAATACTTATAATGCTATTCTCTGGAAAATATCTCATTCACAAGAAATAATAAAAATGATGATTTATTCTACCACATGAATCTCCATTTTGTTGCTTGGGGTGGGGGAATCATCTGAATTCATTTAAATTAGAGACCTTTGGTTGAATTCCTACTGTACATTTAGCACTGGGAAGATAGGGAAGATAGGAAGAAAAGGGAGTACCATAATGAAAGAACAGAAACTCAAGTCCTGACCTCTACTGTCAAAACTCTTCAAAATATTTCAGGGGGCTGGTGTGGAAGAAGGACCACACCTATCAAACCATTTTTTAAAGACAGGCATTGGAAAAGAGTCCCACTATTTGTCAGGAGAAATGTATACATGTATTTCTAAAGATTGGAAGAGGGGAATTCTGTCTTAGTCTTAACAGAGATGGAGGAAAAAGAGTTGGAGACAGAAAACAGAAGGTCAGGAAAGAGTGATCCTGGTCTGCATGAGTTTCTGCATGTCACTTCTCCCTTCACTCTCATTCCTCTCAAGTTTCCCAACTATTTGGGGATAAATTGTATGCCCCCAAAATTCATATGTTGAAGTACTAGCCTGTAGTACCTCAGAACGTGACCTTATTTGGAAATAGGGTCATTGCATATGCGATTAGGTAAGATGAAGTCATACTGGAGTATGGTAGACACTAATCCAGTATGATTGGTATCCTTATAAAAAGGGGAAACTTGGACACAGGCAACACACAGGGAGAGCACCACGTGCAGATAGAGGCAGAGGTCAGGGTGATGCTTTTACAAAGATGTCCAGCAAACCACCAGAAGCTAGGTGAGAGGCATGGACCAGATTCACCCTCATAGCCCTCAGAAGGAACCAACCCTGCCAACACCTTTATCTCGGACTTGTGGTCTCTAGAACTGTGAGGCAATAAACTTCTGTTATGTAAGTGGCCAGTTTGTGGCACTTTGTTCAAGCAGCCCTAGCAAGCAAATATACCATCTCTCAGTCAAGATTTCCAGTCTCTCAAGCTGACACCAGCAGTAAAAATGGCCTTACTTAGTCAATGCTTTACTGAGCTCAGGTATTGATGACCAATATTTTTGATCTTCTTGGGGACTTTTGCAACCCCAAAGATGTTTGTTAACCCAAATCAATCTCTTTCCTAATCAGAGGCCTCTAATGGAATATGGAGTAAGATACATCAATAGTTACATAACCTGCCTGGAAAAGGAGAGGAGGCCAACAGCGTACCCACTGATCCATAAAAACACATGGACCAGAAGAGCAAGGACTTTCTGCCCCAGCCCGCAGAATGTTTTTTGTTTGCCCATCACTGACTATTCTCCTTGGAAGACCTCCCTCAGGCACTGTCTTCCATAATGACACAGAGGTTATTGGAAGAGGCCACAAGAGGCACATAGGCACCAATCCCAAGTCTGCAGGCTTCAACACTGCGACGTGCTGCACACTTCATGACCACAGTTATGGAAATGTAAAAGGTTGAGGTAAATTATATTTCCCAGGCTTGGTATTTCTCTGGAACTCCCTTAAAATTTCAAGCTTTCACTGGTGACTTCAATTTCTGACCATTCCAAACTAGTAACTAAATCATGATATCTTGTGGAGCCCTGGTCCTTGCATGTGAACCCTCCCGGAATCTGAACTGTACCCACCATGTTTCTACCTCCAGATACCAAATCCCCAAGTTCTCACTTCTCTTGATGGGGGCAAGGGGTGAGGAGGGATAGGATAATCTCCTCTGGGCACTGGTATTTTAGCTAGATTGAGAGCTGAAATGCAGAATATGGTGGGAGGTATGGTGGGAGTAGCAGTGGTCTTGACAAAAGTACATGGACTTTTCAGGTCCCCCCTTAAATCTGGCCATTGGTAAATCTTCCTACATAGACTATGTGGCATCCTTAGGAGCATGAGGGCCCCTTTAATTCTGTCTTGGGGGTTGTCAGGAAGAGATAAAATTGCCAAAGGACAATTTGGAGCTGGGTAGCCCTCACTTTATGTCCTGCTGAAGTTGGTCACATGTTGGTCAGAGAGGAGCAGCTAGTGGAAATGATTGAACATATGTTTTTAAACTGTGTTGTGTGTGTGTGTTGCTATTTGATATGTACTATTGAGCATTTTTTATTGACATTCGTATATAAGACTATTGTGTAGTTTTGTGTATACTCTTTAGTTTCTATTATCAAATTGTGCTCCTTTCATTGTTAAAAGGAGAGAGTGAGATTTTCTTTCACACTCTCCACTCTAGAACAAATTAAATTTAAATGATTTATTTCCTAAAATATTGGTGGAATTCACCTGAGAATTGCCTCTCTGTCAATAGAGAGCCTGTACATTTTCTATTTCATCTCAAATCAATTTTGCAAATTTATCTTCTTCTATAATTTATCAATGTCACGTATTTAGCATATGGAGGTATATTTGTTCATTTAGTCAACAAGATTTTTGTGTGCCACTATGGTAGGCTCTATCCTTGGCAGTTGGGATATTTCAGTAAACAAAAGTCCCTGAGCTCTCATACACGCCCGTACTCTTCCAATTCCTTTAATTTTCCTAAACATGTGGTCACCTCCCTCTTGCAATTCTTCTTTTGTATGTCTATGGTCTTGTTTTGTAATTAATGGTTTATCAAGTTATTTTTTATTTTTTCTGGATTTCATTTAGACCAAATTTCCCAAAGGAAAGAAAATTCATTGACTACTTCTGTCTTTCTGTTTCTTAATTCATTCATATCTCATTTTCTTTTACTTATCTCTTGTCTGTTTTTTATAACTCATCCATAGACTTCTAACTTCTTAGGTTGAATATTTATTTCATTGATTTTTGTTAGTTTTTCTTGTATAGTAATATAAACATTGAATATAATGAATTGTCCATTGAGTACTGTTTTAGTTAATATTTCTTAAGTCGATTTTGTAATTTTACAGATATTCTGAGCTTGGGGTTTGCTTTCTTCTTTAATCGTTGTTTACAAGAGGTCCTGTCTTAGTTTAATTTCTAGTGTTAGAGCTTTTTTTCTAGCTTTTATATTCTACTTTTAATCATGCTGAGCTCAGATATCATCAGTCAATGTTTTCAACATTTCATGGAATTGTGACAAGATACATTCTATTTTAAAGTATTGAGTTGGATATAACGGACATATAATCCTGTGTTATACATTTTTATCATCTAGTATTAGAAGAGCTATTTGAGTGAGTGGTTCTTTCTTTTAAACAGTGATTCTTAACTAGGTGTTAAGAGATTTGGCAATGTCTGGAGACATTTTTGATTGTTACAACTGGTGGGGGTGGGGAGAGGTGATATTGGCATCTAGTAGGAAGAGGCCAGGGATGCTGCTAAACATCCTACAATGCACAGAACAGCTCCCACAACAAAGAATTATCTGGGCCAAAATGTAATTTTTGCTGAGATTGAGAAACCCTGCTATCAGAAGAGTCTTTCTTGATAGATGTTAAAATGTGCCGATTCCTAATGCCATAATTTCAATATATTGCATATAACTGAAAACTAATCCATTTAGCCTTGTTTATAGTGCTTGAAGTAAACTGTCCACCTTTTACATGGACAGTTTGAACAAACTGTCCAGCTATGTTTTTTTCTTGTGTATTTTATCTTTTCTCAGATTATTAAACTGCTAATGGTTGCCATGCTTTTAGTATTTGAGTTTAAAACACATGGGCAAGCGAGCCCCAATGAAAATAAGTTAATGCAGGAAACCAGGCTTTCCTGGTGACTCAGTGGTTAAGAATCCACCTGCCAATGCAGGGGACACGGGTTCAAGCCCTGGTCCGGGAAGATCCCACATGCCGCAGAACAACTAAGC
The DNA here is from genome assembly GCF_011762595.2 of Tursiops truncatus. NCBI lineage: Eukaryota > Metazoa > Chordata > Mammalia > Artiodactyla > Delphinidae > Tursiops > Tursiops truncatus. The sequence goes on from NC_047042.1 coordinate 90,180,636, forward strand.
CTGTGCACCAAAACTACTGAGCCTACACTCTAGAGGCTGTGAGCCACAACTACTAAAGCCTGCATGCCTAGAGCCTGCACTCTGCACAAGAGAAGCCACCGCAATGAGTAGCCCGAGCACCGCAGGAAAGAGTAGCCCCCGCTTGCCACAAATAAAGAAAGCCCGTGCACAGCAAAGAAGACTCAACGCAGCCAAATATAAATAAATAAATTTAAAAAAAAATAATTTCTTCAGTATGAGTCAAGAGAAAAATTGCTCTAATAACAGACCACCATTGAAAAATAGAAGCAATCTGAAAGATTAGATTAAGCTGGTAATCTACTTTCATTCTTGTCCCAAATTTCTTTCTTTTTTATTTATTTATTTATTTATTTATTTATTTATGGCTGCCTTGGGTCTTCCTTGCTACACGCGGGCTTTCTCTAGTTGCAGCGAGCGGGGGCTACTCTTCCTTGCGGTGCGCGGGCTTCTCATTGCAGTGGCTTCTCGTTGCGCAGCACAGGCTCCAGGCACGCGGGCTTCAGTAGTTGTGGCACATGGGCTCCATAGTTGTGGCTCACGGGCTCTAGAGCGCAGTCTCAGTAGTTGTGGCGCACAGGTTTAGCTGCTGTGTGGCATGTGGGATCTTCCCGAACCAGGGCTCAAACCCGTGTCGCCTGCACTGGCAGGCAGATTCTTAACCACTGTTCCACCAGGGAAGTCCCCCCAAATTTCTTGAAATAACTAAGCAGAGAGCCAATTAAATAGACTAAGTCTATAGCACCTCTCTAAAATAAAGAAAGGGTACCATCACTGAACCCCAAATCCTTAAGATAAGAAAGCCGAGGTAATTGGATTGACAAAGAAGTAAGAGTAGACAACAGTAGCCTAACGTACTTGCCGGAAACAACTGCTACAAAGGTAATAGCAATTTTAGACATGCTTCAAGTTTAGAATAAAACAATAATAGTAGAAGTTCCCATGACCTCACATCTGACAGGACTATCCCCTCCATACAAACAGTTCTGAGGGGCTCCCAAAAGCCATGTTTGTTTGTTTTATTTATTTATTTATTTATTTATTTTTGGCTGTGTTGGGTCCTCGTTGCTGTGCCCAGGCTTTCTCTAGTTGTCATGAGCAGGGGCTACTCTTCGTTGCAGTGCACAGGCTTCTCATTGTCGTGGCTTCTCTAGTTGCAGAGCACGGGCTCTAGGTGCACAGGCTTCAGTAGTTGTGGCACATGGGCTCAGTAGTTGTGGCTTGTGGGCTATAGAGCTCAGGTTCAGTAGTTGTGGCGCACCGGCTTAGTTGCTCCGTGGCATGTGGGATCTTCCCGGGCCAGGGCTTGAACCTGTGTCCCCTGCATTGGCAGGCGGATTCTTAACCACTGCACCACCAGCGAAACCGGCCATGTTTGTTCTTCAGGCTGAAACCTATTTCTTTCTAATCAAAGTGAATACTGTTCCAGAAGAGAGCAGGTAACTCAATATTGAGACTGGAGAAACAGATCACAACCTGGGAAACTTCAAAAAAACACACAAAAGGTAGGATTAAAAAAAGAAAAGAGCAAAGCTGATTTTGGCATTTACTTCCAGGATAAAGCTGTGGAGTGGGGGAGGCGGAGAAGAAGTGACAATGGCGGGAGGATTAAAGGCTACCCGTGGCCATGTGAGAACCAGCGTATATAACTGAAGCAGAACAGATTTTACTACCTCAAAATACTCCACATGGGCTTAAGAATTATTTTGTGCTGAAGACAATTGAGAAGAAACAGATATAAGAAATCTGTCTTCCCCCGATTTGCCTAAAAGGAGGAAATAAACTTACAAAGTGTCCCTCCTCCCTCTCTACCAGGAAGGACAAAAGTTGAACTGCTAGAGACAACTTTAGGTCCTTATCAGTCTGGAGATGGGACCAGAGGAATTTACATAACAAACTTTGCTAACTAGACCTTATCTTCTGTTAGTCTCCCATATATTTGTCCTCCCATGATTTGCTGCCCCTAGACTCAAAGTCCTTTTCTTTTGTCTTGTCACTTCTCAAAAAATATATTGCTCTTTTGTTAAGAAGTTATGTAAGACCTAGTTCTAACCAAGCCTTTGAGTTACTCATCTCTGGGAACTCCCATGTGTAACATGCATGAATACATATGTCTGTAAACTTCTGTTTGTTTTTCTCTTGTTAATCTGTCTTTTGTCAGTCCAATCTACAGGGCTCCAGCTGGAGAACCTAAGATGGGTAGAGGAAGAGATTCGTCCTCACCTATAAGACTATGTCAGGTAGAAGCTCGTAGTTTCCTTTTAATAAGGGAGGCAAAGAAGCCAATGACATGAGCAATCATCATGGAAGCCATAGGACCGGTTGTCTCCTCTTGCCAACTCCACCTGCCTTCTGGGCACGAAGCCTCTGGAAGAAAAGTTAAACTCTAAGGTGAACTATGGAAAACTGAGGAACAAGAGCAGAACACAGTTTACACCAGCCAACTCCAAAGAAGACAGCAACAGGGCTTTGCCTAAAACGGCCTTGAGCAATTGGTAGTCTAGGAGGCAGAACCATATAGCTACGAGGCTCCAAATGCACTGCTGATATTCAAAATTCCAGAAGCATTCTTCAAAGGTGTGTGGCATGAAAAGGACGGCCCATATACACAGGTGTCATCAGTCACAGCTGCACCTATTAGCACCATCAATTTCCACCTCCATTCCCAGGCTTTTTAAACTGGAAACTGTATTTTGACCAGGTGGTAGACCCTGCCAGGAATGCCTCACACGTATTTCCTTTGGGGTAAGCCCCTAAACACAGGTTTTTAACTGAGTAATGTTAAAGAACAGCTCTGGGCTAATACCTAAGGATGTTGCACGTATCCACACAGGCACTTAGGCAAAGCTTGATCTGCAGCTGATCTGAGTCTTGGCCGAACATCCTGGGTCCTCTGAAAACAAGAGTGTGCTGGAGGCGCGTGAGGAGCTGCTACCAGGCCGTTTCTCACTCAGTGCCCTATCTGCCAAGAAGGAGGCCACAGTGAGGCAGTTTCTCATCTTCTGCCAGGTTTTGATGAGGCCTGAGACCTCTGACTCACCCCTTGGGGTCCAGCTGCAGACTATAAAGTACCTTAGCAGCAACATAGCAGTGGCCCTTCAGCAACAGGATAGACCATCATTCATGTTGCAATCATCTGGACCCTTTTGTTTTGGTGTTGCCCTACTCCAGAGACTAAAGGAAGGAGATTGCCATCATCATAGGGACATAGAAACTGGACAAAAAAAAAAAAAAAAAAAAAACAGCGAGATTATGCTACTATAGAAAAAAATTATAAAACTACTTAGATTCCAATAATGATTCTCCCTCAAGGGTCCTGCTGGTACGTAATTATATCTTTGTTTCTTTAACTGATCAATATTCCTAATAGTGACGCCATTTCCATATTAAGAGTCTCCTGCTTTGTCACCGTTGCAAGTCTAGCTTGCACAAGAGTTGGTAAAATTTCCCATATTATAATTTTTTTTTTTTTTTTGCGGTACACAGGCCTCTCACTGTTGTGGCCTCTCCCGTTGCGGAGCACAGGCTCCGGACACGCAGGCTCAGCAGCCATGGCTCACGGGCCCAGCCGCTCCGCGGCATGTGGGATCCTCCCGGACCGGGGCACGAACCCGTGTCCCCTGCATCGGCAGGCGGACTCTCAACCACTGCGCCACCAGGGAAGCCCTCCCATTTTGACCAAAAATATGTCTTATCTACCTCCAGGAAGAATTAATAAACCAGATTATAAGAGTTATTAAAATTTAATGGAGCAAGTTTTTATTCCAATTATCCAGTGAAACAACATTAATATATCAAATATTAATATAAATCTGAAGAAAAATGCAAAGATTTCTAGGTTTTTTTTTTTTTTTGCTTTTTTATGATTTATATGTAGTCTCTAAGGGGGAAAAATGTCTTGCTAAGGTAGTAACAGAAAAAAATGTTTTAAGAGAAGCTTATGATAATTGGTTACTTGGAAATATGTTAAGAGCAAAAATTGTTTTTAAAAAACTTAAAAATTTTAATAACTGGTACATAGTTATATAGGGAAAAGTTTTATATAATAAGATGATACCTTGGATAAATTAGACTGGTTTAATCTTTTGGTTTAGAAATAGCTATATTTTCTCTGATTTTACCAGTATAATACTATTTAGCATATTTTCTTGGGTTTATTTTCTAATAAAAAAAGCGAATTAATTTGAGTTTTCTAGATTTCCTCTACTGATTTTAATGGTCAAATAAGCCAATTCATAATAGATTATAAAATATTAAAATTATGTGTCAAAATAAATTGAATTATAATAGGTAATTCTTTATAAGAGGGATTCTTACAATGCTATAAATCATATAGACTAATGTGTCAGCATAAATTATAATATCCAAATCCTTACTTTTAAATACTTAAACTAATATTAAATTGTGTTAATCACTGAGTTATATTTGGGTCCCTGAAAAATTTCTAGGTAAGATAAAGACAAAACATTGATCACTAAACGTATTAGTTTACCCTCTTCCTTATTTTTACAAAAACTATAGAATGGCAATCAGCAGATTAAAGGATGAACTTGCCCTTAAATGAAAATATACATGAATATTTTTGCCAACTTAAAATTTGATAAGACGATAGTGTGGATGAAAAATTGTTGCTCACCATCTGCCTCTACAGGGATTAGGTCACTAGCCACTGCAGTCCTTCAGCACACCCCGAAAGGGGTTCAGGGCGGAGATCATGGAAAAACTGGCAGAACAGGCCTTCAGATAGTTAGATGTTTTCAGAAGAAGGTTTTATGAGCCTAATTTCTTACATCTTCTCATATCCAGAAAAGCACTAAAATCATTAACAGAGACATCTGCTCCTCATGAATAGCAGTAAACTTCCAGCAAAATGTGTGCTTGATTGCACGTCTCCCCCTTCACTAAAATCTTGTATATACTGACCTCCTTCTTTACCTCTTCAGAACAGTTCCTCAAATAAAAACGCAGACGTAGAGAACGGACTTGAGGACACGGGGAGGGGGAAGGGTAATCTGGGACGAAGTGAGAGAGTGGCATGGACATATATATGCTACCAAATGTAAAATAGATAGCTAGTGGGAAGCAGCCACATAGCATAGGAAGAACAGCTCGGTGCTTTGTGACCACCTGGAGGGGTGGGTTAGGGAGAGTGGGATGGAGATGCAAGAGGGAGGAGATACGGGGATAAACATATACGTAGAGCTGATTCACTTTGTTATACAACAGAAACTAACACAACATTGTAAAGCAATTATATTCCAATAAAGATGTTAAAAAAAAAGAAAGAAAGAACAGTTCCTCAGAGCTGAGAGGCTGTCTCCCTGGCTATAGTTCTTTTTTTTTTTTTTTTTTTTTAATAGTTCTCATTTTATCCCAAGTAAAACTTAACTCACAACTCTCACATTGTGCTTTTTTTATTTCAGTTGACAGTAGATAATTAGTACTTATGGACAAACATAGCTGTAGACCTTGTTTCTTCTCATTTTAATTTTCTCTGTTAATTGGGTACAAAATTTGGTTGCTATAGTTAAAGATCTCAAAAGCCCTCTCTTGGAAGCCAGATCCTAAATAGACCTTCCTTTCTTAACAGGTGTTATAGCAACAGCCCCCAGTCTCTGGGCGTTTCAAACTATGCTAAGCCTCTTTTCACTATTAATTGATAAAAGTCAAGCTTATGTTTTAGGGTAGTAACTCCAATTTAAAGCCCTAAACTTTTCTCATTCCAATTTGATACTAAACTCTGATGACAATCTTAATATGATTTTATTTGGTATTAGGAATACTTAAGATAATTTCTAAATATTTTATTTAAAATATTATGTTATTAACAAATCATCCCATTCAGATAACTGACCCAAGCATGCCACATTACCAGAGGCTTAAGAATTAACATCTATAGGGCTTCCCTGATGGCGCAGTGGTTGAGAGTCCGCCTGCCGATGCAGGGGACACGGGTTCATGCCCTAGTCCGGGAAGATCCCACATGCTGTGGAGCGGCTGGGCCCGTGAGCCATGGCCACTGAGCCTGCGCTTCTGGAGCCTGTGCTCCGCAACAGGAGAGGCCACAACAGTGAGAGGCCCACATACCGCAAAAAAAAAAAATTAACATCTATATACTTAATAGTAGATATTATGCCTTTAAAGTTGCTTATGAATTTGCCATGCTACAAAAATAAAGGAGTTTTCTAACTTCTTTGTGAAGCCCAAGAAAATTATTGGAGATTATCCAACATCAAAAAAAAATCTCATTATTAAGCTTAAAACCAATGAAGAAAATGCATTTTCTATTATTATGCAAACTAGTGACTCTTACTGGTTTTCATCCAAAAGAGACTAAACATTTATAGTCAATAGAAAGATAGTTATGTAATCTAGTTTCTAGAAGGAAAAAAACCTTACTGATAAAATCTTCCATTATTTGTAATTTTTATAAACCCCTAATAAACTGAAGCTGTAGGGCAAGAACTGAAACCCCTACCTAGTGAATTATTTGAACATTTACAAATGAATCTCATTTTTTTGTTTCAAGCTTTGATATATATTTTTTAATGATTATTTATAAATAAATATTTTGGTTGAATTTAAGCAGTCTTTTGCCAAAAGACTAACATGCTGATATAAAAACAAAGATTTCATTTTCCCACCTGGAAATATCAATAACAGTGAAAGCTCACTTTACAGGTAAAATATTTTTTAAATGTATGCAAAGTATTCACATTTAACTGAAAAGTCCACATCATTTTCAAAGCTCTAAGAAGAAAAAGGCAAGCTAATGACATTTTAAAGTCAATACTGCCCAGCTTCCAAAGAAGCTTACTCTCCCTCGAATGATAATGGGATCTTATCTCAAAATCTCTATGGGGACTTCCCTGGTGGTGCACTGGTTAAGAATCCACCTGCCAATACAGGAGACATAGGTTCAATCCCTGGTCTGGGAAGATCCCACATGCCGCAGTGCAACTAAGCCCGTGCGCCGCAACTCCTGAGCCTGCGTTCTAGAGCCTGCGAGCCACAACTACTGAGCCCACGTGCCACAACTACTGAAGCCTGTGCGCCTAGAGCCTATGCTCTGCAACAAGAGAAGACACTGCAGTGAGAAGCCTGTGCACGGCAACAAAGAGTAGCCCCCACTCGCCACAACTAGAGAAAGCCCGCACGCAGCAACAAAGACCCAAGGCAGCCAAAAATAAATAAAATTTTTAAAAACTCTCCATGAACTCTCACTATATTGTTACTAAAATTACCTTTGGGCTTGGCTTGAGTTCTCTACTGACAGGTTCTGCCTTGATGCATCCTGATCTCATTGAGTATCATTATTTAGCTCATTTATGTGCTTAGTTATCTACCCAGCAGCTGCCAGCCACACATCCAAAAGGGAAACCAATAATACACCTCTACAGACTAACTAGTTTAGAAGCACTACCACACGGATGAACCTTGAGGACATTATGCTAAGTAAAATAAGCCAGTCACAAAAGACAAATGTTGAATGACTCCACTTAGAGGAGGTACCTAGAATAGTCAACTCGCAGAAACGGTGGTTGCCAGGGGATGATGGGGCAGGGGGGTGGGGAGGGAGATGGCGGAATGAGGAGTTAGTGTTTAATGGATATGGAGTTTCAGTTTGGGAAGATGAAAGCTCTGGAGGTGGATAGTGGTGATGGTTGCACAATGTGAGTAATGCCCCTGAACTATTCACTTAAAAGTGGTTAAAATTCGTTTTATATATACTATACCACAGGAAGGAAAAGGAGAAGGAGAGAGAAGAACTTAAGATTCTACAACCTGGCCATACAAACCTGCTAGAGGCCTGACCCTGAAACCCACTAAAAGGCTCCAGAAACAGACCACGACCAAAGCAGACAGCTTCCTGTGAATTCTGTAATTAAGATTCTCTGACTCAAGATGACATTGGGTGCAGACAGTGTCCCGCCAAGGCCTTCAAATCAAGACTCGTAATCAGGATATAGGATTTACATTTGAGCTTAGGTTTAATAATCATCTCACCTCCATTTCCTTCCTCCTTTCACGTTAATCTTTTCTGTGGGCAACACTATCAATTTCCAACTGTTAAATTTGTTGTCCAACCTTCCAAAGTATTTAAAACAAAGCCTGATATCAAAACTTATCAAAAAGGATCTAAGACACTGGATATCACTGATTTATTTTTTTTCTTTTTTTAAAAATATTTATTTATTTGGCTGTGTTGGGTCTTCATTGCTGCATGGGAGCTTTCTCTAGTTGTGACGAGCAGGGGCTACTCTTTGTTGTGGTGCACCAGCTTCTCATCGCGGTGGCTTCTCTTGTTGCAGAGCATAGGCTCTAGCTGTGCGGGCTTCAGTAGTTGTGGCTCGCGCGCTCTAGAGCGCAGGCTCAGGAGTTGTGGCGCACGGGCTCAGTTGCTCCGCAGCATGTGGGATCTTCCCGGACCAGCGCTCAAACCCATGTCTCCTGCATTGGCAGGAGGATTCTTAACCATTGCGCCACGGGGAAGTCCTGATTTCACTGATGTCTATGAGGATTCTACTCTGGCGAGAAGTCTCAAAAACTACAATGTATGATCCATAATTTAGTTTTGATGATAAACCAAATAACAGTTAAAATACTCCATCAAGACAGGCACATCAAAAACAGTTTATTTAAATTTAGTGAAGCTACTTTTCTTGCTAGGCTTTACGTTCCCAATTTTCTGTTAATATCTGTGGCTGTCCTCATCCCTTTGTGCCCTCCTCCACCAGGTGTGAAAATAACCAGGTGTGAAAATGTTGCTGTGTAGCCCTCCCATTATCCCAAGCTGACACTCAACTGATAAGACTGTGTCAAGAAGAGCCTAACCCGTTATGGACAAACCTGTTTCACTTGGAGCTCATTTGACCAAAAGGGGGAAGCTGAGAAATTCCTGTGAGGAAAGTGGTGCAGCCGAAGGGTGGGGCTAACCAAAGGACCCAGGCAGACATTACACAGAGACAGCTATTGTGTGTACTCCATGACTAAACTCCCAAATTCTTCTGGAGAATCCATAAACCAATGAAGTTCTTAGATACCCATAGTTGGCCTTCTTAAGGACAGCATATCCAGACCGACCCCATACTAGCTGCCAGGTACCTACCCAGTGGGGAAATGAAAGTATAATAAGGCTTTTATACTGAATATGAAGTAATTTGACAATAGCCTGTTTTATGTTAAACATGCATGAGGAAAACTCTAGAGCAACCGTTAAAAAAAAAAGTGCAGAGCTAATAAGTCAACAGTAGAGATAAATGTAATAAAAAATATTCAGTAAATTCAAAAGGCAGAAAAAGAAAAAGGGATCAAAGAACATTTGGAGCAAATAGAAAGCATATAGCAAGATGGCAGATGCAAACCCAATCAAATTCATAATTATATCTAATGTCATTTGTTTGAGAATTCAAAATAAAAGGCAGATATTGTCAGACTAGATAAAAACGTAAGACCCAACTATATATGCTGTCTATAGGACATTCATTTAAAATATATCTTTGTAAACAAATTAATGAGATCATTTTATACTTGTTAGGAAAATTGGGGGATATTGGCCTTAATGAACTGCTGATGGAAGTGTATTCTACCAGTACAGCCATTTTGGAGAGCAATCTGGCACTTGGCCAAATTAAGTCTGTAATACCCTGTGGTTCAGCTCTTCCACATCTGAGTATTTATCCCAAAGAAATCCCCATCCATGTCCATAAGGTTTCATGCACAAGGATATTCATGGAAGCATTGTTTGTTGTAGTTGGATGTCAGAAGCAATCTGGATGCCCATGGCAGGGGAGAGAATGATAAAATACGGTAAATGCACAGAGTACTAATGCAGCCAGAAGAAGCACCAGGCTAACCATAAACACAGCAATATGGATCTTTAAAACATACTGCTGAGAGAGAAAAATATAAAAGAATAGGAAACAAGATGAGATCTGTAATGATACAATTTACATAATTAGAGGCATGTATTCTAAGCAATGTTATCCGTGTTAGAGCAATACAAACACAGAATATGCATTTAAAATATTAGAATGGGGCTTCCCTGGTGGCGCAGTGGTTGAGGGTCCGCCTGCCGATGCAGGGGACACGGGTTCGTGCCCTGGTCCGGGAAGATCCCACATGCCGCGGAGCGGCTGGGCCCGTGAGCCATGGCCGCTGAGCCTGCGCGTCCGGAGCCTGTGCTCCGCAACGGGAGAGGCCACAACAGTGAGAGGCCTGTGTACCGCAAAAAAAAAAAAAATTAGAATGGTTACTTATATAGAGAGAGGAGAAAATGAAAAGGGATAAATAACAATACACAAATACATATGTACATATGTAAAAACAAAAGAGGTGCTTCACACTCCCTAATAATATTAACGTGCCATAAAACGAGGCTTGTGATTAACTCAACCCCCTGTACATAAAGTCTGACTAAGAAAAACATATATAAAATAAAATGTCACATAGTTGAATCTGTCAGTATTTTCCTTTAGACATTCTGACTTCTTTACCTTACCCTAAAATTATATAAATCACCTCTGTTTTTCTAATCATTTCTAGTTGCTTTGTGTGTTTGCATTTAGATCTTTAATTCATCTGAAAATGCTTTTGCATTTGCTATGCAGAATAGTCATAACCATATTTTTAATGGAAATCTAGTCCCAATGCAATATATTCAAGGAGCCGTCCTTTCCTCACTGATTTTAAATGCTCCATTTATTATACACTTAACTCCCATATGTACACAAGTCTATTTCTGAGTTCTTTTTTATTCCTCTGATCTATTTGTTTATTCTACTCAAACTACTAACTACTGTTGCTTTATATTTTAGTATATTTAGTATATGTTAGGTGTTCCCTATTATTCTTTTTCAATAATTTCTTGGTAATTATCACATTTTTTCCCTTCAGATCAAAAATAGATCCCCCCCAAATGCTCTATTGGGATTTTGTTTGGAATCACATACAATTTACATGTCATTTCGAGAAATACTGACAGCTTTATATTATATCTTCCCACCCAGGAACATGGTATGTCTTTGTATTCCAGCTTTTGTTTTATGTCCTTCAGTAAAATTGTATAGTTTTCCTGAGATAAGTGTTCCACCTTTCTTGTTTAACTTATACTTGGTAATTTATAATTTGTTGTTACTATAAATTTTTTAAAATTTCCATTTCTAACTGGAATGCTATTATAAAGAAAAGCTGTTGATTTTTGACTATTTACTTTGTATCTAGAGATCATTCTAAATTATCTTCTTATATATCATAGTATTTTTTAATATGTTGAAGTTTCAATTTTTAGAAAGTAGGTGATTGGTAATTGCTTTCCTTTCAGAGTGAGCAGGGGGGAAAAAAGAAATTTTAGATTAAACCATTTCTCTTTTATTTTACACACACACACACACACACACACACACACACACACACACACTGGTGAGCAGAACGTTTACAATACTGTTTAAAAACTGGAAAATTTTAAAGCATTTATTTTACCAACATATAAGGTAAAGGCTGTATCCAGAAGTAAATATAAACATAATGAAATGAGGTATTCAAGAAAAAGAAAATATTTATGTATAAAATTAAGCAATTTCTGTGGGCCAGGCACAGCACAGAAGCTTGAAGTTTAATGTAGAAAAGCATTAATAATATTAAATTATTTTAAATAATAAATGTACATAAATTTATACCAATAAGCAACAGTGTATCAACTACAGGCAATCCTCCCTTTGCATGTAGGACTATTAAAAATAGTCCATGCAAGCTAAAACTATGCAAAGCAATCTTAATAATCAATAGGAAAAATTAAAATTGCCTGTGATATTTAAAATTTTTGTCAAAACATTGAAAATTCTCTTATCCTTAATTATAAATGTAGAGTAAAATTGAAAAAAAATAGAACTAATATTCACTATGCCATAATTTAAAATTTTAGTAACATTGAGAATTCAAGTGTTTTATTTCTTTGTAAAAAAAACTCGATCAAGAGTAGTTTGAACAGGGGGTTTCCCTGGTGGCGCAGTTGTTGAGAGTCCGCCTGCCGATACAGGTGACACGGGTTCGTGCCCCGGTCCAGAAAGATCCCACATGCCGCGGAACAGCTGGGCCCGTGGGCCATGGCCGCTGAGCCTGCGCATCCTGAGCCTGTGCTCCGCAATGGGAGAGGCCACAACAGTGAGAGGCCCGCGTTCCGAAAAAAAAAAAAAAAAGTAGTTTGAACAGTTTTTGCCTTTTCTCACCTAAATTATGATACAGAGCAAATATATTTTCTGTATTTTGGAGAATTGTACTATTTCTTTTCTAACTTTGGATCAGATACCAACATTTTCTGTTTTCAATGTCATATATCATATATTATATGATTCCATTTATATAAAATGTCCAGAATAGGCAAATCCGTAAAGACAGAAAGCAGATTAGTGGTTACCTGGGTTTGGGAGATTTGGGGAAATGGGGAACGGCTGTTAATGGAGTTTCTTTGGGGGATGATTAAAACTACTGGCACTTCTACCTGGACCGGAAGGGAAGCCAAATTCCCTGAAATTCCCTCAACTGATTTGTCTACTGAGATTGGGTCAATCCTCTCCAAAAGGGTATTTAACTAGGGCCCTGACATTATCAAGTGTAGTGTTTTTCAGACTTGTTTTTAGCAGCAGAACCCATTTGGGGAAAAAAAAAATTGAATTTGGGACCCCAATATATAAGAGAAATAAAAGCTATTTTTAATTGACATAATGCAATTTATAAATTCAAATTTGTAATATTTATTATTATAAAGTCACTTAATTAGAATAATGAGGATGTTTTGATAACCCCCCAAATTTTAAGATATTAAGTGTTACAGCAATCTCTAGATCAAATTTCCTTTTTTTTAATTGCAGAGTATTAAAAATCCTGACACAATATAGGAATAGTTGAAAAGAGTAACAATTACTATTTTTTTTCTTATTTTTTTTACCCACCTTATTTATTATATTGATAATTGTTTCCTCAGCTCTGGTAAAAATGACAGCAAAATAACATATACAATTTTGAATGCTCAAATCATTAATGTGAAGTCAGTAATCACTTTTTAAATAGCTCTTGAAATTAGAAAGTAGTACCACATGAAATGTTGATTTCAAAGTTAAATCACTGGCAATTGCTAAACCTAGTTGGTGTCTTTATCATAAATATACAAAAATCAAACATGAAGTCCCTAAAATTTATAGTAAAGGCTGAAAATTTTATATGCTATTATCATTATATAGTATGTTGTATATTTATTTATTACTGCATAAGGACAACTACCCAGTAACTATGAACATTCTCAAGGAAGCCCAAGACAAGTACTAAGAACTTCTATATTCTATCGTGGAACAGGATAAAAATTATTATAGTTCGTAATATATATTAATAATTTATATATATAAATAAAACTTGGACACAACTCAACATTAAAATAAAGTCATACAGCTATTATTTGCCATTAGCACTTTTAGAAGGAAATAAGGTACTAAAGATTCTGGATGCCTTAGAATTGGTATAATCTAGTGTTCTGTAATTATTGTTTGAGTTTGTTGCTATTGCAATATTGTATGACCTAGCATATTTGGGGAGCAAATTTGCCCTGAAGAGAGGACAAAGATCTTTGAGAATGAATGTCCATATAGCAGTGTTTCCATGACAGTATAAGAATTATTTTAAAAGGAGGAGGGGCTGTTTTTGTTTCCTCTCCCCAACTGAACCCCTGCCTTAAGTGATAAGGCTGTAGACTCCAAATCTATCAATGGATAAAATAGTGCAAATATTGCTTCACATCCAAAGCTAGTACTATTTCTCTGAAGAACTGTGGCCATAGCTCCATCTCCAATCTAGGACACCACAGACCTGCTCTTTCAGGCTGAGAACACCAGGTGGCATATGGTGGCTGAATCAGAGCCTTGGTAACCATGGCAACCAGCTACCATTCCAGCTCTGGGCAGCTGCCATCTTTTATCCAAAGCAGTGTTTTGTGCACACTGGGGGTTTTGCTTTGAAATTGTTGTACTATGTGCTTTTCATTCTTCACAGAGTCAGGGTTTCTACTTCTGGGAAGGGAATTCCAGTGCCAGAGATAAATACCTCGGGTCAGTTGCATTAATTTTATTTTCTGTGCATTATTCATTGTGTCTGCATAAACCAGACTATGCACTGATATTTGAGAAGGCCACGCCTTTCACAGCAGGCTTTCTCTAGGGAGGCTAGACTTCACTGAAGGGAAATGCATGAGGGAGTGAGTGACTCCTCTCTGGACCGAGGTTAAAACAAAAATGCCCAGCTCAATGCTTGAATCCGTTGTAGGTACAACGACCCTGAGAGCTGCCTGGACAAAAGATGTCTGCTGTAACTATCACTGATCTATAGACGGAAGATGTCTGTTTGCCAACCTACTGGAAGGATGTATTTTACATAAATAGTATCTTCCCACAAAATGTGTTTTGTGTCTGTCATGCAGTAATGAACCAAATATTTATAAATTGGAGACTATCCCTTTCCTTTTCTATCAGTCAAAAGTAATGAGATTTTCCAGGTTAATCATCAGGCGTTGCCTCTGGTGATTGGCAGTATATCACAAGCCAGGCTGCCAAAAGCCATTCTCTTTGCCATTGGGAACAGAGCCGAAAGCAGTTATGTTATCCAAATGTCTTCTCTAAATTCCTAAAAGGTTCTGTACTGAACAGGGACTCATTTATAAACACATCTATTGCAGCCTGGTGTTGTTTCTGGCTGTTAGATAGAGGGGCCATATCTTAAGTGTGCATTCTTTGGATGAAAGATCCTTCTTATAGAATTAAAATCCTGTTAAAAATACATTATTTTATGTCACATGAAAAATGAAGAATTTACACTGTATATGTAATGTAAAAATAATCATGAAGGGTGGAAGAGAGGAACCTCTGCTAAGAAAATGACTGAAAAGAAATACAATAAATATTAACAGTTTTGAGACTGGATATTTTTTTTCCACTTATGCATTTTCTACTTTTTAATCAAGAGAATTTACTACTATGTCATAAACATGAGAACATTAAAATGTATTTTGGAACGCATTTTAATTTCATTAAAGCAATCTCATTGTTTTTCACTGAACATGTTACAAATGTAAAACGTTTAACATTTTATTTGAAAAATTATTTGAAATCATGAATGTCCCCAAAAAATCATTTTAATTCATTTTAATTGTTAAATAAATTTTAATATATTTGCACTAATAGACCACAAAATTTTTCAAAATTTATAAATAAAAAATACTCAATTTTTATCTAGTATTCTCTATGAATTAAAGTATTATTTAAGGGTATCAGAAGAGGGGAGTTAATACATGTATTATATGTCAAACTCCGTTTCCTGTTATTTTATGAAAATATTGATAAGAAAGATGATATATGTATTTATTGAGAAAGTTGCTTATAATTTGATAAATTAGTCATAGGGATTTTCACGCATTTACTGGTTTCATACTATTGCAGGTTTTTCCATCTTCTACTTAATAAGAAGAAAAAAGACCCTGATAAAACTGAACCAAAAGCAGTAGGGGTACACCATCCATGCAGGCTAATAATTTGCCACCACTTCATAAATATTTCTCCAGTGTTTATTTGCAGGAGCCTGTGTCACTGACTGGGGGAAGGATGGCGGAAGGTCTCTGGGCAAGTGACCAGCTCACTTTCCTCCAGAACAGTGCCACTGCAGTAACTGCAACTTGTACACCATACTCAGCACAGTGGAATTCTGTGGGGCAATTTTGTCTAGAAGCACACTTAATAATATGGAAATATATTCAAATTATGTCATTAAGTGAGGAAAAATTATGATATTGAGATCGATGACAGATAGACACACCCTCCAAGTGATTAAGAACCATCATCTCTGTCATCACTTAATTAGTGCAATTGCAAGTAATTATTTTCTGATTTTTTTACACATTGCAAATATTTTCTGCTGGATTGTTGCCTTTTAACATTTCTTCTGATATCTTTTGTCTTACCTCAGTGTTTTGCTTTTATCTAATGAAGTCTCTCAATCTTATCTTTTTTTGATTCTGGGTAGGCTTCCCAGAATTAAAATATTATCAGTTTCTTCTATGATTTTTAAAAGTGTCTATGTCTATTTCTTTAATATATATAGAATGTATTTTTTTATGTACTGAGAGGTAGAGTTAATTTTGCAATAAGGAAAAAGCTATTATTATTCTTGAAGGGGTTCAGAATTTTCCACCCCAAATTATGCCACTTTGGCATGTGGATTACTTTGGACTAGGCAATCAAGAGCCAGAAGATTCAGGAAAAACTCTTAACTGCCTAAAAGAAAGTATCAATTTCCCCATTTGTGGGAAAAATCTACATTAATAAAAGAAACTTCCATTAGAAAGAATATCTGTACCAGGAAGAAAGCTACTATCAGAGATAACTTTTTTCACCTGAGATTCTTATTTGCATAAAAGGGAAAGCTTTATTCACCACACATTTTTTCCTGTCACTGTCCTATGAATTGCCTCCCCCACTTAGAAGCACCACACCCCAATCCCTTTCCTTAGCTCAGGATGCTATATAAGTCTCAATCCTCTGGCAACATTTGAAATCTCATATTTTTGTGGGGCTTCCGTGCATATATATGCAGTTACTTTTTTTTTTCCCATCCTGTTAAGCTGTTTTATGTCAATTTAATTCTTATATCAGTCACAGAAGCTAGAAGGGTAGGAGGGAAATTGTTTTTCCTCCTCTACACTATATTTTATTACACCTTTTCTAGATTTGTTCTTTATCTCCTAGTTCTGCCAGATTCCCTGAATCAGATACATATATTTAAGTTCTATTTGGTGCTATGAAGAAATCTGAGAAAGAAGAAATGATTTTTAAAAGAAATGCAAATATTACAGATATTCATCTGGTCACTTGCATGCATTTGTGGCTGAAGACCATGAAGGATACAAGGAAGGGGCTGCAGTGTTGTTTCAAGTGTACCTCAGTCAGTTTGGTCATGCACGGTTATTACTTGCCTTTTTTTTTTTTTTTGTAAATTTATTTATTTTTTATGTTTATTTTTGGCTGCATTGGGTCTTTGTTGCTATGCGTGGGCTTTCTCTAGTTGCGGCGAGCAGAGGCTACTCTTCGTTGCAGTGTGCGGGCTTCTCATTGCAGTGGCTTCTCTTGTTGCGGAGCACAGGCTCTAGGTGCATGGGCTTCAGTAGTTGTGGCGTGTGGGCTCAGTAGTTGTGGCTCACGAGCTTTAGAGCGCAGGCTCAGTGGTTGTGGTGCACGGGCTTAGTTGCTCCGTGGCATGTGGGATCTTCCTGGGCCCGGGCTCAAACCCATGTCTCCTGCATTGGCAGGTGGATTTTTAACCACTGCGCCACCAGGGAAGCCCCTATTACTTGCCTTTGGTAGATACGCATGCCTTTCAATAATTAGAGGCAGGTGACAACTACAGGGCCCTCACTTCCAGATGGTGTGTTATAATGAAAACAAGTCTCAGCTCGCATTCTGCCACATGTATAAATATTTAGCAATCAGGTCCCAACCAATCACATGACCTGCTTACTGAGCTAGATGAAGTCTCAGCACTTGGGCCTTTTACGTGCCCAGCATCCTACAGGCACTAGAGGCAAGGAGAACAAGGTTCCAGCTTTGTGGCAGGACTGAGCTCTCAAATCAGAGTCAGGTGAAAGAATCCTCCCATTACAGCCCAAAACACACTTTAGCATCCCAAACATGGAGAGATAATCCAAAGCGTATAAACTGTTCGGCTGGCCAGATTTTTTTAATGTTGTTTACGCAAAGGCAAGGCTATGCCTAAGACATGTTTAGCCAATCCACATAATTGAAACTCATCTGAAATTCATTTCACCAATGAGAAATTATTTCTAACCTCAGTATGCTAATTAACAAAGCCCCTGGGATAGACAGAAGATAAAGATGGCTGGAGCCTGTAACCAAACCCCTCCGGAATGTGGCTTCTGAATGGAGAATTTCAAATTTAACCTACCACCCCGCAGCGTGTGTTTTCCCAATTAGGGTTCTTCAAATATCGCGTAACCGTTCCTAAGAAGAGAATAAAACTAAATTGAACATATCATACCACACTGTCTATGCTGAAACAATTTAAATTCATTGTAAGGATCATGTAATCACAGACACACACTGCTCACTATTTCTTGGGGCTATTCATATCTCCTAGTCTGACAAGGTAGTTACCTACCCTTTCAGGGCAGCCCCCAGCAACGGTCCTCTGGCCTGGTGTCCTTCTAGCCAATAGAACGAGGCAGAGTTTGGTTCAGAAGCAAAGGAAAGTTTTATTCTTTTTTTTTTTTTTTTTGCGGTATGCGGGCCTCTCACTGTTGTGGTCTCTCCCGTTGCAGAGCACAGGCTCTAGACGTGCAGGCTGAGCGGCCATGGCTCACGGGCCTAGCCACTCCGCGGCATGTGGGATCTTCCCAGACCGGGGCACGAACCCGCATTCTCTGACTTGGCAGGCGGACTCCCAACCACTGCGCCACCAGGGAAGCCCGAAAGCTTTATTCTTTGGAGAGGTACACGCTCCAGAGAGGTTGCGGGTCGGGCTGCTTTATAGGGATCTCGTTAGCCGGGAAAGGGGGCGGAGCTCTCGCGAGGCTGGCTCAGCGGCGTGGCTCTCGTTCCAGATCGCAGTGCTGGCCGCAGCGTCTCTGCGCACAGTCTGCTGACGCCATCTTGCACTGGGTGTCGTTCTCAGAGCTTCTGCCCGCGACCAGCCCGGCTGAGGTGCCTGCGTAGCGGTTTCACAGGAGGAGGTCTGGTCTGGAGCACCAGGTGAGAGGCGTCTGCCCCTGGCACCCTATGAGACGAAACACAGAGGGGAAAAAAAAAAAAGGTTAGACTTTATTACCCAGATTCTATTTTTACTCCCCAGGAATTGTTAATGGGCTTTGCTGGTGACAAATCCCTCCTGTCTTCTGTGCCGCTCCTCAATCTTGAGGGGCACTGAGGGGCGACGGGTCCGTCTTCTATAACTGCTTCCTGCTAAGTTTGGGCGTCGGTTGTTATAACCCCGGGTTGAGGAGCAGAAGTTGTCCCCAGCAGCCCTTAGATCTGTTTGGTTGTCACCAGGCCTCAACTGTGACTCTTCACATCGCCGAGTGACCACCACTTGGAGTTTTATAGATTCTAAACTTTTGGAGACAAAGGACAGCAGACAATTTAGGATGCAGGCCCAAATATTAGCAAGAGAATAATGGTCATGAAGGGGCCCAGGAAAGGTACAAACCAAGTGACGCTCCGGAGGGTCTGCGTTACTCCCTCCACATATGTTTGGCCAGATTAGGCGGCCTGGTTTCTGCCAGCCAAGTGGCTTTTCCCAGTGGTCCGTCTGTGCTTTCTCCAATCAGGCCACTTTCATCAATGCAAAAACTGCACAGTGTATTTTCCAGCACACAGACCCCTCCCCAGGCAGCTAACAGATAATCTAAGGCAATTCGGTTACCCAGGACTATACCAGCCAGTGAGCCAATGGACTTTTGTCATAGCTTGAAGTTGAGGTGGGTCTTATTGGCCACCAACACCACAATGGCTGTTACGTTTTTTATGTTGACAGAATTATATAAGATTCCCCTGGCCGAGGTCACTAGAACCCCTATGAGAGCAATGATTCCTGCCATTAGTAGTCTGCTCTTTGGGGGCACACTTTTGTTGGTTTTTGGAAGAGAAGCTTCAGATCAGAGAGAGGTTCGCACAAGTAATCAAGGGGGTCCGTTGCCCCAGGTTATCAGAGGCTGGGGCTCGGGAGCCCTCTTCACTCAACTGTGGTGAACCCATGGAGTGACCCCCTGCAACTTCAGGGCAGAGTAGGTGGTTAGGCTCACCAAGGGGGGTTTGTTCCACTCAGGAGTAAGCTGGTCTCGGGGGTTGCTAATTTTCCAGGTTTTTAGATACACCCAGTCTCCAGGCCGGAAGGGGTGGAGGGCTGTGTCAGTGGGTACGGATAGCACCTGGTTACCATATTCTGTGAGGGCTTTCATGGTTTCTCCTACCTGGAGGGTGTACTTGAGTTGTTCCATTTCAAGGGGGCTAAGGTGTCCCTTCTCTGAGGCTTCGAAAATGGGTCTACCATATGTAAGTTCAAATACACTTAAATTTAACTTATATCTTGGAGCAAACGACATGCATAGCAGGGCAGTTGGGAGTAATTTAATCCAATTTTCTTGAGTCTTCAGGCATAGCTTGGCTAAGGTTCATTTTAAGGTCTGATTGGATCTCTACTTTTCTCAATGATTGGGGTCTCCAGGCTGAGTGCTAGGTCCATTTTATGCCTGGGGCACTTGTCCCTTTTGCCATTTGTGACATGAATGCTGGACCATTACCACTTAGTCGGGATCTTGGGTATTATCTCTTTTAGTAATACGTTAGGCACTTCAGCTGCCATTTCAGTTCTAGTGGGGAACACCTCTACTTACCCTGAAAACGTGTCCACTGGCACCAAGAGATACCTGAAATTGCCTAGTACTCTCAGCAGGACAGTGAAATCAATCAGTCGGTCTTCCCCAGGATATGTCCCTATGGTCTAAATGGGCCTTATCTGGGGACCTCTGAGGGCTCTGATGTTGGGTGTGTTCCTGTTTAGATGAGGCAGGTCTCAACTATCCAACTGATTATATTTTTCATGCCAGGAGTTACCACGACCTCAACTAACCAATTACGTATACAGGGCTTCCCTTCTGTAATGAGTTCCTTGATGAGCCTGCCTCATGGCTTGACAAGCTGCAGTTTGGGAAAAGAAGTATTTCCCGTGTTCATTAACTAGCCACCCCTGGCCTCCTAGATCTCTGTTGCAGCCCCATTTCTGGGCTTTGTCTCATTCTTCCTTTGTATAGACTAGGGAGTAATTGGATAGATCTGGCCTTTTAGGTATGAGGAGTAATTGCCAAGTTACTGGTTCTAGGACCGCCCTTTGGCAGTTGCCTCTGCTTTGCTGTTTCCCTTTATTACCTCTGTATTCCCTTTTTGATGACCCCTCCAGTGAATCGCCACCACTTTTTTCAGGAGTTGCACTGCTTCTAGGAGTCTCAATATGTTTAAGCCATGTTTCACCTGCTTCTTCTCTGCAGTAAACATACCTCTTTTCTTCCAAATAGCCCCGTGTGCATGTAGGATGGCATAGGCATGCCAGCAGCCTGTGTAAACATCTAAGATCTTCCCTGTCCTGAGCCCTGGGGCTCAGGTGAGGACCATCAGCTAGGCCTTTTGGGCTGAGGTCCCTGGGGTAGGCTTCATGCCTCAATGACTCGGGTCTGAGATGTCCCTGCATATCCCGCCATCCTTTTTTTCTCTCTCATAAAATTGCTCCCATCTGTGAACCATTCCTCTTTGGCGTGTGGGAGAAGCTGACTTCCTGGGTCAGGGCAACTGGAGTATATCATGTTCTATACAATCATGCTCCAGGGGCCCCATTCCTGTGGGTAGCAGGGTGGCAGGATTTAGGGTGTGACAGGTTTTTATGGTAATGACAGTTGTCTAAAAGCATAGCCTGAAGCTGAATCGAACTTCCGGGGGATAGCCGCTCTGTTCCCTTAGAACTTACTAAAGCCTGACCCTGGTGGAGAGTCCAAATAGTGACTGGCTGACGAAACATTAACTTTTCAGCCTCTGTTAGCAGGATTGAAATAGCTGCTGCTGCCTGTAGGCAAGGAGCCCATCCCTTAGCGGTTTTATCTAATTGTTTAGAGAAATAAGCAACCACCCAAGTAAGGGGTCCCAGTTTTTGATCTAATACCCCAAAGGCAATTCCCCTTCTGTCATGAATGTAAAGGTCAAAGGGTTTAACTAAATCTGGGAGGGCCAGAGCAGGGACCTGAAGTAATTGCTTTCCCAATTCTTTTTTTTTTTTTAATTGAAGTATGGTTGATGTACAATGTTGTACCAATCTCTGCTGTACAACCAAGTGACTCAGTTATACACATACAGACATTCTTTTTTTATATATACATTCTTTTCCATCATGGTTTATCACAGCATATTGAATATAGTTCCCTGTGCTATAGGACCTTGTTGTTTGTGTTCTCAATTCTTTTTGTTTTTTGGCCGCACTGTGTGGCATGCAGGATCTTAGTTCCCTGACCAGGGATCGAACCTGTACCCCCAGCGTCGCGAGTGCGGAGTCTTAACCACTGGACCGCCAGGGAAGTCCCTGCTTTCTCCATTCTTGAAAGGCCCCTTCACATTCTGGAAGGATGAAGATCCTTTTCTTTCAATTTTTCATATAAAGGCCTAGCTATTAGACCATTAGGTATCCAGATGTGGCAAAGCCCAGCCATCCGCAGGAAGCCTCTAAGCTGTCTTCTAGTTTTAAGAGGGGCAGGACTGCAAATGGCTTCATTCCTTTCCTGGGGTCGGCTTGTCTGACCTTCTGTGAGGATGAGGCCTATGTAGGTAACCTTAGTTTGTGATATTTGAGTCTTTTTCTTGGACACCTTATATCCTTTATCAGCTAGGTGGTTCCGGGTGGTTACAGTGTTTTTGTCAGAGGCCTCCTTAGTAAGGTTGGTGATCACAATGTCCTCTTATATATGAGGGAACCCTCCCCCAGATATATTGATAGATCTTTAAGGTCTTTAGCTAAAGTTTCCCCAAAGATGATGGGGGAATTTTTGAACCCTTAGGGTGGGACTGTCCGGCAGTATTGTTTTTGTTGTGTGTTTGGCTCCTGCCACTCAAAAGCAAAAATTTCATGTGACTCTGGGGTGATTAAAATACAGAAGAAGGCATATTTTAAATCTAATACAGAATACCAGGTCCTGGTGGATTGTAGAGGGGTCAGCAGGGTGTAGAGATTAGGGCCGACTGGATGTATATTCTCTGTGGCTTCACTGACTGCCCTGAGGTCCTGTACCATCCAGGGTTCCCCACTGGGTTTCTTTATGGGGAGAATTGGGAGTATTACAGGTGGATTGGCATGGCCTAATAAGGCCCTGGTCAACTAGGCCCTGTATAACAGGGGCAGTGCCCAACAAGGCCTCCTGACAGAGAGGGTACCATTTTCTATTGGGCCATGTATGTCTGGGTTTTAGATGGACCATCACAGGACTGGCTCCTTTAGCTCGTCCCACCTATCCCGGGGCCCAGACCTCAGACCTCAGGATTTCTTCCAGGGAGGTCAACTTGCTATGTCCAGGGAGGTTTGTCCTCAGCCATTATCATCTTGTGCCCCTTGTCTAGGGGATGCCAGTCTCCATTTTGTCTCCCATTAGGTGGATAGTAATTCCCAATTTATGTAAGGTATCCCTTCCTAGCAGAGATATAGGCATTTGGAGACATATAGGAAGGAATGGGTGAGCATTCTAATGGCTCTATGAATGCCCATTCTTGGGCCTTCCCTGATAACCCCATAATTTTACAACTCTTGTGACTGTGTTTGCCTGATCTGGTGTTCAAAACCAAGTAAGTGACACCAATGTCAACTAAGAATTCAACAGGTTTTTTTCTCTATGTCCAGTGTCAGCCAGGGCTCCTTGGGGGTCAGTTGGAGTGCCAGCTTAGGAGTCCCCTGGCCCTGGCATTCTTCTTCTATTTGGACCATCTGCCTTCAGGGTAGTGGGCAGGATCTGCCACTTCTGTCCCCCTTTGGGGGCAGTGAGGGCATTCTCTCTTCCAGTGTCCCTCTTGTTTACATATGGCACACTGATTGGGTCCTAGTTTCCTTGGTTTGCTGTCCCTCAGTGGGGGCCAGTGGTCACTCACCAGAGTGAAAGGTCTCTGTGGGCAGTTAGTCCAGATTCCTGTGCTGACCGGTTGACACTAGAGGGCAATAGCCAGTAGGTGGGCCTGCCTCTGGGTGTTTTTATCCTCTTACTTTTCCTCCTCTATATATCTGTTTTTAAACACGCAGTAGGCAACCTCCACCAGGCAAGAGATAGGGGTATCTGGTTCTATTTCCAGATTCTGAAGTTTATGCATAATGGCGAGGGCACTTTGGGAAATAAAATATGCCCTCAGGCTTGTATTCCCTTCCAGTGACTCGGGGTCAGTGGTACTATAAATTCAGAGACACTCCTTGAGGCGCTCTAGCAATGCCGAAGGTTTTCTGTTGGCTCCTGGTTGTTCTCCTTTACTTATTTATTTATTTTTTTAATCTTTTGGCTGTGCCACACAGCATGTGGGATCCCAGTTGCCCAACCAGGGATCGAACCCATCGCCCCCGCATTGGAAACATGGAGTCCCAACCCCTGGACCACCAGGGAAATCCCTGATTTGCTTTATCTTAGTCCAATTGACAGGTTTCTTTCCTGCTGCCTGGATTCCACTTAGGTCATATTTTTATAATGTGTCAGCCTGTCTTTTACCTGCTTCTCCATTGTCTCAGTCCCGGTTGGGTTTGTTATCTAGGACCGCTTGATTCCCAGGTCTGAAAACGGCATGACCTACATTGTTTCTGTTCTCTGTATGCTTCCTCTCAGGTTTTCAAAAAGACTGTGGCCTTTTCTTCCTCATTAGGAGTACATTGAGGAGGCTCTAAATGTCAGCCCAGGTAGGGTCATGGGTCTGAAAAATTCCCCTAATCAGATTCAGGAACCTCTCTGGATCTTACCTCAACCCCTTGCTATGACTTTTCCAGTTATACAGATCAGAAGTGGTAAATTGTTGTATACCTGGATGAGCCCTCCTTCTCCACTGGGGACCAGCCTCAAAGGGAGTACTTTTCCTTGTGGGTTGTTGGACCCTATCTGGTAATTAGTCCCACTCCGTTTATGTGCTGAACCACGTTCCAGGAGAGGAGGCTGATATGGAGGGGACTGCTTAGGTCTGTGGCCCAAATCAGGTTATACGAAGGAAGGGGGTAGGGAGGGAGTAGTAGGAGGAAGGTTAGGGAGGAGATCAAGAAGGTCCTCAGCGGAAGGGTCAAGGACTGGTATTACCTCAGTGGAGAGAGCCCACAACCTTTTTGAAGGCCTTTGTTCTGAAAAAGCCCATGAAAAACGACATAGGGAATTTCTTTCCATTTCTTTTGTTTCTGGCATAGAAGTTCCGGTTGTAAAATGGTATTGTAATTTAGAGATTCACTGACATGCCAACTTTCTCCATCTCCCAGCTAATATTGGGACCAGGCTGTATTACATAGGAAGATTAACTGTTTTCTGGTCAGGGGATGATACCTGAAGAACTTACAGTTCTTCAGGATTCACCCTAATGGGCATAAGTATGGAGGACATTTGGTTCCCCATACCTTAGATGTTCTGTTTTAGATTTGTTTCCAACTACTGAGAGGGAGGTTGGAGTGATTTGTTGGCGTGCAAATGCCACAAGATTTGGCTCAAATAAGACTTCCAGTTCAGGAAATTTGGAACCAATACCAAACTGTTAACGGGTTCCTCAGAAGACCCAAATAGGAGATGTCCAAGTGGCGTGGATGCTGATGTTACTTGGAGACGCCCCCTTGAATTTGTAATGACCCGTGCTATAGACGGTTAGTCCCTCCTCAGTCAAAATACCCCGCGTGGGAGGTTAGATGGCACTGACTCAAGGATAGAGCAGCTTAGCCTCTCTAGTTCCTAGAGTGTCTAGCAAGTCCAGAGCCTGGTGGGTGGGTCCAGGTGGGAGGGCCACAATCAGTCCCATCTGGGTCACCAAAAATTTGTTACCAAACCTCCCGAGTTGTTCCCCCCAAAAGGGTTCACTCGCACCAATAGAATGAGGCTGAGTTTCATTCAGAAGCAAAGGAAAGCTTTATTCTTTCCTCAAGGAATGCAGAGGCACGAGCTTGCACTCTAGAGTCCATGCTCTCCCTTAAAGGCCATTGGCGGGGCTGCCTTATAGGGTTCTTGTCAGCAGGGAGGGAATTGGACTTCTTGAGGGTCAGGCACAGCTGTACTGCTCACAGCGATCCAAAGGGCTGCGTGCAGCATTTCTACACACAGTACGCTGCCACCATCTTGAATTGCAGTGTTGAGCACAGCACTTCTGCACACAGCCCACCAAGCTGAGATATCACGCACAGCCATCTCACACAAGGAACTCTGGTCTGAAGTGCCAGGTGCAGGGCCTCTGCACGTGGTACCCAAGTGAAACTAGACTAAGCACAAACGAAAAAATGTTTTATTTTTTCTATTTTATTACCCAGATTCTATTTTTATTCCCTGGGAATTGTCAGTGGGCTTTGTGGTGACAGCAACACCAGTATTTGTGATTACAAAAATAAGACTCATCACCTGCCTTTAAGAATGACATTTGGTTTAGGCTTGGAAGTCACCATAGAAGCCCAAGTCGTCTTTTGTCTTAACCTTAGCTGTTATGAATAATACTCTCCTCTCAATGTAGTCCATGATTCTCAAGAGGAGTTGGGATATTGGGGAAGGATCCCATTCCAAGTTTGGCTTATCAGAATCTCCTAAGGGAAAGACCTCTCCATCCTGTTAATCCTCCCAAGAGGGAAAGTTACTATTCATCTTCCCAAACCCAGCACTCTTAGATTGCAGTCCCATAGGACTCTTCTCTGGAGTCTGTATTTCACCATTCCCTTGACCTTAATCAGTAACAAAAGCTTTATAATACTACCATGGCATTGCTCACCCCCCACCCTTTCCCCCACCCTTCCCCCACCCAGGTTTATAAACTCCTTAGCTCCCTTGCCTCTGGGCAAGTCTGTCTATAGCATCTCACAAAAGAAGAAGAAAGAAAGAGTAGAAAAAAGAATGTCTAGCCCTAAGCTTCCTTTTGCATCTGTATGCTTGCTGGTCTCTGAATCCCAGAAGCAGTGAAAGGTAAATAAACCTCTGGTCTATTCTTCCTTTGTTCTCTGAACTGGGACTTCACTCCCGAGGAGATTTTCTTCTCAGATGAGATTTGGAAAGGTCTTTTTTCTTTGCTTAGATGGTTTGAACTGATAATTTGCATCTACAAAGGAAGCTAAAAAATACTGAATAGCTCTTAGAAAACACTGTGGAGACACTCCTTAGGATAATCTTGCCTCCACTCTGAATGAGAAGAGACCTCCAAGTGAATGAAAACCCAAAAGCAAAATTTTCAATGCTGAGTTAATTTTAATATTGTCCCTGGATAACTCTCTCTAA
This sequence comes from Tursiops truncatus, assembly GCF_011762595.2. Taxonomy (NCBI): domain Eukaryota; kingdom Metazoa; phylum Chordata; class Mammalia; order Artiodactyla; family Delphinidae; genus Tursiops; species Tursiops truncatus. The sequence continues at coordinate 90,207,697 of NC_047042.1, forward strand.
GGTCAAACAGAATTTAATTCACCAGCCTTAAAATCAGTACCCCCTCTCCCCACCAAGGAAAACATTTAGATAATTTCAAGATAAACAAATAAAAACATAGGATTAAAAAAAATTAACCTAGTATTACAAAATAACCCAATATTACAAACAATAGAAGAGTAAGATAGGAAAGGCTCATGTGAAATTCTCACACAAGCCCACCTCCAGTTGAGTTACTTCATAAAGCATAAGATTTTTGAATAAAATATACACAGTTTATTCTGTTTATTCTCATCAGTTCAAACCAGAATTGACTTTCATAAGAGAAATAATACAACAAAAGATAGCAGCTGAACTAAAATAGATAAAATAAAGAGATGATACAGATGAAAGAAAAGCAGGCATTACTAAAAAAAAAATCAGAAATAATGGAGCAGTAGCAAAATCAAAGTTATAACACAGAAAAATTTTCTGTCCAAAGAAAACAGATAATGCATTGTGAGAAATGACCATGTTATAGAGAAGGGGGCATTGTGAACAGAGCAGTGCTCATACATACCTGGGGGTAGTTTTAAATTCCAAACACAAAGGCAGCAGGGACTCAGCCCGCAGCGTCCTGCTGAGGAATTTATGAGGTTCCTTGGCCGCTTCATCTAGCACCTAATCACAGAGCCACTTTTACCTGAAAATTCTCCTGTTTCCTTACACACAACCATCAAACACTTTATAAAAACAGCTTCAGGCTTCAGGAAATACCAGACAATGACAGAGTTCTGTGGAAGTCAGAAAGAATCAGCTTTGATCTTATCAGACTGGCAATAATGATAGAAATGTAAGTTACACTTATGTCTAATAAGAGGCTTGATGAAGTCCAGAATGCTGGGCTGGCCATTATCTTTCTTAGTACAAATGAGAAAGAGTTGGCTAAATGATATTTACATTCTGGTGATAACCATGAAAAAAAAAGGACTTGTGACAAGGATTCTCTCCTTGGGCAGCTTTACTGAGGTTTTTCTAGAGCCTCCATCTCAGGTGCACCTGCTGATGTTGGCCTTCTGTGTCCATCTTTGAATTGTCCAGTTTTAGCAAGAATCCTGCAGTCGGTTTAGCCAGAATCCCCACCCTTGATATCTAATCACCCTCTGTATCTGATCAAATTCCTCATTCCCCACCATCCCCCAGGCAATATCGCCCTACCCTGTCTTCATCAAGAATCTTGATAGGTCAGTGTAGTGAAGAATTACCCATCTTTTAATAATTTTCCATCCACCGACCCCTTCACCCCCACCCTGCTTCTTGGTTATAAATCTCCATTTTCCTTTGTTGTATTCAGAACTGAGCCCGATCTCTCTCACTGCAAAATTCTACTACACTAGTCCCTGTACTTATCAAGATAGTCCTGAATAAGATCTGCCTCTGCGTCTATAATAGGTGTTAAGTTAATTAAACAAGGAGGGTGTTAGACTAAGGTGGCTTTAATGCCTTAGTAGCCTATGTAAGCAAACCTAAACCTAAGCCTAAAATGCCTCAAGGTTAAGAAATCAAAACGTACAGACAACAGATCACGAACAGACAAGTAGTCTTTTCCAAATATGCAAACACTTATTATAGCCAGTCAGATAACTTCCTTGCTTTGCTTCCACATCTTCCCTATAAAAGATGCTTCCACATCTTTCCCTTAGCTCCTGCCAATGGGGTGCTCCTAGCCACTTCAGTTCTGGTGCTGCCTGATTCTTTTTTTTTCCCCCCAGCTTTTTATTTTATTTTAAAAAAACTTCATTGAGTTATCATTGATGTATAATATTATATGTTACAGGTGTACAATACAGTGATTCACAATTTTTAAAGGTTATACTACATTTATATGTATTATAAAATATTGACTATATTCTCTGTGTTGTACAATAATATATCCTTGTAGCTTACTTTATACCTAATAGTTTGTACCTCTTAATCCCCTACTCCTATATTTTCCCTCCTCGCTTCCCTCTCCCCCCGGTAACCATTAGTTTGTTCTCTATATCTGTGAGTTTGCTGCTTTTATGATTTATTCACTAAAGTGTTGTATTTTTTAGATCCCACATATAAGTGATATCATATAATATTTGTCTTTGTCTGACTTATTTCACTTAACATAACACCCTCCAAGTCCATCCATGTTGTTGCAGATGGCAAAATTCCCTTCTTTTTTATGACTGAGTAGCATTCCATTTTATATATATATAATATATGTACATATCACATCTTCTTTATCCATTCATCTGTTGATGGACACTTAGGTTGCTTCCATATCTTGGCAATTATAAATATCAATAATATGAACATTGGGGTGCATGTATCATTTTGAATTAGTGTCTTTGTTCTTTTTGGTTACATACCTAGGAGTGGAATTGCTGGGTCATGTGGTAGTTCTAGTTTTAGTTATTTTAGAAATTTCCATAATGTTTTCCACAGTGGCTGCATCAGTTTACATTCCCACCAGTGGTGTACAAGAGTTCCCTTTTTCCCACATCCAAATAAACTTTAAAATTTAATAAGTTCTGGTTTATCTTTTAACACAAGTGTTACGAATAATATTTTCTTTGACACTAGGTAGGGCAAAAATATCTCCAATTTAAGTATGTTAGTTGAATATATGTTTGTCTCTGCTCATCCAGAAACTACTGAATAATAGTAAAGTCCTATGAGTCACAAACCTGAAAGGGCAAAGAGAATAGGCGAGTAGGGGAGAAGTGTTGTCAACCAAAGTTTGGGAGCTGGAATGAAAATGAAAGATCGGTAATTTGCTTACCAGGCCAGAGAGTGCCTGAAAGGAGGGCACAACGGTATGTGGAAGTGGAATATAAGCAAACTGACTCACAATGGTTTTGTTTTGCTTTTTAAATTTGAGTTTATTTAAGCAAAAATTGATTCCTATCAGGTAGTGCCAAACCACAAGTGGGTAGGACTAGTGCTCCTGATTCACAATGTTGAAGCCCAGACAGTCTCAGGAGATTTGAGGCACCAGGGTCCCCCAGAGGTGGGTTGCAGATGGTCTAAAAACAGAGGAAAAGTCTGTTTTTAAAGTAGTTGGGTAAAAGCAGGAAAGAATGAGGTAAAGTGGCAGTGATCCTGTGTGTGGAGTTTGCCTCAGATGTAAGCTGCAACACAGAGCTAACTGACAGAACACTTACCTGAAAGTGAAGAGCCCTGAACTCCTACTTTAAGCTACCTGTGGATGACAGCACCTTGGAAAGCTACCCTTAGATGCTCTCTGAGCACAAGCCCCGCCAATGGTGACCTCAAAAGGAAATTGATAGAAAGATTTTATACAGAACAATGCAAGCCTCTTTGGTGGTTTCCATTCCAATATGTAAAAGAGCTTGGAAGTCATCACTCCCAACCTCAAAACAAGAAAAAAGCTGTACAAACTGAAAATCAATCATTCTTCTTAAAACCATCAGAAAATTGAGGTTACAGGACAAATTCCCACTCCAAAAACTGAAGGGACAGGTGGATCACAGCTTACATGGAACAGAAGCCACTGGAGCTGAAGCCTGTGGGAACACTTCAGATGTTATTGACTAGTTACTGGAGATGGAACAAGGACTGGCTTGAGAGTTAAAAACTCTTAGGGGCTCAGTCTCAGGGTACCCCCTGATACTTTCATGAATTTACCTCCAGGAGCCCCACCAGGTTTTCAAGATGAAAATAACACAAAAATCTTCTCATGTTTAGGGTAGGAGAAGGAGAAAATCACCACTATAAATATATCCAGACGGAGAGTTCTGTTCTCTATTAAAAAAAAAAAGAGTTCACCCTCAGAGAAACTAATGCTTTACCAGAGCCTAACCTATCCCAGAGGGAGGGGAATTAGACAGCCTTCCTGTCCTTCTCTAGCCTTCCTGTCTCACATAAAAGGAGGGGGGAAAGCCTATGAAAATTCTTCTGGGGCTTCCCTGGTGGCGCAGTGGTTGAGAGTCCGCCTGCCGATGCAGGGGACACGGGTTCGTGCCCCAGTCCGGGAAGATCCCACATGCCGCGGGGTGGCTGGGCCCTTGAGCCATGGCCGCTGAGCCTGCGCGTCCGGAGCCTGTGCTCCGCAACGGGAGAGGCCGCAACAGTGAGAGGCCCGCGTACCGCAAAAAAAAAAAAAAATTCTTCTGAAGGTTGCAACCCATAGACACAGGCCCACTAAAAAAAAAAAAAAACCAAGATTCAATCATAAAATTACAGACTTCTTCCTTTCTGTAATACCTTGTCACCATATAAACAGGATTCTGGTATAACAATAGTGAGTTACAACTGACAGAGCTGTAAGAAACAGTCTCTAACTAAGAAAGAGTTGCTAGAGAAGCCCAAAGGGAACAGGGAAGGCAAAAACAAAAACACTAGAGGAAGTTGAACTGTCTGACACCTACAGCTACAGCAGACAGTAAACACAACCTAACACCTACCCAGGTAAACATAAAACCTCAGTTTTATGTTTATCTCAGTTCCTATTACCCAATACATTATGTTCAGCATTCAACAAAAAATTCAAAGGCATGCTATAAGGCAAGAAAATATGCAGTCTGAAGAGACAAAGTGAGCATCAAAACCAGTCTCAGATATGGCAGAAATTTTGGAATTACGAGGCAGAAATTTAAAATAATTATGATTAGTATGCTAAGGGCTCTAATGGAAAAGGTGGATAACATGCAAATACAGATGAATAATGTCAGCAGAAAAAATGGAAACTCTAAGGAAGAATCATGTTTAAAATTAAAAAATAAAATATTGTAACAGAAATGAAGATTGTCTTTGATGGCCTTCTTGGTCTGTTGGACACAGCCAAAGAAAGAATTAGTGAGCTTGAAGATATTAATAGAAATTTCCAAAACTGAAATGCAAAAAAAAAAAACAAAAAAACAGAACATTCATGAAACGGAACAATTGCAAAGGTGCAGCATACATAAAATGGAAATACCAGAAGAAGGAGAAAAAGGGTAAGAAGAAATATTCGAACTAACAACGGCTGAGAATTTTCCAAAGTTAATGACTGATACCAAATCACAAATCCAGAAAGCTCAGAGAACACCAAATATGATAAATACCAAACATCTACACTGAGGCACATCATTCAAACTGCAGAAAACAAAACAAACAAAAAATTCTTGAAAGAAACCAGAAGGGGAAAGAACCCTTGCCTATAGAAGAATGAGGATAAGAATTATACCAACTTCTTTCCAGAAACCAGGCAAGGAAAAAGAGGGTCAGTGAAATATTTAAAGTGTTGAAAGAACAAAACCAAGAGCCTACAAGTCTCTATCCAGCAAAAATTTCCTTCAGAAGTGAAGGAGAAATAAAGACTTTCTCAGACAAACAAAAACAGGGAATTTCTTGCCTATAGACCTGTCTTTTAAGACATGTTAAAAGAAGTTTTGTAGAGAAAAGGATTATTTAGGTCAGAAACTCAGATTTACATAAAGAAAGGAAGAGCAGTAAAAAAGAGTAAAAAAATCAAAGGAAAATAAAATATTTAATTTTTCTTATTCCTATTGATCTAATCAATGTTAATTCAAAATAATAATAGCGGAAGTGGTCGGGGCCGCGGCGGGAGGAAGGGCGCCCTCGCTTCGCTGGCTCTGTGGCGGGCCCAGTGAGGACCCCGGAATTCGGAGCAGCCGGGAGCCCGGCCTCCGCCCTCGGGGCCCTCTCGCCGGGCTGGAGACCCAGGCCCGCAACGCCGGGCCCTACCTACCCTGGAAGTGCTCGCGGCCCGGCGCCTGGACTGGGGAGTTGCTGCACTTTGGCGTAAAATCAATTAGGGATTGTTTGTCAGACTCAAGTTAGAAGTGAGAGTTCAGATAAGTGAGGCCGCCATTGCTGCTTTGAACACCTCAGAAGGGGAGAATAGATTTATCAGGAGTGAAAAAGAAGAGCTTGCTAGGAGTCAAAGAAAATAATAAAAAGTCCAGCACTAGGGCTCCTTCTCCTACCAAACGCAAAGACCGCTTTGATGAGAAGTCCAAGGATCGCTCCAAAGATAAGGGGGCCACCAAGGAGTCGAGCGAGAAGGATCGTGGCAGGGATAAAACTGGAAAGAGGCGCAGCGCTTCCAGTGGTAGCAGCAGCACCAGGTCTCGGTCCAGCTCGACCTCCAGCTCGGGCTCCAGCAGCGGCTCCAGCTCATCTTCTGCATCGAGCCACTCAGGAAGTTCCAGCACATCCCCCAGCTGCAGCTCCGGCAGCTCCCCTGGCTCTCCGAGTCCTTCTCGGCGCAGGCCTGACAACAGGCAGCGTTCCCGCTCCAAATCCAAACCACCCAAAAGAGATGGAAGGGAAAGGAGAAGGCGGAGCCCTTCCCCTAAACCCACCAAAGTGCACATTGGAAGGCTCACCAGGAATGTGACCAAGGATCATATCCTGGAGATATTCTCCATCTTCGGGAAAATTAAAATGATTGACATACCTGTAGACAGGATGCACCCCCGTCTGTCTAAAGGCTACGCATATGTGGAGTTTGAAAATCCAGATGAGGCCGAGAAGGCGCTGAAGCATACGGACGGAGGACAAATGGATGACCAGGAGATCACTGCCACTGCTGTGCTGGCCCCCTGGCCTCGGCCACCCCCCAGGCGATTTACCCCTCCCAGGAGAATGCTGCCACCACCTCCCATGTGGCGCAGGTCACCCCCATGGAGGAGGAGCAGGTCGTGTTCCCCTCCGCGCAGGTCCCCCGTGCGCCGGCGATCCTGCTCCCCGGGCCGCCGCCGCCACAGGAGCCGCCCCAGCTCCACCTTCTCCCAGTAAGCAGGGCCACCGAAGCTCTGCCCTGTGACTTGTATCCCGTCCAACTCACTTTTGTCACTTTTCTAGCAGGAGGATCGGTAGGAAAGAAGTCCCTCACTCAGGGGCAGGCTTCGAAGGTGAAGGCAGTAATTGCTGTTGCCCCTGGCGGCAGAGTTCCGGCTACAGGAGTGTTGTTGGTTTGGGGTCGTGCTTATGAAGATGCCCTCCAGTTTTCTGGCTAGAAAGCTTCCGCATTTCTAGTTCCTGAGAGTCAGTTTAGTGGCAGAGCCAGCAGGGATGAGCAGGGGGCTCCAAGAAGTGGTACAGCCCCAGCCTGGGAGCATGTTTTCCCATTCCACAGATGATGTGGGGCCCATCTGGTGGGCTGGTTGTGCCCTATCCTGTTAGCCTGGCCCTGCTCCCCTGCTCGAGTCCTCTTCTGACCTCTAGGGCCAAATACCCAAAATGGTTCTTTTCACGTGTACTCATGTGCGTGCACACACACACACACACACAAACCTACGTCTTCCTTTCTCTCTGAAACTGGTAAGTTGAGAGCCAGCTCTGTTGGGTCATCACAGAGCCCCCTCGTTGTGTTGGTATTCATGGTGGTCGTGCAGGTTACCTTGGCAACGTGTACGTTGCTTTTTGGGCTTTTATTGTACAGTCAGTACTATACATTTTCTGTTTTGAGTTTTGTAACTTTGTAGCATTTTAGGTAATACTGTGTTTGTACTTTGTTGTATAGAGAAAAGAATTGTGTTGAATAAACCTAGGATTAGAGTGCAGCTCAAGTGTTGGGTTCGCTGCCTCCTTCCTGTCCCTTGGCCCCAAAGGCAGCTTCAGTTGTGAGGTAATTAAACATGATTGTCTAAAAATAATAATAATAATAGCAACAATGTATTAGGTGATTATAGTGTATGGATAAGTGTAACGAATGATAGCAATGTTATAAGGGATGGGAGGAAGAAGTTGAATACTCTGTTATAATGTATCTGCACTAGCAGTATAGTATTATTTGAAAGTGGACTTAGTTATAAATGCATAGTGTAAACTCTAGGGCAAACACTGAAAAAAAATTTAAAGTATAATTGATATGCTGAGAGGAGGGAAAATGGAATTGTATAAGATGTTCAGTTAAAACCAGAAAAAGCAGGGCTTCCCTGGTGGCACAGTGTTTGAGAGTCCGCCTGCCGATGCAGGGGACACGGGTTCGTGCTCCGGTCCGGGAGGATCCCACATGCCGCGGAGCGGCTGGGCCCTTGAGCCATGGCCGCTGAGCCTGCGCGTCCGGTGCCTGTGCTCTGCAACGGGAGAGGCCACAACAGTGAGAGGCCTGGGTACCGCAAAACAAAAAAACCCAGAGGAAACAGAAAACAGGGAAAGAAAAAAAAAAGAAACAGAAAGTTCAATAAATAGAAAACAGTTCTAAATATGGCAGATATTAATCTAACTATATCAATAATCAGTTTAAATATGAATGGTCTAAATACACCGATTAAAACACAGAGACTGACAGACTAGATCAAAAAATAAGACCCAACCATGTTGCGTACAAGAAACCCACTTTAAATATAGAGACACAAATAGATTAAAAGTAAAGGGAAAAGATACACTATGCTAATACTAATCAAAATAAAGCTGAGTAGCTATCTTAATTTCAGACAAAGCAGATTCCAGGATAACAAAAATTATCAGGGACAAAGAGGAGCATTACCTAATGATAAAGGGGTCAATTCTCTAAGAAGGCATAACAGTTCTTTTTGTGTATGCATCTAACAGCAGAGCATTAAAATATGTGAGACAGAGCCTGCTAGAGCTGTAAGGAGAAATAGACAAATCCACTATTATAGTTGGAGACTGCAACTCACCTTTATCAGTAATTGACAGAAAATCAGCAAGCACGTAGTTGAAGTGAACAGCATCATCAATCAACTGGTTCTAATTGACATTTATAGACTTCTTCATCCACAGCAACAGCATACACATTCTTCTTAAGCTCACGTGGAACATTCACCAATAATTACTATTCTCTAGGCCACCAAACACACCTCAACCAATTTAAAAGAATAGAAATCATATGATGTGTGCTCTCAGACCACAATGAAATTAAACTAGAAATTAATAACAGAAAAGTAGCTGGAAAATCCAAAATAGTTAGATATTAAACGACACACTTCTAAATAACAAATGGATCAAAGAAGAAGTCTTTAGAGAAATTAAAAGTATTTTGAACTAAATGAAAACGAAAAAAGTGTTTAGATCTCTAGATGTACACCTTACCCCCACAGAGCTAGGACTCGGCCTTTCCCCCACCCTGGCAGAAGACTAGAAATTTACTCTCTGGAGATCCTGCTTTGAACTCTGGACTCAGGACAATAGGCATAGCTGAGGATGCTATCTGAATAAGAAGAACTAAGTAATAGTCTACACACCATGTATCCACTCTGTTTCCCAGCCCCTTTCTCCTACCTGTCTTACAGAATAATAGTAACCAGGAATATGCCCCTGTGGGAGGCAGAATAATGGTCCCCCAACGATGTCTACATCCTAATCCATGGAACCTGTGAATATGGTATGTTACATGGTAAAGGGAAATCAAGGTTGCTAATACACCTGGATTATATGAGTGGAAACTAAATATTACTGGGGATAGAGAAAGCGGACATTGGGGTACAAAGGTGGAAGGATTCCAAGGTCTAATGCCTCCTTTCCCACACTAGGAGGTTAATAAATAAAACCTAAAACTCCTAAGTCAAGAAATAGCATTTTAATACTTTAATAGTGATTTTTAAATGTGGAAAAAACATTAAACAACAATTGAATGAATTAAAATGGCTTCCTCTGAAGAGTGGAAATTAAAGATAGAGCAGAAATAAGACAGAGGATGATCATTTTTCATTAAAAGATTTAAAAATTATTTGATAAAATTATATTTTTGAAAGATTAATGTTTGCATATTCTATTTCTTTAGATACAAAATCCTCTTCTTATGTTTACTGATAGTTATTGAGAAATATTTTCTTGGTATCAGACAATCTCAGATCCCTGATATAAGCGTTTTCTTCCCAAGTGTTGCAAAATGCAAGTGAATAAAGAAATGTATTGGAGGATACAGTGGGAGTGGGGCAAATGGATGAAGGTGATCAAAGGGTAAAAACTTGCAGTTATAAGATGAATAAGTTCTAGGGATCTAATGTACATAGTGACTATAGTTAACAATACTATATTGTATACCTGGAAGTTTGCTAAGAGAGTAAATCTTACAAATTCTCATCACAAAAAATAGATAAATAAATAAATGGTAAGTGTGTGAGGTTATAGATGTGCTAACTAAACTTATTGTGGTAATCATTTTGCAACATATACATGTATCAAATTATCACATTATACACTTTAAACTTACACAATGTCATATGCCAATTATATCTCAGTAAAACTAGGAAAAGAAAGAAATGTATCTGACAGATCCAAATATAAACATAACATGAAGCTCCATTCTTCCATAGTTCTGAACACTTCATTCAGTGCTTTCCATGGATGTTTTTTTTCTTTTCATCCTCCTTCTAACCCTCTGTATTAGTTTCCTAGAGCTGCTGTAACTAACAACTACAAAGCGGGTAGCTTAAAACCATAGAAATGTATTGTCTCACAGAAAACAAGGAAGCTAGAAGGCCTAATTCAAGGTGTCAGCAAAGCTCCAGGGGAGGATTTTCCACACGTCTTCCTGGTTCCTGGCAGGTGCTGGCAATCCTTGGCGCTCCTTTTCTTATCAGTCCGGTCTCTGCCTTCATCATCACATGGTGTTTTCTCTGTGTGTGTCTCTGTGTCCAAATTTCTCTCTTTTTATAAGGATACCAGTCATTGTATTGGGGCCCACCCTAATCTAGCTCAACATCATTTTATCTTGATTACATCTGCAAAGACCTTATTTCCAAATAAAATCGCATTCACAGGTACTGGGGTTAGGACCTGAACATATCTTTTGGGAGGGTGAAATTCAGTCCACAACACCTTCCCAGCTAATTGTGTTATTTATTCTAGCATTGCTTTCCTTCCCTTTGCCTCCAGACTTCACCTTAGCCCTGCTTCTGTAAAGCCAAACTAGGCTTCTCTCAGTAATGTAACTGTTTAAGGAAAACACCTCTTCTGAATGTGCCCCAACCCAACCTACCAGTCCCAGGAAAATTGTACACTCCATTGGGCTAACCTAGTTCCTCCAGTTGGGGAACCCCACAATACTTAGTAGTTCCCAATTGGAGTTGATATGCAAATGATACAAAGATCTCAGCATAAAAATAGAAGAAATAATGATGTGATTGAAAGAGTACAGGGTGTGAAATCAGAAAACCTGAGTTACGATTTTGATACAAACACTTAGAAAACCAGGACCAACCCAGGTCTAAATTCTAGTATAATGTTATTTCCACCATTGCATGGCTAGAAAGCTCCACCTGTGATCCATATTAATTCCCACACCAAGGGCAACCATAGATGGCACTGAATGTATTACCAACATTTGAATGGAAACTCCTCAGGAGAAGGAAGAGAAGGAAGGGAAGGAAGAGGAACAGAAGAAAGAGGAGGAAATAGCAAATATAGTGTCCACAAAATCTCTTTTAATGATTGTTAAACAAATACACAGAGAAAAATTCCAAAGGCAAACTCTCTTAGAGCTTCCCGAAAGATGAATGGCAAGAAGACCTTGGCTCTTACCAGCATGTGCTTCATGCGATTTCGGTTAGTGGGTGAATCATACATGCTGGTAATGAATTTCCCAGGCTTTCAATTTTAAATGGGAGTAGATAGTGCAAGACATTCATTTTAACGTGGAGTGTTTTCTCCTGATGTTCATAAAAAGAATCCATTGTGTTATGATTAGATAATGCTTAACCCACCTCCGGAATGTTTTCAGAGTGACAGAAATTTATTTCTCAGTGACATCATCAAGGTTCAAGAAGGTCTGATCAGCATACTTACAAAGCCCTGTGATCCTAAAAGGGCTAAGACAAATCCTCCCCCTCCTTTGTAGGTTCCTCCATCTGCGCTTGGGTAATAATGCCTACCTTTCCATTCTAAACATAGAATAAGAGAGTAATTAAATAGAGCCTAATCATAGCAAAAGAAAATTCTGCTTTTTTAAAAATCTTTCTTCAGAATAATTTAGTTGTGCTTCACATGTGCTTTGAGCAAAAATTTTAGACTAGAATTTAATCTTAATACTAGTAATAAAATGCCATTTTTTCCTCAACCTATCATAATTACTCCATAAGCACATAAATTTTAACTTAAAAAATTACATCTAAGACTATCCATGCAAATAGATTGTACTTATGGACAGAACCACTGCAAGTGGTGATACCCAAAATCTTTGATGCCCCCCAAATACCCAAAACAAACAAACAAACAAAAAATCTTTGATGCCAAAACTTTGAAGGATTTGGCTTCTGAAAATCAGCAAATCCAGGCCAAAATCATCAGATCAGCAAATTGGATGTACTGAACTTGACCCAGTGCCCATGCAGTCAGTTTAGATTTGTAACTAATACAAAAAGTTGATTACTTCTCCTTAGATTTGTTGCTTTGAAGGGACATCAGGTGAAAGACTTTGGATATGACAGAGAAGCAGTCAGGTATCTCTTAGAGATTTTTAACTGAATAAGGTTAACTGGGCATTCTTCCCATTGAAATATCAAACTACAGCAACATTGTATATCAACTATACTCCACTAAAAATTAATTTAAAAAAACCAAATATCAAATTACAAAAATAGAGATCTTTCTTGAAACAGCTAACAATACTTAACCTTAAGGAAAAGTTAGGTTTAACACCATCAATTCACATTTTAATTGTTTCTTTATAATTGTGAGGTTTTTTTAAGACAAGAAATGCAATTAAATAAGGCAATTGACCTAAAAAGAAATCTATGTAGGGTTCCTTTCTTTTAAAGTAATCTCTTCCTCCTCCAAAGGCAGATTACTCTACAGATAGCAGCTATAAACCAAAAGAAGTAATAACTTTGGTTTTGGTTTTATAACAGTCAATAAAAAATATTTAAATTCTCCAATCAAACAAGATTCCCAAGGATTGTTGCTGGAATTGTTTTTATTACAGTAATTACATAATAACTCACTGGAATGTAAAGTAAGAAGTTAACTGAGACAGACCACTAATGGAAAAAGCAAGGCATTGGGGGTATTTTTTTCAGTGTCAGGTTTTTTCCCCCAAACATCTCAACATTGGACATTTAGTTGAAAAGGGGAATGGGAGAAGAGGCACTATGTCTGTTTACATACACCAGTTTCTCTATATACATTAAGGAATGGAGAATGGGACAATGAAAGACTTAACAAAGTTAGACTGGAGTAGTTAGGATGTAGTAATAGGAAAGTGGGGTGTGGGCGGGAGGGGAACAGACTTGTTACCTGAGCATGTGCCACCTGAGGGAGCACAGTTCTGGAGTAGAGTGAGGCTCCCTGTGTAGTAGACACCTCCTGCTGCTGGGACACAGCTTCTCCCATCCACACATTCCCAAGGCAAGTGTGTCCCTTAAATTGATTGCTCCCATCAACCCTCCTCATTGACAACCTGTGTTACTCCTTGTACCTATTACCTAGTTAATGATTCTGCACTCATTTCCAGTGTGTGTGTGTGTGTGTGTGTGTGTACACGAGGGAAGCAGGTTCCCAGACCACCACACAAGTCTAACACCAGCTGGGTGTCCTGCAACTCAACACAGTTCTGACACTATCCACCTGGAGTCAGCATCAGATCCCATAGGTTAAGGACTCAGCCCTTAACCCCCTTCATTGCCAGTTGCAAGTCCAGGTTGTCAGATGTGCTTCTGACTAACTGGCTACAGATTGGAGGTTCCAAGCCCCGCTTCCTTGTATTCAACTAATTTGCAACAAAGGCTCACAGAACTCAGTAAAACAGTTTACTTACTAGATTATCAGTTTATTATAGAAGGACATAACTCGTGAACAGCCAGATGGAAGAGGTGCATAAGGGAAGTTATGTGGGAAGGAGTGCAAATCTTCCATACTCTCTCTGAACGCTCCACTCTCCCAGGACCTCCATGTATTCACCAACTGGAAGCTCTCCAAACCCTGTCCTTTTGAGGTTTCATGGAGGCTTCACTACATAGGCATGATTGATTAGATCGTTAGCCACTGGTGCCTGAACTCAGTCTCCAGCTCCTCTCCCCTCCCTAGAGGTTAGGTCCCAAACCTCTAATCACTTGGTTGATTCTTCTGGCCACCAAATCCCATCCTTAGGTGACCTAGGGCTTTCAAAAAGTCACTTCACTAACAGAAGTTATGGAGTTCATCACCTAGGAAATGCAAGAGTTTTAGGCCCTTTGTGGCAGAAACAGGGACAAAAACAAAATATATATTTCTTACTATAAATCACATCTTACTAGTTCATGGTATATATTTCTTAATCTTCAGTGGTTCCACAGAACTGCCTTGTCCCATGTTGGTTCTCAAACTGACCCTTGTACATGGAGGGCAAGGAGAGACTGAAGAAAGAGGCAGAGCACTCCAGATTGGTAGGCGTGGGTTGAATAAGAAGGAAACTTACTTGTGAGGCTTGTCTTGAGCACCGAGAAACAGTACATCTTTGCACCTGCTGCCAGAATCTCAAAAGTTTGTACTGAGGCCTTAACGGTTGCAGTCACATATTCAGTCCTGTCGTTCTCAACACCACATTGCTCTGTCCAAGATGCGTCCTTGAAAATGGTTCCAACTGTGGGAATGGTGGACAGAGCATACATTTCAAGGACAGGGGATAGGGTGAGGAGCCTCCCATTGCCCTGGTCCAGCTCAGGAGTCAGTCGGTGGTCACATCTTCTCCATGACCTCTAATATCCCACCACCTTCAAATTAATACGATCACTGCTATCCTCCTCCCTCAGGCTCTTCCTGGGCAGCGGTGACCAATCTCCTCCACTGGGCTGCCGCTTCACAACGAAGGAACCAGGGCTACACCCAAGGAACACACAAGCTGCACCTGTGCATGAAAAACAAAATATGTTTAGAATAAGGTTTTAGAAGATAACTATTGCTATTAGTTACCTTACTCTTAATCATGTGATGTTTATGCTGGAAGAGACCTTGGAGATGAGGAAACTGAGGTTCAGAGAAGTGAAGCGGCGGGTCTGAGGTTCACACTGAGTGAACTGTGGCATCAGCATGAGCACCCAGGTGCTTGACCTACTTGTGCACTACTCTCCATCACTCCTTCCTCTCTCCCATCAACCATCCTGAGTCTTAATCCTTGTCTCATAGTTTTAAAGGAAGAAAATTGAAACCTTCTTCTATTTAATTTACTGTTAAAAGCCCACCAAAATCATGCCCAGCTCTTCACATGTAAATATTAGAGCAAAAAAAAATAGTGGAGACCCATGCAGTGATCCAAGTCCATGTCTGGACATATATTCCCTGAGAAAATTGTGCCCATCTGCACCAGAATATTTAACAAGAAACTTCGTGTATTTTGCCCACTGCATCCTTGGCCTCTGCTTCACTGAGAGGGAGACAGTCCCGAATATGGACTGCCGTCCCGTATCTGATCCACTGGTGGAACCAGTGCCCTGTGGTGGCTACCAACTTGGTGCCGGGGACATCGGCCTGCTCATTCCAGTTGTTCTCAGCTTGGTAGGGGTCCTTTTTACATTTATCTATCTAGGTGACAAATATTTTGCCTTCCCACTCAGCCAGTTTTTGCCATAGATCTTGTCATACTGGGGTGCCTTTGATAGCTCAGTGCACTTTTTGTTATTTCCTTTACCATATGACCAGGTCACAGGCCAGGCCCAGGAGTCCATGAAGGTGTAGTATGGAGGGGATTTGAAAATAGCCTGCATGGCTACCCACACAGCCACTTCTCTGCTCATTGGGTCTGTCTGTCTGATCCTTGATTGCTAATGATGTGTCCATCTTGACACCTGCTAATGAACCCCCTCAGGCTTTCGTCTTCCACCTATGAACCAGGCCATACCTTCTGCGGGAACCTCTTCTAAACGTGGTCCCAACAGGCTACTGGGGTAACCAGAGGCTTCATTGCACCCAGAAGTGGTCTTTTAGGGTGAGGGCCACGTGTTTATGCAAGCATGTGACTCCTGAGGACCTCACGTAACTTTGGTCTTGTATGTATTTTTCCGTTTGATGATGGAACTTTGTTGTGCCTGCCCCACTTTTTTGGTTGGGTTAATGTCGACCCAGTTTAGGATGGGCTGGTCAGACCTTGGTAACACCATAGACTCACGAGTCAGGTGTTTCTACTAGCACGTAGTAATAGTCCAGGAGCTGTCACTCATATATATCAGTCTGGGACAATGTGGTCCAGGCAATGACCTCAGATGGTTGGGTCATTAATCTCTAAAGATTTGTAGGATCAGCTCAACATGTCATCTTTTTAGGTACAATTTGGGATGGAGCCCAATGGGACATTCTAGCTAACTTTAAGGAGAAGTTTCTGACTATACTTATGTCAATTAAAAATTAATCAGTTGATCTAAGAAAGAAATGGAAAATTTTATTTCAGCCAAATTGAGGATTTTCACCCAGGAATAGCATCTCAGAAAGCTCTGAGAACTGTTCCACCCATTAGAAGTCAAAGCAGTTATATAAGTTTTTTGAAACAGAGGGCTGTATGTTAAATGACATATTATTGACAATTTACACAATCCAGATCTGCAAGTACAGGGTGGTGGGTCATGTGACCCCTTACAAGATCAAGAAGGAATGTTATCTTTTAAGGAGTTGTCTTACGGTTGAACTGGTATTTCTGCCAATGGGGGAGGTTTGGTTGATGCATAATGCAGATACACAATGCACAGTAGAGGGGAGAGTGGAAGTCAAAGGGCAGAGAAAATTTTTTATGTTTAAATGTTTCTTGTCTTGCCATAAAAGATGAATTTTATTTCACCCCTAGTACTCCCAACTTTAACAAAAAGCACAACACCTGGTGGGGCTTTTTAGGCACTGGAGACAATACATTCCACACCTCCACATTCTGCTTGTCCCACTGGTGCAGGTCACAAAACCCCACCTTAGAATTGGAACAGAGGCACACTGGAGGAAATACAATGTGCAGTACATCCAGCCCTGCTCAGGGGCTCCATGGCCCTTCAGTTCTTCTGAACTGTAGGTCTCAGCAGTGTTACTGAACTGAACTTGGGTCCATTCGCCTGTTGTGCAGCAAAGCCAATCTACTGACAGTGGGTTGTGGTGAAGGAAATTACAGTGTTTATTGCAGGATTGCAAGCAAGGAGAATGGGCAGCTCATGCTCAAAAGACCCAAACTCCCTGATGACTTTCAGGGAAGGATTTTTAAAGGCAACATTAAGGGTGAGGGTTGCAGCTCGTGGACTGTCTTCTGATTGGTTGGTGGTGAGGTAACAGGGTGATGTTTTGGGAATCTTAACAATCAACCTTCTGGTTCTAACCGGTCTGGGGTCTGCATGGTTATTATGGTCAGCATGTAATCACCTTTTCCACCTGGGCCGGGGTCTTATTTTCTGCAGAACTCAAAGATATGCATCAGATTGTTATGTACATCCCTTCAGGAGGAACTAGGACTCTGAACTAGTGTTTATTTTTATTTTTTTTATAAATTTATTTTATTTATTTATTTTTGACTACATTGGGTCTTCATTGTGCACAGGCTTTCTCTAGTTGCGGCGAGCAGGGGCTACTCTTCATTGAGGTGCACAGGCTTCTCATTGCGGTGGCTTCTCTTATTGTGGATCACAGGCTCTAGGAGCACAGGCTTCAGTAGTTGTGGCACGCGGGCTCAGTAGTTGTGGCTCACAGGCTTAGGTGCTCCGCGGCATGTGGGATTTTCCCAGACTGGGGATTAAACCTGTGTCCCCTGCATTGGAAGGCAGATTCTCAACTACTGTGCCACCAGGATAGTCCCTGAACTAGTGTTTAAACTATCATTACTTTTCTTGCTTTTTCTTTGTTTCTGCATTCCGTCATTTCCCTCATTAGTAATAGCTTGAGTCTGCTCTTTGGAACTTAGGGAAGGCCTAGGAGAATAAAGCCTTTTTCTAAAAACAAGAAACAGGGGACTTTTGTATCCAGGAAGGCCCTGCAGAATTCTGCTTGGTTTCAGCACCACCCACCCAGTTCGACTGGAGCCTATTCCAGAAAGAGCCTCCTACTGTCATTGGATGACCTGTTAGGTATGAACCAGGAAATTCCAACAACCACCAGGTACTCTGCCTTTGAGCAACAGCTTCTTGAGGGACCCCAAGCTAACATAATTATGTTCTTTTTAGTTCTCTATATATGTATTCCATTCATCAGTTTTGTTTCTGTTTTTGTTTTAATGTTTAAAATAATCATGGCAATCTGTATAGTAATAAGAGTCAGAGAGAGAGACATAATCTGGTAGCCTATCTGCGGGGGCTGGTAGTGTTGCTGAAATGTCTAGAAAACATTTCTGACCTCTCAGTTCAGAATTTTGAAAATGTGGTAAATCATGCTCTACTACCCAGCAATCATAAATGGTTTCTTTGTATTAACTTCTTGAGAAGAGGTCTTTTGTTTTCCAATCTTTAAAGCTACCCTGAGGCAAAAAATACCAATACGGGTGAAATTTTTTGCAGGTATAGGGGAACAGAATTTGCCATCCCAAAATGTATCTCTTCGGCATATTAATTATTTTAAGCTAGTTATTTTCTAAGAAACAGCAGACATGGGGAAAACTCTGAAAACAAAGAAGGAGTTACCCTTTTGTAAGAAACATTTATATTTGTGAGTGAAATCTCCTTTTGTACAGATGCCTCCTTCACTGTACCTGGAAAAGGAGGATGACCAAATCTCTGGAAACTTTTATCAATAGAGAAGGCACTGACTTAAATCTGTATAACAACCTTACCCTTGTTTACTGCGCTTTTCCTAGTCACCTCCCATAACTGACTCTCCCCTCCCTCAAAATCCTCTTTTGTCTTTAGCTGAAGGTGGTATTTAAGAGAGGGCTTTGCCCATTTTGGTGAGTTACTCAGTTTCCCTGGATCTTTCCCATGTATACATGTTCTTAAACTTTTGTTTCATTTTCTCCCATTAATCTGTCTCATGTCGATTTAATTCTTACACCAGCCAATAGAACCTAGAAGGTTAGAGGGAAACTTCTTCCTCCCCAGCACAGTTATTTGTCTAACCGTTCATTCCACATTCATGGTCTCGGTGATCCTCATGAGAATTATTCTATTATTGACCCCATTTGAGAGATGAGGAAACAAAGCCTCAGGGAGATTGAGTGATGCCACTTGCCACTTGTCCCCTAAGTGGGATACCAGAAAGAGAACCAATGTCTTTGACTTCTGGTCCTCAGTGTCTTTGCTTTCTCCTTCCATTTGACACTTGTTTTGATACCATTATATTTTAACACTAAATAGGGCTTTCGATGTAACAGAACTTCCCAGGAGCCCTAACCCCTTTCTGGACTTCAGCCAACAGCTCAGCTCAAGACAGTAGTTTCATCTCACTCTGGCTCTTGGTATACATACCAGACATTGTCTAGACAAACTAAAAAGACCCCACTAGACCAGGACAATTACAAATGACAGTGACCAGGAGAAAATGGAGCATTTCTCCCCCCTTTTTACATTTATTTATTTGTTCATCCATTAGTTCATTCCTATTCCTTTATCCAAATGCTTTTCAGTGAAGGAGGAAATTAAATAAGTATAATATTCTCTGCCTGTACTCAAGAAGTTTACAATCTACTCAGGGACTTTATGTGTCTACAAAAATTATTAGCAGTCTCTTGAACTTTTAGAGTGTGTAACGTGGAATTTTATTGGACATATGGATTATAATTTTTAAAAAAGTTTTCTTGATGCTATTTTTCAATGAATAGTCTTATGATGCTGCCTTAATCTTAAATTTGTGTCTATCTGAAGTTTATTCATTTTCATTATTATGGTGTTCCGTTGTATGTAAATATACCTCAATTTCTATATTCTATTTGGGGTGGATATTTGAGCTATTTCAGTTTGGCGCTGTTAGGCTATAATCCAGCCCTTCCCCTTCTGCCGCAGCAGTGATGTTAGGGTATTCTCTCCTCGTGGCTCCCTCAGGGCCATTATTAAATGTCTGAATGTAGGTATTTCATATTCTTTTTGCCAGTAATAATGTAGGCCCCATAGAAACAGAGCCCCTTGAATGGTCTGACTGTCCACCCAGGCTCTGCCATCTACCTGGCTGCCCAAGGACACTGGCCACATTGGAAGGAAGTATGTCACCCATGAAAGACAGTAACCATAAGGGACTCCGAATCCAGAGCATGGCTTGTGAGTGTGAGGAAGAGCAAACCCATCTGAGCTGTTTTTGCACAAGGAGATAGAAGACTTCTGGCAGTTGTCAGGGAAATCCCTGCCATAAATTTCTCCTAGCTGCTCTGAAGACAAACTCCAGACTTCCCAGTTACATTAACCCTTAACTTCAGTCTTGAGCACTTTCCAGTAGTCTTTCTGTCACACCCTGCATCCTCAGAGACCACAACATCCTCAATTTCCCAGCCTTGTTTGTCACCTAACCCAATCTGCCTCACACAAAAATGCATTCCTCTGGAAAATCAAGTGTCCCAGGATCACTGGAAAACTCATTTAAAAGACCAGCTTACCCTTAGAGAAAACTACATACACCTGATGATTGGAAAATGGCATTAGAACTAATCATTGTAAAGCAAATAGCTTGGAAGTGATGATTTAAGTTTGCCATGGTAGAAATATAACATTTAGGAATAATGAGTATAATTGATTATAAAAGAACATTTCTTTGATCTTTGAGTGATTGCTATTCATAATGCAAGCCTAAAGAAAAATGTAAGGCTAAAATTGTTTAAATTGATTTTTCCAGAGTACATTTTTAATATACTCTATTGATTGGGGAGTACAATAAAATTTAAAACAAAATTCACTATTGTTACCAGAGCACTGGCTCTGGTTTCATATTGTAGTTCATATCATCAACTATGTATTTGTTGTACTAGAAAGGTATTGAGTTTCTAATTTAAATCTGTAAGTTCTTTCATTATGATATGAATCGCTATGTGATAACTAATATTCATTTACCACTAAAAATTCACAAAGCAGTATTTCATAGACATAAATTAGACATTACTAAATGATTACCCACTGTATATTTTATAGAAAGAATTTATTTAATATTATGGAAATTTCATCAGTATAAAAGTAACTGCTATTAACATTTAGAGTGTGTAACATGTATATTATTTTACATTTATTTTTAAGTAATATCAGACTTACAAAAAGTTGCAAAAATGGTATAAAACATTCTCTGTATACACTTCGCCCACCTTTCCCTAATGTAAACATGTAGTATAACCATCATACAATGATCAAAACCAGGAAACTAATATTGATACAGTACTATTAACTAATGTAAAGACCTTATTCACATATTACCAATTGTCCCATTAATGTCTTTTTCTGGTTCAGAATCCAATCCAAGGCCCCACATTCCATTTAGTTAACATGCCTCCTCAGTCTCATCCAATCTGGAACAGTTTTGTTCTGTCTGTTTTGCTTTGTTTTGTTTTGTTGTTGTTGTTTTCATGGCTTTGACAATTTTGAAGAGCACTGACAAGTTATTTCGTGAAATGTCCCAAAATTTGGGGTTGTGGTATGATAAAAAATATGTTTGGTCTTAGAAATAAACCCATGTGCTTATGGTGAATTAATCTATGAAAAAGGAGGCAAGAATATACAATGGAGAAAAGAAAGTCTCTTCAATAAGTGGTGCTGGGAAAACTGGACAACTACATGTAAAAAAAATGAAATTAGAGAGGGCAGACAGCAGAAGGAAGAACTACAGTCCTGCAGCCTGTGGAACAAAAACCACATTCACAGAAATATAGACAAGATGAAAAGGCAGAGGGCTATGTACCAGATGAAGGAAAAGATAAAACCCCAGAAAAACAACTAAATGAAGTGGAGATAGGAAACCTTCCAGAAAAAGAATTCAGAATAATGATAGTGAAGATGATCCAGGATCTTGGAAAAAGAATGGAGGCAAAGATCGAGAAGATGCAAGAAATATTTAACAAAGACCTAGACGAATTAAAGAACAAACACCTAGAAGAATTAAAGAACAAACAAACAGAGATGAACAATACAATAACTGAAATGAAAAATACACTAGAAGGAATCAATAGCAGAATAACTGAGGCAGAGGAACGGATAAGTGGTCTGGAAGACAGAATGGTGCAATTCACTGCCATGGAACAGAATAAAGAAAAAAGAATGAAAAGAAATGAAGACAGCTTAAGAGACCTCTGGGACAACATTTAAACACAACAACGTTCGCGTTATAGGGGTCCCAGAAGGAGAAGAGAGAGAGAAAGGACCCGAGAAAAAATTTGAAGAGGTTATACTCAAAAACTTCCCTAACATGGGAAAGGAAACAGCCACCCAAGTTCAGGAAGCACAGAGAGTCCCAAGCAGGATAAACCCAAGGAGAAACACGCTAAGACACATAGTAATCAAATTGACAAAAATTAAAGACAAAGGAAAATTACCGAAAGCAACAAGAGAAAAATGACAAGTAACATACAAGGGAACTCCCATAAGATTAACAGCTGATTTCTCAGCAGAAACTCTACAAGCCGGAAGGGAGTGGCATGATATATTTAAAGTGATGAAAGGGAAGAACCTACAACCAAGATTACTCTACCCAGCAAAGATCTCATTCAGATTCGATGGAGAAATCAAAAGCTTTACAGACAAGCAAAAGCTAAGAGAACTCAGCACCACCAAACCAGCTCTACAACAAATGCTAAAGGAACTTCTCTAAGTGGGAAACACAAGAGAAGGAAAGGACCTACAAAAACAAACCCATAACAATTAAGAAAGTGGTAATAGGAACATACATATCGATAATTACCTTAAACGTGAATGGATTAAATGCTCCAACCAAAAGACACAGGCTCACTGAATGGATACAAAAACAAGACCCATATATATGCTGTCTACAAGAAACCCATTTCAGACCTAGGGACACATACAGACTGAAAGTGAGGAAATGGAAAAAGATATTCCATGAAAATGGAAATCAAAAGAAAACTGGAGTAGCAATACTCATATCAGATAAAATAGACTTTAAAATAAAGAATGTTACAAGAGACAAGGAAGGACACTACATAATGATCAAGGGATCAATCCAAGAAGAAGATATAGCAATTTTAAATATATATGCACCCAACATAAGAGCACCTCAATACATAAGGCAACTGCTAACAGCTATAAAAGAGGAAATCAACAGTAACACCATAATAGTGGGGGACTTTAACACCTCACTTACACCAATGGACAGATCATCCAAACAAAATTAATAAGGAAACACAAGCTTTAAATGACACAATAGACCAGTAGATTTAATTGATATTTACAGGATATTCCATCCAAAAAAAGCAGATTACACTTTCTTCTCAAGTGCACATGGAACATTCTCCAGGATAGATCACATCTTGGGTCATAAATCAAACCTCAGTAAATTTAAGAAAGTTGAAATCATATCAAGCATCTTTTCTGACCACAACGCTATGAGATTAGAAATCAATTACAGGGAAAAAAAATGTAAAAAACACAAATACATGGAAGCTAAACAGTATGTTACTAAATAATGAAGAGAACACTGAAGAAATCAAAGAGGAAATCAAAAAATACCTAGAGACAAATGACAACCAAAACACCACGATCCAAAACCGGTGGGATGCAGCAAAAGCAGTTCTAAGAGGGAAGTTTATAGCAATACAAGCCTACCTCAAGAAATAAGAAAAATCTCAAATAAACCATCTAACCTTACATCTAACGGAACTAGAGAAAGGAGAACAAACAAAACCCAAAGCTAGTAGAAGGAAAGAAATTATAAAGATCAGAGCAGAGATAAATGAAATAGAAACAAAGAAAATAGCAAAGATCAATAAAACTAAAAGCTGGTTCTTTGAGAAGATAAACAAAATTGATAAACCATTAGCCAGACTCATCAAGAAAAAGAGGGAGACGACTCAAATCAATAAAATTAGAAATGAAAAAGGAGAAGTAACAACAGACACTGCAGAAATACAAAGCATCCTAAGAGACTACTACACGCAACCCTATGCCAATAAAATGGACAACTGGAAGAAATGGACAAATTCTTAGAAAGGTATAACCTTCCAAGACTGAACCAGGAAGAAATAGAAAATATAAACAGACCAATCAAAAGTAATGAAATTGAAACTGTGATTAAAAATCTTCCAACAAACAAAAGTCCAGGACCATATGGCTTCACTGGTGAATTCTATCAAACATTTAGAGAAGAGCTAACACCCATCCTTCTCAAACTCTTCCAAAAATTGCAGAGCAAGGAACACTCCCAAATTCATTCTATGAGGCCACCATCACCCTGATACCAAAACCAGACAAAGATACTACAAAAAAAGAAAATTACAGATGAATATCACTGATGAATATAGATGCAAAGATCCTCAACAAAATACTAGCAAACAGAATCCAACAACACATTAAAAGGGTCATACACCATGATCAAGTGGGGTTTATCCCAGGAATGCAAGGATTCTTCAATATACACAAATCAATCAGTGTGATACACCATATTAAAAAATTGAAGAATAAAAACCATATGATCATCTCACTAGATGCAGGAAAAGCTTTTGAGAAAATTCAACACCCATTTATGATAAAAACTCTCCAGAAAGTGGGCAGAGAGGGAACCTACCTCAACGTAATAAAGGCCATGTTAAAAAAAAAATGAAATTAAAACATTCTCTAACACCATATACAAAAATAAATTCAAACTGGATTAAAGACCTAAATGTAAGACTTCATACTATAAAACTCCTAAGGAAAACATAAGCAGAACACTTTTTGACATAAATCTCGGCAATATTTTTTGGCTCTGTCTCCTAGAGTAATGGAAATAAAAGCAAAAATAAACAAATGGGACCTAATTAAACTTAAAAGCCTTTGCACAGCAAAGAAAACCAGAAACAAAATGAAAAGGCAACTTACAGAATGGGAGAAAATATTTGCTAATTATGTGACCAACAGGGATTAATTTCATGCATATATATGAATCATTTTGTTGTATACCTAAAACTAACACATGGTATATCAACTATATTGCAATAAAAAAATTTAAAAATTTGGTCTTTGTCCCCTTTTCCTGCCATTGAGCTCCTAAAACACTTGAGATTTCCTGAGTGATAGAAGTAGCTTTGTTACACTAGTAAGGTTACTCCTGACCCTAGATAGCTTCTGGATGGGGGGCTGGTTACCAAAAAAACCCAACCATGTGATTAAAAGAATAGAAATTTCAGCCTTTGTGGAGAGAGGAGAGACTAGAGATTGAGTTCAATCACCAGTAACAAATGTTTTGTCAACTGAGAAAAATGCACAATGTGAGAGTTGTGAGTTAAGTTCTGTTTGCGGCCTAATGAGGACTATAGCCTGGGGGAATAGCCTCTCAGATAGCTCTGAGGAACTGCTCTGAAAAGGTAGGGGGGATGTCCCTGGTGGTCCAGTGGATAAGACTCCGCATTCCCAATGCAGGGGGCCTGGGTTTGATCCCTGATCAGGGAACTATATCCCACATGCATGCCATAGCTAAGAGTCTGCATGCTGCAACTAAGAAGTCTACATGCTGCAACTGTGTGCCTGCATACTGCAACTGAAGATCCCACATGCCACAACGAAGATCGCGCATGCCTCAACCAAGACCCAGTGAGAAAGAAAGGGAGGAAGGGAGGGAGGGAGAAAGAAAAAGTAGGGGGAGTTCAGTATATACATGATTTTAGTGAAGGAGGATACAGGCATTCAAGCACACGTCTTGGCAGAATGTTGCTGCTAGCCATGGGGAGAAGATGTCTCTGTCAATGCTGTGAAAAGATGCAAGAAAATGCGCTCATAAAATCTCCTAAAAGCATTCAACTATCTGAAGGCCTGTTCCACCAGTTTTCTCAAGAGCACAGAGTGCCTCATTCCTGATCTTCACCCTGAACTCCTTTCAGGGTGTGTTGGAGGTCAATGGCTGCAGTGGCTAGTAACTTCATTCTTGTAGAACCAGATGGTTAGTGACAATTTTTAGTTGGCATAATTAACCTTGTCTAGGTAATGAAGCCTTGATAGAAGCTCTTGAACAACAAGGATCTGGGAGCTTCTCGGTTGGTGAACACATTAGTGTGCTGGGAGGATAGCCCCCTGGAAAAAGTGTGGAAGCTCTGCACTCCCTAGTCCCTCCTCAACACTTGTCTTCCATTTGGCTGTTCCTGAGTTGTATCCTTTATACTAAAACTGTAGTTGTAAGTATAGCACATTCCTGAGGTCTGTGGGCTATTCTAGAGAATCATCAAAACTGAGCAGAGGGGTGTGGTTGTGGGAACCCCCAAATTTGTGATTGGGTGGGCAGAAAGGTGGTGCTTTGAGGACACTCAAGAATTTCAGCTGGTGTCTGAAGTAGGGGCAGCATTGTGGGACTGTGCCCCTTAACCTACACGGTCTGTGCTAATTCTGGGTAGTTAGTGTCAGGATTGAAGTGAATGGAAGGACACGCAGCTGGTGTTACAAAACTGATCTTGGAAAATGACACACAGGGTTATCTGATGTCTGCTCATGATAAATTCATGTTAATATTTTTGGTAAGTAAACCACAGAAGTTGATCTTGGGGGGTCACAGGGTGTGGCAGCTTGAAGCAGGATCTTAGTTACCTGACCAGGAATTGAACCCAGGCTGTGGTGAGAAGAGCACCGAATCCTAACCACTAGAACACGAGGGCCAGCAGGCTTGAAACAGAACCTCAGTCCTTGTCTTCTTTCAAGAAATAATTCAGCAAAGAGACAGAGGTAGTGAAGTGGGTAATGCATTTATTAGAAGCAAAGTACATGTGAAAGAACACACAGGCAGCATGTGGAGTGAGCCCCATGCTTTTGGGGTGGCTTAAATTGCTTATATGGGGGCAGTTTTCTGGGTTCCCTCTGGCCAATCGTCTTGCTCGTTGACCATATTTGGTCTGACTCATGTGCGTAAACATCTTTTACCCAAGATAGATTCCAGTGCGAGGGTTTCTGGGAGATTGGCAGGACATATTATGGGCTGGTGCTCCCTCCCTTCCCTGACCCCTGAGCATTTTTCTGCACATGTGTGGTCTGAGAGGTCTCCTGGATCCCAAGAAAAATGTGGCCTCCTTATCTGTTACTGAAGCAGAGCTCTGCCATTATCTTTATCTCGGAAGAGTCAACAGGAGACAATTTCCAGCTGCTCAGCCTGAGGCCCAGATATCTCCTGTCTCAAAGTGATATTGAGTCCTTCTCAGTTCATGATGTCAGCAGGCACGTGATGATGTCATGTCTCATATCAGCGAGGAAGAAATTTTCCTCTACACTTCTATGTTCTTCTGTCTGATCTAAGAATTAAATTGACATGAGGCAGATTAACAGTAGAAATCAAACAAAAGTTTAACAACATGTATACATGGGAGAGACCCAGGAGAAGTGAGTAACTCACCAAAATGGCAGAAGCCCAAATACCACCTTCAGCTAAAGACAAAAGAGGATGTTGTGGGTAGTGGTTTGGGACTTCAAAAGGGAGGAAGGCAGTTCACAGGGAGATGGAAAAGCAAATGTTTGGTAAACAGAGACAATGGAACATGGAGAGGAATTTTAACAGACAGACTTTGCTAGGCTCCTCCCTGTCTACCATACCTACTCTGTACTGTAGTTATCTATGGTGACAGTTTCTTTCCTGGAATAAGTTCTCTATTTACATTCTTTTAGGCAGTTAGGGGGAAGGTCAAAGTTTCTTCCTGAGTCTTTTGGTCCTTGACTGTTTATAGCTCTAAATTATCCAAATGCCAAAGACACGTTTTGGGGTAAATTGTGTTATTTTACACTCTGCCAGAATGTTAACTTTGATCACTTGGTTAAGGTGTTGACTGCCAGGTTTCTACACTGTATAGTTATATTTCCCCCAAACCTATTATTTTTAAATGTTTCAAATTATAAGATATTATGTTATTCATAACTTCTTCCTAGATGTCAAAAAGAATTTTTAAAAAAATTATCAGTATAAGAAAAGAGAACTCCATTAGAGAAAATGAAAGAAATATATTTGTATCATTGAACAAATTTTTGGAGAAAGTAGATGAAATACAGGAGGGAAAAGGAGAAGACCTTAGAGTTACCAGTTTCAACAGAATGTGGCACTGAGATGTCACTGATTGGACAGGGTATGAATTTACCTTCTATCTCCATGTCAGTCATAACTGATGAATTTTCATTTGAATTAGAAGATAAAAACCCAAAGATTCCATTAAACCCAATGTACTTTTCGTGAATGCAGGTACAGATCCATATAACTTGAATATTCAAAGGAAATTCTAGTTGATACTTATCCACCTCAAGTTACAAATAATAAATTTTAGGGACCATCACACACAAATTCTTCCAGATGACAGAAAAAGATTACTAGAACATTCAGCTTCAAAGGTGTCTGTATTTTGTCTCTATATCAAAGTCATTGCGAATGAAAAAAATTGACTTAAGATTGATAATAGTACAAAGTTTGGAAACATTTATCACATGCTCTTAGTAAACATGAAGAAAATTAAATGCATGTCAACAATAGTGTTAGGCATTTGAAATTGAACTGTGATTTTAAAATATAGCTATAATTATTAATGCTACAAAACAGAAACTATGTGAAAATAAGATAAAATATCTCATGCAATTGTTAACACAATATAGATGATACAGTTTTGGTGCAACAGTGCTAACATTCAGATCATCCGAGAACTTTATGACATTTTCTTTGTCTGTCGTAACTACAACAAATGATAATGATAACGTTAAATGTAGAATATTTTCTTAGAATACAAACATCAACAGCAAATCATACATTATTTGAATAAGGTAAGAAGTGCTAAATATCACCTATTTTAGTTACAATGCCTGATACACACTATGTAGAACAGATTATAATTATTACCACTTTTTTGGATTTCAAAAAGGCAAACATGTCTGTAACATTTTGGGGGAGTTTGTTCAGTAAATGATATGACTAGAAAAAGACTATATATTTTTCATAATGTTGACTATTGTCTCCCTCCACAAAAACTACCAGAATAACCTGTTGGTCAGGCAAAGTTAAGCATATTAGACTTACAGCAGCCGGGGAGAGCACCATCTCAACAGAGTCTTAGTGTCTCAGCAGGGAAGAGGTTTTGGCTCTGTGCTCAGGTAATTTAAGGCAAGTTCTTCAAGATAGGGAACTGGTGAGGATTAGGCAAAGTTTGTAACATAATAGTTTAGGATTAGTGGGCACAGCAAGTCTTGAAACAAGTCTGAATACACAAACTCTTTTCCTGATAAGCAAGCTGTTTGTCCAGTTGAGCACAGTTTTCTTGATATGACTAGCTGGTTTCCACAGTGAGGTAACTCTTTGCCATGATAAATTGGTTTGCAGAAATTTCCTGAAGCAAATGGTGAAGTTAGTTATTTACTGGTTAACAATCTTATCTCCTTGGGCTAGAATTTCCTGGGGAAAAGCAGTTAAGCCATATTGACACAGATAATATCACTTCTCAGTAGAATGCCTACAAAAATAATCTAGACAAAATCTAGACAAATCTACAAATAATAAAATAATCTAGACAAAAT
Organism: Tursiops truncatus; assembly: GCF_011762595.2. Taxonomy (NCBI): domain Eukaryota; kingdom Metazoa; phylum Chordata; class Mammalia; order Artiodactyla; family Delphinidae; genus Tursiops; species Tursiops truncatus. The sequence continues at coordinate 90,237,123 of NC_047042.1, forward strand.
AATTTGAATGACCAGGCATATGACAAGGCCACAGATATGCATGGAAAACATAAGGGATCATGGCAGAAAATTCCTGAAAAGAATTATAAAATATTCCATATTCCCTGTTTCGTTTAAACTTGATAGAAAACATACAACAACTTTTTTGGTATCAGTGTTGGAGTTTATTGAAAACAATTTTAGGAAAGAAATTTGAAGCCATTTTTGAAAATAAAATATGAGCAAGTGAAGCTGAAGCTATCATGACACTAGAAACTTACTTAAAGGAAAATGCAATGCTCTGTTAAAAACCATTGTGCTGTTGCATTTTCTGCAACACAAGTCAAAGGTTTGATTTTGAAAATAATCATTTTAACATTTATTTGGTAGGTACCAATTTGTAGTAATAGCTTCAGTAAAATTGATGTTAAGTGAAAAATGATGCAGGAACAAAAATTCAGTGTACACAATGCACTTAAAAGCATCAAAGGAATTAATTACATTTTTTGAAGACAAAGCAATAATGTTTATGAAAAACATATTGATACTAAACAGATTGCAGAGTCTCTTGACACTGATATCTCTCCCAATATAGGCAATACCAAGAAAGGAGTAAGAAGTTTTAATTCAACTGAGAATCCCATTTATGATCCAAAACTAAATTTAAATTCAATTTTCTTTTTTCTTTATTAGATACAACAACATCATTTTTAAAGGAGAGTTTTACAATACTGAAAGAATATAATGGCCTTTCAGTGTCATAGATGGCAAATGTAATTTAAAGAATAAACTATTGCAGCTGTGTAAACACTAATAGTTGAAGTTGCCTGGTGAACAAAGTAAGGAAAATGATACTAAGGGGAATTCTATGTATAAGGACTAAAATCCTAAGTTGATTTCTAAAATCCACACTTACAATACTCTAGTTTAAGAATTGCAGGGGGCTTCCCTTGTGGTGCAGTGGTTGAGAGTCCACCTGCCGATGCAGGGGACGCGGGTTCGTGCCCCAGTCCGGGAGGGTCCCACCTGCCGCGGAAAGGCTGGGCCCGTGAGCCATGGCCGCTGGGCCTGCGCGTCTGGAGCCTGTGCTCCGCGGCGGGAGAGGCCACAACAGTGAGAGGCCCATGTACCGCAAAAAAAAAAAAAAAAGAATTGCAGTATATTTGCAGTAATAATTTACAGGACACATTTCCAATAACTCTTTGTGGCTCTTGGGATAAATTTAACCTTGCAGTTGCATTTGCCAATGAAGAGTTTTATAGCTTCATGAAAATAAAATTTATTAAAGGTATAAATGTCACAAGAAAAACTGCATTTCTATAGAAAATAAGACAGAAGCAAGTAGGCATTAAAACTCGTAAAAAAATTTTGTCTCTGTGAAAGCAAGATGTATAATTACTTTATAACAAATTATTAAATCCTAATTTCTTGAGTACTCTAGTGAGTTATTATGATTACAAGTTTTATTTCCTTTATTGTGTGTTCAGTACTTTAATTTGTAGATTTTAAAAATTATTATCCAAGTTTCAGGTGTACCGTGTTATAATTCAACAACTGTATACACTACAGAGTAATCACCACAAGTCCATCACCAAACAGTTGAGCCACTTCACCCATTTCACCCATCCTCAAATGCCCTTCCCCTCTGGTGACCACTAATCTAATATATATATCACATCTTCTTTATCCGTTCATTCATCAGTGGACACTTGGATGTTTCCATACCTTGGCTACTGTAAGTGATGCTGTGATGAATATAAGGGTGTTAATTTGTAGAATTTATATAGAATGATCTCAAGCTTACTGTAATTTTTATTATTAAAAAATAAATAATATACTACCTTCTAAAATTTGTACTTGAGGAAAATAAAATTAATCGTCTTTAAGGAAGGGACAAATTTCCTATTTCACACAAAGGCAGTATATGGGTGGCAAAGCATAGTCTCAAAATGTTAAAAACATAACTCTTAAACAAACAGATAGCACATTACACTGCCTATCTCACAGTAAGACTTCATTTTTGAAATCCTGTTAGATACCTGCACCCTGTGCTTCCTTTCCAGTTTTCCTACCTACACTCCTCCCCAACACCTTCCCTAGCACTTCTTTTTCCTAGTGCAAAGTGCTGCATGGTGGGGATAGTGAATAATATCCTCCAAACTGAGAAGGAACTTTGAGACTGAAAAACCAAGCAGGCAACTGTGTGAAGTGCAATTATGAAGTTTATTGTGGGTAACTTACATACAGGCAGGATCAGGTGGATGAAGGTCCAGAGGCATTCGCGGCTGCACTCTGTGCTGCCGAAAGGGGTACGGGGGGATTTAAGGGGCCTAAACTAAAAACATAATCTGACTACTAAGGGAGGAGCACGTCCACACCCATGGAAACTGGGGGTTTTTTCTTCCCTCCCTGCCGGGGGTGGGGTGGGGGGGTGGGGTCTCATGACCATCAGGCCTTGCAGGCCATTAACTGTCTGCATCAGCAAAAGGCATTCTTGCAGTTTTCATATTAGATGAAGGCAAGGGTAAATGTTGATAGGGAACTTACCTGGCTGTGGCACATTCCTGGTGAGTAGGCTAGAGCTCAGTCATGCAGAAAGGGGAGGGGGTCGTACTGTGGGCCTGAGATGGAGCTGACAAAATGGAGTCGGGGTGGTTCAGCCACACAGGAAATATAGCCGCCTGCAGCGTTGCAGCCTCACATCCAGTAGCCTCTAAGCAAAAACATTTCATACTAATGGGACTCAAGACACGTGACCCCAAAATATGGCACCTTGGTATATTGACTATCTTACACAGAAGGAGTATGGGAAAACAGCAGGAGGAAGGTCATGCTGACCTCCGCTGCCTCACCCTTCTCCTGTTTCAAGGTCAACAATCTCCCACGTGAATGTACCCTCCCTGTCCCAGGAGGAAGAAAGGCATCCTTATCACCAGAGACAGGGAACTGGGGGCTGAGAAATCTGTATAAATAAACTTTGTTAAACTAACTCTTATCTTCCTAGTTACTCCTTTATTACTGACTACTCCTAATCAAAACGTGTCTGTCTTCTCAATTCATCACAAATTTAATGTTTCTTTGTCTACAAGGTATAAAAGCTCCTACTCTGGTCACTTCTTTGAGTCGTCATTCTCTTGGGAAGGCACCCATGTGCTTGTAACAATTCAGTAAAACGTGTATGTGCTTCGCCTGTTAACCTGTCTCACGTCAGTTTAATTTTCAGACCCAGCCAGGGACCCTAAGAGGTTGACGAAAACTTTCCTCCCCTACAGTACATTAAGATCCAAAATGAATAATAAATTTCAAATCAATTTTTTTTCTTTTTATTGTCACTGTTGGCCCAAACTGACCAGCCTTGCCTCAAAAAACATAAAAGACCCTACTATATATAAAATAGATAACTAATAAGAATCTGCTATATAGCACAGGGAACTCTACTCAATACTCTGTAATAGGGACTTCCCTGGCAGTCCCGTGGTTAATATTCTGCGCTTCCACTATAGGGGCACGGGTTCGATTTCTGGTCGGGGAACTAATATCCTGCATGCCGTGTGGCAGGGCCAAAAAAACCCAAAAAAAGGACGACAACAACAAAAACCCCACACAATTTTGTAATGGCCAATATGGGAAAATAATCTAAAAACAAACAAACAAAAGATAAGCTGGCTTGTCTGTTTCCAGTCTTTATTTCCTCAACACTAACCCTGTGTTCCATGTTTTCACATCTGTTATCACAATCTGTAGTATAAGGTAGGCTGATATTACTATCACCATTTAACAAATTAAACAACTGAGTTCAAAGAGGCTGACATGTTATAGATAATAATAAATAGCAAGGCTCCAATTGAGATTCAGGTCTTCACATTCCAGGTTCAGAGTTGATTCCTTATTGCTCAGCTCAGAAGTTATAGCCCTTCCGTTCTGCTCAGGTAAATCCATGATTTTGTGCTCAATCTAAGGTGCTGCTTAGAATCTATTAACTATTTATTTCTTCTCCAGGATTTCTCAACCTCAGCAGTATCAACATTTTTCTTTTTCTTTTTCTTCTTCTTTTTCTTTTTCTCAAGAGGCTGTCCTGTGCACTGTAGGATGTTTAGCATCATCCCTGGCTTCTACTCACCAGGTGTCAATAGCACCTACTCCCAACCTTCCCTACCCGCAGTCATGACAAAATCAACCCGGGTTGAGAATCACTGTTTTACTCTGTGCTGAATTCCTTTAGAATTTGCATCCTCTGTTCCCTTCAGTATGTGAGAACACATGGAGTCTCAGACCTGGTGTGTCAATGTGGAAAACCTCCCTGCCTGTACCCTGTACTTGGTCCCTCTCCTGCAGTAACTGACATCCTCACTGTAAACTTCTATCAGTTCTTGGAAGGTATCCAAAACCTACTTACATTGGCTTGATTCTGTGCAAGTTCATCCAGTCTAATTGATGCAGTGACTGTTCAAGATCAGGGGTCCTGAATTGAATTGGCTGCCCCGAAATGATTTACTGGAGACTTCTGGAAGTGTCCCCCACAGCTAGATTAACTATTTTGATTAATTTGCCTGTCAGTTTGTTGGGAAGGAAGGGAATAGCCATTTAATTTATTTATTCACTTAATTTATTCAACTTAATAATTTATTTAGATTCATTCCTTTATTTAACTGATACTGGGACTGAGATGACTTTTTTTTTCCACTAAATTGAACAGCTAAAATTATCAGATCAGTTGTACATTTAGACTCAATCTGAATGCAGCTTCTATCTCAGCACAAATTATTTCATATCCTTTATTCCCCAGAGAATGTAGCTCAGTTAATAATCAATTTTCAGAGGCTGTTTCTAACCACTCTCTTTTCTTTTTATAGCAGAGAGAGTAGGAGAATTTTTTCCTTAAATTTCAAAAACTATTTTAAAAAATGTTTGAGGAGCCCTTGTGCTTGTTTGATCATGACTTTCAGGCAAGAGAGGGTATCGTTAGTATGTACATAGAACTCAGAACAATCAGTGTGTGTCATTGTACGTCCATGGTGGATTTCCTGTGTGATGGAGGGAAGAATAAGAGGAGACAGACCAGAGGGTTCATGTCACACTAGATTTCTTAGGAAGCTTGTAAAAAGGATTTACTGTATTTTGATTAATCCATCCTTCATCCACCTTGAGTGTCTCCATGGCAACCAGATATTTGTTTCCCAAAGATGGGCTTTCAGACTGGAAGGTTCATTCAGCTCCATACAAAACCCCCTGTATTCCTGTGGCCCACATCTTTGAAATTCCACATGCATAGACAACCACTCCCAAACCCTTATCTGTGTTACTGATCCCAGTGCTAGTATCATTTTATCAATGGCAAGACATGATCAATTGTTTGAAGCATTTTCTCAGCCAACAGAAACATCTGTTTCGCCTCTATTCCTCAAAAATATCAAGTGTTTTAAGCTCAGCCTAAAGGAAGCTAGCTGAACAGTCATTATGGGGCTTTAAAAAATATATACAATGTCACATATTGGTTAGAGTATTTCAGAGCATCCACCAATTAAATGCTCCTATGAATTAAAAAATTAGCTTTCATCAAAAATTAATGGTTCCTTTGCCAAAACAGTTATAAAGCAGAATCTAATTCAAGGTATAGTAACATGCAAAGAACATTTGCCCAAAGTCTCACATTAGTTAGAAACTGACCTTAAATAAGGACATGGAGACCCAAACTCCCAGCACTCAGCTCTGCCTACCCTACAGCAGGGCTGCCTTCTTTTGCCCATAGAAGAATCTGAGCAGTGCCCTGATTATGTGCTGTCTGAGTCTTCCACTTTGTGGGAACAGGATACTCCTCTGTCCTGCCCCCTTTCCAACTCTTTACTCTCAACCTGGAAAGATGGCATGGATGGAGGGATGGATGGAGGGATGGAAGAAAAGCTCTATATTAAAAGTCTGGAAAATATATAACTTTTTTCTTACCCATATCTCCAAAAGGTGTTATATAGGGGAAATTCACTTCAAATATCTTGCATTCCTTTCTTTTTCATGACCATAAATGATTTTTATAATCAACAAAAACAAAAAAAGCACTTTCATTTTGAAAAAGCAAAATAATAATTGTTCTTCAAAGCTCAAATTATACTCTAAATTTATTTCTAATGTAAAAACAAACAAAAACGACCATTTATGCAATTGTAATGCAGTAAGTAGGAGTTGCACAATTTCTCTCATTTTATTTTTTTAAAAATCATCACATGGTTTGTAATGCCCTTATTAATGATTAAGGTAATAAAATCATGTTCTTTTACCCACATTATGGGACTAATAATTTCAACCTTTTTTTTTCCTGCCTAAAAGTAATATTGAATTAGTCTGACACAGTTTAGGAATCATAACTTGAATTATTGGAATTCATTTGGGAAGCCCAGCCTCACTTAAAATTGCTGCTGTCTGCAGTATAATAAATGTGATCGATGGCCTTCTGCAGCGATGCAGCTCAGCTGCTCCTCCATTGCTGAGAGAGGTCTCTTTGTGTGTGTGCCTGTGCAGATTTCTTCAACATTCTGCAACTGTTTCCAACAGGAGCTAGTTTTCAGCCTCCTGTTCACAGTTATTTAAGAATAGACTGCTATTTTCCATTTACCATGGATCAATTTAGATTGCCTATAGCAAAAAGAATCTCGTTAAAGATTGATGACTCGTAAAAAAAAGTAAAAACATACACAGAGAGAGCCTTTATCAGTTCTACCTTACTTGGTTCTTTGTCATTTTGAGCTAGAAGAAAAAACTCGTTTCTACTAGAAAGTAGAACTTTCACATGATCATCAAATTAGGCAAATTAACACGAGAAGACTTAAATTAGTCTCACTGTTGCTCTTTAAGGAATAAATGTTTAAATAAACTTCCAACCAAAGTAAAAACAGACTGTAGCCAATGCCCCACCCCCAACATCTCTTCAACAATTCTGATCCCCCTCTGCTGGATTTCCTTCCTTCCATTGTACTTATCACTCGAATTAGCGATTTTCAGAAAATTTTTTGACACACCTCTTGCAATCGGTTACAATATAACTGTGTATTGAGTTAAAGCAGATAATCTAAGAAATACCCTTTGCTACCTTGTGAAATATTTAACTCATAAATCACTTCTTTCATTTAGTAAATTTATAAATATAAATAAATATTTGCAAAGAAAAACAACTGCCCAGGAGCCTTGTCAGGGTTTTATCCTAAATACAATTGCAAAATCTTAAATCATAGACTTTTTGATTTGGAAGAAATCCTAGAGACTATTTCATACATGGTGAGACTAAAGTAAGTTGAGGCTTGAGTAACTTACCCAATTTTGCAGTGCAAGTGAATAAGGAATCCAAATGCTCCTGAAATCTTTCCACCTTACTGAAACATGAGGGAAGGGGGCAGGGCACAACCTTTGAAAGAATAACACAGCCGGAGGACATGACATAAACTGATTAAAACCAAATGGGTCCAAGCTGGAGGACAAGTCAACTTCCACTAGATCTTGAGCCTCAGTATACGCCCACTGTGACACAGCAGCAAGCTAAATGACACACCCACAGGCGCCATGACAGTTCCAAGGATCCATAAGGATCAAAAAGTGGGCGGTGGCCCAATCCCTGGAAATCCCTGCCCCTTCCCAAAATAGCTAGAATACGCCTCTCGCTCATTAGCCTATGCAATTACCCACCCCTATAACCATACCCTGGTGCCTTTCTCATCTTCTGAGATGGCCCACACTCTGTGGAGTGTGTTTCTCTCTAAATAAATCCACTTCTTACCTATCACTTTGTCTCTCAGTGAATTCTTTCTATGATGAGACATCAAGAACCTGAGCTTCAGTAAGTCCTGAAATCAGGTGTGTGCTCTCAGTTGGAAGACTGTGGGTTTTGGCCGGGTTCGAGTACCAGCCACGTGGGTTCAAGTCCCAATCAGGGTTTTGGCCGGGTTCAAGTCCCGGCATGTGGGTTCAGGTCTCAGTCTGAGGTGCATGGTTTCACTACTATTCTGCTTTTCTACTGGGGGAGCGGAAAAGAAAGGCACGCACATGACCTTCCTCATTCAACACAACAATCTTGTGAGGTACATATGATACTGATCGAAGAGATAAAGAAAACTCTTCTGAGACTCTGAGATATAACTTCTCAGTTGTCCAAGGTCACACAGCTACTAAGAGCAGTGGAATTTGAACCTCAAATTGTAACCTGAGTGGATTCTATGAGCAGCCTCTATCCTTAGTCACATCCAAGTTCAGACTATTGATGAAAGGCATTGATAAGAAGAGAATATTTTGGAACTCGCCTGGCAGTGCAGTGGTTAAGACTCCGTACTTCCACTGTAGGGGGATGTGGGGCACGGGTTCAATCCCTGGTCGGGGGAACTAAGGTCCCACATGCCATGTGACCAAAAAAACAATATTTTACTGAAGATTGGGAGGATCCACTGAGAAAAATTCATATCACATTAGGCAAAAAGTAAAATTCTTCTTTAGGTATTTCTGTTATCTCCCCCCAAAAGTTTCCTATCCTCAGAGGTTTGTTTTCTATGATGTTACAAGTGGCAATGCAAATAATTAAGAAACATTCTATAATAAGGGATAGAAGAGAATTGTATTCAAGCTGACGACTATAACCTAGGAGACACAGATTTAAGAAGCACTTGAATTGTGTTCTGATGGTCTACAAAACGAGGGAGGCTTAATAGGCAAAAACCGCAAAGTTACATAATTGTCGAGGATTAGGATTGGAGGGACTTCTCTGGCGGTCCAGTATTTAGGACTCAGAGCTTCCGCTGCAAGGAGCGCTGGTTCTATCCCTGGTTGGGGAAGTAAGATCCTGCATGCCGTGCAGTGCAGCCGGGGGGGAAAAAAAAAATAGGATTGGAGCTGGCAAGAAGTAAGGGTGCTTTTTTAGCAAGGATTCCTTTGGTTCTGAAACAGTTGCATAGTTACAAGGGGAGACCTTGAGACCGTAAGGCTGCAGCGGGCATCTGCTAGCAGATACTGTTTTGAAAATGGCTGGCGGTGTCCTTGAGTTTGATAACAGTTCAGAAAAGTGAGGAATAGATGCAGGAATGTGCCGGAAACCACACCCACGATGGACACCCAGCTCCATTTTGAATACCTGAACCATAGTTCCTCCATTTTGATTATTAAATGATCTTAAACATGTCATCACAAGGGAAAGGAATTATAATTGCTTAATTAACATAAAAGCTAAGGTTTGTGAAAAGATGGCCTATCGCCAAGGCTGCATACATACAAACGCTGCAAACATTTTACTTCAAAAAGAAAAAACTGGGGTGCGGGATTCCTTGGCGGTCCAGTGGTTAGGACTCTGTGCTTCCACTGCAGGGGGCATGGGTTTGATCCCTGGTCAGGGAACTAAGATTTTGCAAGCAGTGCAGCACAACCAAAAAAAAAAAGAAGAAGGAAGAGAGAGAAAGAAAGAAAAAGAAAGAAAGAGAAAGAAAGAAAAGAAAAAAATGGGGGAAAGGGGGAAAACATAGCCAAGCTAAAAACAAAAACCCAAGATGCCAAAAAGAGAGTGAACTGAAAGTCTAAGCAGCATGAGGAGGCTGAAGCCAAAATGGCTCACAGAGTTGTTGGAGCTGGTTGGAGCCTTACATGCCGTGGGCTAGAGTGAGGACAACTTCTCAGGAATTAGCATTCAGCCCATGCCTTGTGTGCACAAAGAGCTGGACCAGGGCTGTGTGCGTAAAGCTAAGAGTTTTGGAGGACAGCTCCAGCTCTGAGATGCAGATTTAGAAAACATAACCAAATAAAGTTCATAGAAGAATATAAAGGAGACTATCTTTGTGACCTCAGGTGGGAAACAATTTCATAAACACAGTTCAAAAATTGGAACCATAAAGCAAACTATCGATGAACACAGTTATATCTAGATAAAGGATTTCTATTTAATGAAGCACACCAGGGTGAAAAATTAATAGAGAAGAATATGTGAATATATTTGTGATGTCTATGGGAAGAAAAGGGTTAAGCTGTAAGTGTGCAGTCTCTTCTCTCCTTTGATTAGGGGGAAAGAGCGTGGGGGCAGAAATAAGACAGGTGACCAGACCTTATTTCCTTGTAAAAATGCTAATGAATATCTCCTAGCAAAAGAACTAAAGGGATTTCCTAGCAAGGGAGTCCTTATCTATGGAATGTTTTTAACAGGAAGAACATAGTTGGTTAAGATTGCTTCTGATAAACAAGCCAGGAATCTATGGATTTATGGGCATGGCTCAAGGGAAAATATTATGTAATGGATAAAACCATCTAAGTATAAATTGGAGATGTTCATGACCTAGATGACAAAATATTCATTTATCCCATTTCTAGTGAACTTAACTTCATCACATGGTTAAGATGGTATCTGCCAAAATTTCTCCACTTATTATTTTCCCTTTTTCATTGTAAACAAGAACAAAAGAGCATTTTTGCTCACCACTCAGTTCTACAAAGATTCATTCACCCACTGCAGTTTCTGACCAACAGTGCACTCTGTGCTTCAGACAGAAAGTTAAGGTGATAATGGGATGAAGCACTCTTGTTCCAGATAGAGGAAATGAAGATGATAACAGGATGCTCTGTGCTTTGGACAAGCAAGGCCCTTAGATACTTAGATGTATAATCTTGGGAAGAATTTTATTGAACCCAGGTTCCTGCATCTTTCCATTCATAGAAAAGCACTAAAACCATTAACTTGAAATACTTGTTCTTTGCGACTAGTAGAAATCTTTTACCAAAATGTATACTTGACTGCATGTATTACCCAGCCAAAATCACAGATAAATTGTCTTCTCCCTCTACCTCTTCGGAACAGCTTTCCCAGAGCTACTGAGCTGCTGTCACCGGGCTATAGTCCTCGAAGACCCTGAATAAAACTCAAACTCACAGCTCTTATGTTGTGTCTTTTTCTTTCAGTTGACATAGTAAGTATCTTACAGAGAGATACTTTAAGACTATGTAAGTATCCTGTTTGTCATCAAATTTTCACCCATTCATTTTAGCCTCCCTTGATGACTCTCCCCTAAAATTATTATTCCGTGTTGGTTGCCAAATGGCAATTTTCTAATTGAATCATTTGCTCTGCATTTATTAGCTGGCACTCTGATGAAAAGAAGACATTTCACTTCTCCCCCATTTCTTTTTAAATTTTTATTGGAGTATAGTTGATTTACAATGTTGTGTTAGTTTCTGCTGTACATGAAAGTGAATCAGTTATACATATATATATATATATATATATATATATATATATATATATATATATACACACACACACACACTCTTTTTTAGATTCTTTTCCCACATAGGTCATTACAGAGTATTGAGAAGAATTTCCTGTGCTATACAGTAGGTCCTTATTAGTTATCCATTTTATATATACTAGTGTGTATATGTCAACCCAATCTCCTGACTTATCTCCCCACCCTCCACTTTCCCCCCTGGTAACTATAAGTTTGTTTTCTACATCTGTCCCTCTATTTCTGTTTTGTAAAGAAGTTCATTTGTACCATCTTTTTAGATTCCACATATAAGCGATATCATATGATATTTGTCTTTCTGTCTGACTTACTTCACTCAGTATGACAATCTCTGGGTCCATCTATGTTGCTGCAGATGGCATTATTTCATTCTTTTTTATGGCTGAGTAATATTCCATTGTATATATGTACCACATCTTCTTTTGTTTTTTTAAATTTTTGTTGGAGTACAATTGCTTTACAATGTTGAGTTAGTTTCTGCTGTACAGCAAAGTGAATCAGTTATGCATATAAGTATATCCCTCTTTTTTAGATTCCCTTCCCATTTGGGTCACCACACAGCATTGAGTAGAGTTCCCTGTGCTATACAGTAGGTTCTCATTAATTATCTATTTTATACATAGTAGTGTATGTATGTCAATCCCAATCTCCCAGATCATCCCACCCACCCCTTCCCCCCTCAGTATCCGTTAAGTTTGTTCTCTCCATCTGTGTCTCTATTTCTGCTTTGCAAATAAGTTCATCTATACCATTTTTCTAGATTCCACCTATAAACGATAGTATACCATATTTGTTTTCCTCTTTCTGACTCACTTCACTCTGCATGACAGTCTCTAGGTCTATCCATGTCTCAGCAAATGGCACTATTTTGTCCCTTTTTATGGCTGAGTAATAGTCCATTGTATATATGTACCACATTTTCTTTACCCATTCCTCTGTCAGTGGACATTTAGGTTGCATCCGTGTCCTGGCTATTATAAATAGTGCTGCAATGAATATTGGGGTGCATGTATTTTTTCAGATTATGGTTTTCTCTGGATATATGCCCAGGCCCCATTTCTTTATTCAATCTTTATTTACATCAGCATGGACTCAGATTCATACTTTATTCCTTCGGTTATGATCTAGTGTTATCATTGTTTATTTTGCTGTGTAACTTATCCTAGATTTGCCCAGTGGGTGTCCTTTATTTTTTATTTGTCTTTTTATAGTAGGTACTCCTAAGGTGAAATTGCATAGAAGGTGAAATAAAGAGAAAGAAAAAATGATGTTCCTAGCATTATATTTTCAAAATGTGTAAAGCAAAACCTAAGGGAGTAACTAGGAAAACACAAATAATCCAAAGCTATTGGGAGTTTTAAAAAACCTCTCTCTGAATCTGATAGTTGAAGCAGACCAAGTGGATCATTGCTAAGGATACAGATGTGAATAACGTACCTAAGAATATTCACCTAATACACATAGACTATTGTACCCAACAGGTAGAAAATAAACGTTCTTTTTGAGGAAACATGAAAAATTTTTTATTTGGAAATATTTTTAAATATACAGAACATTAAATAGGGAAAGCTAGAAATAGTACAAAGAACACCTATATAGCATTTACTCAGACTAACCTATTGTTAATATTTTCTCCCATTTGTTTTATCATTTTCTATGTATATGTATGCAGTGTTTTTCCTGAATCATTTTAGTGTAAGTTGCACACATTGTGGTTATTCACCCTTCAATACTTCAAGGTATATTTCCTAAAAATAGGGATATTCTCTTGTATTAGCACCACACAGTTATCACCCTTAAAATCTTTTATTGGTACTTTAATCTAACCTACTGTTTATATTCCAATTTTGTTAGCTGACCTAATAATATCATTTATAATGTTTTTTTTTTCATCTTGCATAGCATCTAGTTAAGGTTAGGTATTGCATTTATTTGTCATTATCTTTGGCCTAATGTGAAATTCTTTTTTTTTTTTTTTTTTTGTGGTATGCGGGCCTCTCACTGTTGTGGCCTCTCCCGTTGTGGAGCACGGGCTCCTGACGCGCAGGCTCAGCGGCCATGGCTCACGGGCCCAGCCGCTCTGCGGCATGTGGGATCTTCCCAGACCGGGGCACGAACCCGTGTCCCCTGCATCGGCAGGCGGACCCTCAACCACTTGCGCCACCCGGGAAGCCCCTGAAATTCTTTTTAAAATTGACCAGGTTTGACCACAGTGTAGTAGTTTTCAACCAAAAAAAAGATAATTGCATACATATTTTGAAAAAAAAAACAACATAAATTATTATTTGAAAAGAAAATCAAAGTGAAAATTAGCAGTATTTTATATTGAGATCCAAAAAACAAACTAAAAAATTGCATTTCAAATTTGTGGAATATACCAAGATTAATGCTCTGAGGAATATTTGTAGCCTTGAACGCACTAATCTGAAGACATGAAAGGTGAAAATAAAGACTTCCACTCAAGATAATAATAACATTAAGCAAGCAAACTAATGAAATAGATAAAAACAAAGAGAGCTAGTCAGTACATCCCCAAAGTAGTCATTAAAAAGATGAATATAAAAGATAACAGTCTGTGAATAAGTCAGAGAAAAACAAATACCATGTGCTAACACACATATATGGAATCTAAAAAAAAAAAAAAAATTTTCTGAAGAACCTAGGGGCAGGACAGGAATAAGGATGCAGACTTAGAGAATGGACTTGAGGACATGGGAAGGGGGAAGGGTAAATTGGGACAAAGCGAGAGAGTGTCATGGACATATATACGCTACCAAATGTAAAATAGATAACTAATGGGAAGCAGCCGCATAGCACAGGGAGATCAGCTCTGTGCTTTGTGTCCACCTAGAGGGGTGGGATAGGGAGGGTGGGAGGGAGACACAAGAGGGAGGGGATATGGGGATGTATGTATATGTATAGCTGATTCACTTTGTTATAAAGCAGAAACTAACACACGATTGTAAAGAAATTATACTCCAATAAAGATGTTTAAAAAATTTTTTTAAATAAAAGATAACACTAGATAATCTGAGCAAGAATAAAAGGAAGAAGCCATAAACAATGAATAAAAATTATGACATTCTTACAGGTATTTTAGAGATGCAAAAATAATTTTTAAAAATTTAACCAGTAAATTTTAAACATTGGATGCAATGGACAATTTTCTAAAAAAACAGAAAAAATACAAATTACCAAATCTTACTGGAAAAAATTAAAAGTTGAGTAAACTAATAAACATTAAAGAAGTTGAAAAGGTTGTCACATTTTCCCCTTCCTGTACCAAAGGACAATTTTTCAGGATGAAAAATATATGTTTTATCAGGCTTTTAAAAAATACATAATTGCTATTTCATATAAAATGTTTCAGAGAATAGAAGGAGGAAAAATCACCAAATTACCTTGCTATCAAAGAGAACAAGGACAGTATAATTTTACTATGAGCATGGATGCATTAATCCTGAATTTTAAAAATAAATCAAATTCTGAAGTACAGTCAGTTCTCATTATTTGTAGATTCCATATTTATGAACTCCTCTACTTGTCAAAATGTATTTGTAACCCCAAAATCAATACTCAAAGTGCTTGCACTGTTATTCGAAAATATGTGCAGAGTTGCAAAAACTTTGAGTTGCCTGAGCTGGTTCCCAGCTGCGGTCAGACAAGGCAACACTCTGCCTTCCTGTTTTCACTCATTTACAGTAAACTAGTGTTTATTCTGCGGCCTGTTTAGTGCCACATTTTTCACATCTTTGTGCTTTTTGTTTGTGATTTTGCACCAAATATGTGCTAAAATGCCGTCTGGTGTTTTAAGCACAAAAGGCTGTGATGTGCATTTCAGAGAAAATACATGTTAGATATGCGTCACTCAGGCATGAGTTACAGTGTTGTTGGCCATGAGTTCGATGCTAATGAATCAACAATATATATTAAATAAAGTGTCTTTAAACAAAAGCACACATAAAACAAGATATGTTGACCAGTTGACTAAAATGTGTCTAGAGTTTTACAGGACCCTAACTTTGTATTTCCTCTAGGAACAATGATTCAGTGTTCACTAATTCCGTGTTTGCAGCAACTATATAGACCATAGCTATGGTGAATAATGAGAAGTGACTCTATGTATAGTATAAATGTGGTGTGTGTGTATACAAAACAGTATATCATAATCAGGTAAAGTTTCTCTCATCAGTACAAGGATGGTTAACACAAAACTATCAATATAATTTACCACGTTAGATTTAACAAAGAGAAAGTCACCATAATCTTTCCAATAGAGTGAGATGAAAACACTCAGTAAAATTCAATATTCGTTTATGATAAAGGCTCTTAGCAAAGTAGGAATAGAAGGCAACATCTTTAAACTCATCAATGGTTTTGTAAAAAATTAATAAACAGAAACCTCAATTAAATAGAGTTGGAAGACCAGAAGGGGGAGCTCTCATGCCCTACGATGATAACAAAGCCCAATGGGAAAAAGAAATACTCCTTTCCTGACAGGGACTCAGCCAATGAAAAACCATGGTTTCTTTGTTTACTTAGCCCTCCCATCTTCCTTTTCCTCCCTATAAAAAGCATTCTCTTTTCCTTGTCCTTCAGGAACTTGCATGTGGCTCACCATGATTACAGGCCCTGAATTGCAGTTCTCTGCTGTCCAGAATAAACCCATATTTGCTGGGGATATATCTGGTTGTCTATTTGTTTCAGGTCAACAGTTTGGTAAACTCATATGAAAGAATAAAAGTCTAAAATAAAAAGGGATACCTAAATTTACTATAAAGCCATATAAATGAAGACAGTATGATATAGGGACTAGTAAATATATAAAAGACCCCAGAAACACAAACAATCACATATGAGGCTTTAATGTGTTAGAGAGATGTCCACACAAATTACTAGAAAAATAATGGACAAGTCAATAAATAGTCCTGAGTTAATTGGATTACCATATGAGAAAAAGTAAAAGTAGATTTCCATTTCATGATAAGACTCCAAAAGTATATCAAACTTAATTGTAAAAATAATTATTTAAAAATTTCAAGGAGGGATAATTTAGGAGTTTGGGATTAATATATATACACTACTATATATAAAATAGATAACCAACAGGACCTACTGTATAGCGCAGGGAACTTGACTCAATATTTTGTAGTAACCTATAAGGGAAAAGAATCTGAAAAAAATGCATATCTATATATAGATATATATCTATCTATATATCTGAGTCACCTTGCTGTACACCTGAAACTAAGACAACATTGTAAATCAACTATACTTAAATAAAAAATAAAAATAAAAATTTCAGAAGAAAATGTAGGAGAATATTTTTACAGCTTTGGAGTAATGATGGATTTCTTAACAAAATAAAAATTTTATAAACAGAAATCATAAAAAATATATGTATTTTGGTACATCAGTATTAAAACTTTTAAACAAAATTGTTGTAAGCATTTGTTCAGAGACAAACCACAAAGGATTATGTTGACAAAAAATTAATCACTTGATCTAAGAAAGAAATGGAAAATTTTATTCGAGCCAAACTGAGAATTATAACCTGGGAACAGCATCTCAGAAATCTCTGAGAACTGTTCTGCCCGTTAGAAGTCAAGGCACAGTTATATAAGTTTTTGAGATAGGGGCTATACATTAAATGATGTATTATTGACAATTTACACAATCCAGATCTGGCCCCTTACAAGATCAGGAAGGAATGTTATCTTCTAAGGAGCTGTCTTGTTGATGCTAGGAGAATATTGCTCTTTATGTTTGAGCAGATATTTCTGCTGACGGGGGAGGTATGGTCAATGCATAATGCAGGTACACAGTGCACAGCAGAGGGGAGAGAGGGGGCCAAAGGACAGAGAGGATTTTTTATGTTTAAATTTTTATTGTCTTGCCATAATATATGAATTTTCTTTCACAATTAGTATCCAGAATATAAAACGAACAAATCAATGAAAAGAGGCAAAGAGAACGTCAACATTATAGGTTTTTTAAGACAAAGAATTGAGCAGGGAGTTCACAAATGAAGAATAACTGATGAACATGTAGAAAGGTCTTCAGTCTTGTCAGTATTCAGGGAAGTACACAATAAAATGTATGAGATATTTTATATCTATCAGACTGGCAAAATTTAAAAGTCTTATAATATCAAGTGTTTACAAGGATGTGAGAAACTGGAATGTATAAGTTGCTAGAACTTGTTTGAAAAATTACTGGAGTAATAGCTATTAAGTTGAAATGACCATACCCTACAACTAGAAATTTCACTTTTTCAGTATCTCTGACACATGTATACAAGGAGACTTTTAAAAATATGCTACATTGTAACAAGAAAATTTATTTGTAAACAACTCATCTATCAGCTGGGAGATGGATAAACAAATGTTGGCATGTTTACAGAGTACAATACTATATGGATTACTATTTGAATGAAAGAATCAATCTATGTGGATCAATAGATCTCAAAAGACATTGCTGGGCAATAGATCCAAGCTGCAGAATCATATGTGTTGTATGATTCCATTACATAGTTTTTCAAACACATAAAATATAATCTCTCCCTACAGAAAATATAAAAAGTGGACTGACTCCATGTCAGATTTGTAGTGCGGAGATGTGGGGGGAATGAAGTAGAATACAACTACATCTATAATATCCCATTTATTTATTAAAATTTTTAGAAAAAGATGAAACAGCATTGATTAATTGAGTAATGAATACAACTACATTGGTTATATTATTTTCTCTACTGTTTTCTCTATTTTTAAAAAATTAATGAAAATTAAAGTCGTGAATGTTTAACTGAAATTAGAGGTAATAAACATGTACCGTCGTCAAACTCTGAAGCCCTTAATGGTATCCAGAAATTCTCTTTCGTTAAAATACCTAAAGTAGGCCCATTGGGCCTTCCCTGGCAGTCCAGTGGTTAGACTTCACCTTCCAATGCAAGGGGTGCAGGTTTGATCCTTGGTCAGGGAGCTAGGATCCCAACATGCCTCACGGCCAAAAAACCAAAATATAAAACAGAAGCAATATAGTAACAAATTCAATAAAAGACTTTAAAAATGGTTCACATCAAAAAAATCTTTAAAAAAAAATAAAGTAGGCCCAGGATGGAGTCACTCATGATAAACTAAGATGTAACTTTCTGTGCTCTGCTCCCCAGAAAAGTAAGGCCCAGATCAACCAATCAGTGCTTGCCTCCTCGGCACAGGTTATCTGACCTGTTCTAAGACTTGCCATGGCTACAAATAAGGAAAGTAACCCTGCTCTAACCAATCAACACATGCTCAGTATAATGTGCTTGTTTCTGCTCACTTTAGGCTATTAAAAGCTCTTGCCTTGTACAGCACTTTGGAGCTCCTTTCTATCTGCCAGTGTGGATGCTGCCCAATTCATGAATCACTGAGTAAAAGCCAGCAGATCAGTAAATTGTCTATAGAAATTTTTCTTTTAATACCTTGCGACTTGATTTTTTTTAATAGGATGTCTATATGATAAACTATAAGTCAGTACTCAAAAACACTTCGATGGAGTTATTAGTGATATGAAAAATGCCAATGATTTGTAATATTCAGTGAAATAATGCAAAAATTTTTAATGTATATTTAGTAAGTTCTAAGTTAGTAAAAATGCAAGCGTACAGACAGATTGGAAGGAAACACAATTCAACCAAGGGTTATTTGTCTCATCTCTGAGCAGTATGATTCTTAAACAGATTTTCTTCCTTTGCAATTTCTGTTTTCTAGTTTTTCTAAAAAGAAAATATTTTAGAATCAGAAAACATTATCTTTAAGTTAAAAATGGTTTTTCATAAAAAAGCTTTCAAGGTGTTTTTATTAACAAGTTTGTTTTCTATTTCTCTCATGACTAGCATTGAAATAGCATTTATTTTTACTGTTACATGTGAGTGATTTAAGAATTTAAACCAACCCCTACATAATATTTTAGATCAGTTCTAACTTGTGATTTGGAAATATTTAAAGCTTTCAAAATAGGAGTCCATTCCAGAGAACATGACAGAACATCAGCCATTGCAAACATCTGTCTAATCTTGGGAACTTGAACCTGTTTACTGGCTTATAGAGTGGTAGGCAGAGCCAGAGCCCAACAATTATCCTACCATTCACTTGCTATGAGTAATGACCATCTGCTGGGGACTGGGGAGGACCCAGCTCAGCCAACTTGACTGCCTTGGTTTGCATGATAAACGAAGGTCACAGAAAGTCAATACAATTGAGAGCAACTCCCCAGGTGGCAGAAGTGATCTGCAAGCAACGGCAGAAATGGCTTACATTTGAGGACTGCAACTCTGAAACGAATTTTCTCTCTTTGGGGATTGCACTTCTCAAAAAGGATGCTACTTACAAAATACAAGTGAAATTCAAAAACTACATCTCTTTAGAAGGGCTTAGGTTTTTTGCTTGTTTGTCTCCTCTATTACTGCATGGAAAGAAATATGTAGAATATTTTTTTCTTCTTGGATCTGAAGTGCGAAAGAGTTTGTCATATTTTTCAGTTCACGTTTCACTATCACCACAGATCCATGAGAGGCTTTCTTCTATTTAACTATAAAAATATTTTCTCCTTTAGGCCGAAACGCAACTCTCATTATCCTTCCTCCTTCCTGTTTTAATGTGTTAAATAAATGTCATTAAATATAAATGTTTTGTGAATGAACAATGAACCAAGTCCTCCACTTTCTCATGTGTTATTTTCCTATAACAATATTCTGAGAATTTTTATAAATTAAGGACCTTTTGCTACTTCGATAAAGTATATTATCCATTGAAAAGTTTGTCCAAATAACAGTCAGCATTACTGAGACACATGGAAATAAGGAGGGGTGGGAAAGCTCTGCTTACTCTAAGAAACAGCTGGCTTTTTGTCAAGCCTGCCAACAGAATGGCCAATCAGACAAGAACAAACACAAGCACATCATTCATTCATTCAACAAATATTTATTGAGTGCTTGCTTTGTCAGGCTGAGACAAGGCCTAGCAACCGATCACAAATCATGGTTGCAGTTCCTGCTTTGTCACTTGTTAGCTGCACGAATTAGTGCCGTCACCTAAATTCTCGATATCTTATTTCTTCATTTGTAAAGTGAGAAAAATAAACCCCACCCTATCTCCTTTGCAAGATTGTTTTGAAAATTAAATAGACACTGAAGGGTAAAAGAGTACGCAACCCCAAAATATGCCTCTTGGGCATATGGATCATTTTGAGCTGATTATTTTTGAGAGAAAGCAGACACAAGAGAATCTCTCAAAACTATTTTTTAAATTTTTATTTTGTCCACACCGTGCAGCTTGCAGGATCTCAGTTCCCTAACCAGGGACTTAACCTGGGCCACGGCAGTGAAAGCACCAAAACCTAACCACTAGACCACCAGGGAACGTCCTAAAAACATTTTCTTTATAAAGGAAATTTATATTTATAAGAGAAATCTCTACTTGTGTCTCCTTTTCGCCAGGAACAGAAGGTTGGCTCTAAATAACAGGAGGATTTTGTCAATGGAGTAGGCACCCGGTTAAATCTGCATAACAAAGCTTGCCCTTCCTTCCTGTTAACCTCCCACATCTAGACTGCCCCATCCTCAACATCATTCTTTTGTCTTCAGCTGAAGATGATATCAAGGTGGTGTCTTGGGCCATTTCAGGGAGTCTTACTCAGTTTTCCTAGATATCTCCCATGTATACATGAAGTATACATGTTTATTAAACTTGTTTGTGTTTCTCTTGTTAATCTGTCCTTTATAATCTGGGGTGGTGTTTGAGCCAAGAATCTGTGCGGCTTCCTCTATACAAGTATCACAACTGTAGGGGTTCAGAACCAGTCTCCACAAAATGTGCCACTTTTGTATGAGGATTATTTTTGAGCTAAAGGCAGTTGAGACCCTGAAGAGTCAAGAGAAACTATCCCTCCTTTAACTACCTAGAAGAATTTACATTGGGGATTATTCCCAGAAAAGAATTATTACCAGAGATAAAGTTTGTCTAAGTGCCCCATCAGTACGGCAGGGCAAATAGCTACTCACCAAACATCTGCTATTCTTCTTATCGTCCTGTGAATGATCCTCCTGTCCGTGCAAGCCTCAGGCCCCTGGCCCATTCCTTAGTTCAGCATGGCATGTATACCTCATTTTATCTTTCGGTCTTTAAACTTCTCAGGTATGTGGTTCTCTGACCTCCTCATGTATGTGGGGTTCCAGTACCTACAAAATTAAATCTGATTTTCTCCTGTTAATCTGTCTCATGTCATTTTAATTCTTAGACCAGCCAGAAGAACCTAGAAGGGTAAAGTTTTCTTTATCCTCAACACTAGTATTAATTTGTTGATGTTGCCAAAAGAAAGAGAGCAGAGGCCAGGGTAAGCCAGCTGAGAAGGAATAGCAGAGGAACCTTAGCCATTGCTGTGGCCATGCTTATAAAAACTAATAATAAAACACTTACAAGGAACTGAGGGGCTTCCCTGGTGGCACAGTGGTTAAGAATCTGCCTGCTAGGGCTTCCCTGGTGGCGCAGCGGTTGAGAGTCCGCCTGCCAATGCAGGGGACACGGGTTCATGCCCCGGTCAGGAAAGATCCCACATGCCGCGGAGCGTCTAGGCCCGTGAGCCATGGCCGCTGAGCCTGCGCGTCCGGAGCCTGTGCTCCGCAACGGGAGAGGCCACAACGGTGAGAGGCCCGCGTACCGCAAAAAAAAAAAAAGAATCCACCTGCCAGTGCAGGGGACACGGGTTTGAGCCCTGGTCCCAGACGACCCCACATGCCAGGGAGCAACTAAGCCTGTGCGCCACAACTACTGAGCCTGTGCTCTAGAGCCCGGGAGCCACAACTACTGAGCTCACACACCACAACTACTGAAACTTGTGCGCCTAGAACCTGTGCTCTGCAGCAAGAGAAACCACCACAATGAGAAGCCTGCACACCGCAGCAAAGAGCAGCCCCTGCTCGCTGCAACAAGAGAAAGCCCATGTGCAGCAACAAAGACCCAAAGCAGCCAAAAATAAATAAATAAATTTATTTTTTTAAAAAAAGAAAAAGGAACTGAAGGACTTGAAGGAATGGTCACAATCTTGCCCACTATCACTGAGAGAAAAATTATGACTGAATGTGAAATAAAACCAGAAGGTAATGAACAGCAGGCAATCCAAAATGTTCTCTTACTCCAGCTTCAAGACATTTCCATCCTAGATTTGGGGAGAGAGAACAGGATACCCAAGGAATAATGTCATCCACTTCCCCAGATGTAAGGTCAAGAACTCTTGTCACTCTGGTAAGTGTATGCAAACATCTCAGAAGCAGGGAAAACTGTGGAGTGGGATGAGAGATAGAATAAGGCCCCTGTAGAAAGAACGTGTAAAAAGTGCGTGAGCCAAAACCAAAGGAAGGAGAAAACACAAATAGAATTTTTAAGCATTTACTCCATGTTATAAAAGATATTCCAAGCAAAAATGAAAATAAGAAATATCATTGCACTGATTTATTTATAAGTGGGTAGTAGACCAAACATTTTCCCCCATACTTTAAAAAAAAAAAGTAAAAATGAAAATAAAAAGACTCATTGTAACCTTGAAAACATGATGTTGGGTGAAATAAGCTGGATACCCAAGGACAAATGTATGATTCCACATACAAGTGAAATAGCTAGAATAGGTAAATTCACAGAGTAGATTATATGTTACCAGAGCCTAAAAGGAGGGGGATTGGAGAGTTATTGCTTAATGGGTACAGAGTTTCTGTTTGGGGTGATGAAAAAGTTTTGAAAATAGTGGTGGTGGTTGCACAACATTGTGAATGTGCTTAATCCCACTGAATTGTACACTTAAAATGGTTAAAAGGCTAATTTTACGTTGCATATATATTTTACCACAATTTTTAAATGGAAGGGAAAATCCTCATTGCACTGATTTATCTTGAAACAATTAATAGAAAAACTAGCAGGTCGTAAGAGTATTTGGAATCCCAGAATTACAGCTACAGGTGATATCCATAAAGCATATTTGGATCAAGCTGACACAGCCTGAAGAACTGCCTTAGTCTAGTTTAGAGACATCTCTGTAGGACAAGCAGGAGACTATGAAAACCTTGAGGAAGGGAGCTTTGTCATAAGAATCTTTTATCTTCTTGGTAACAGAATAGAATCTGGTATCCAGTTGATATTTAAATGGCTCTTGAATGGGATATATAGAATCAAAGCTGTCTCATGAATTCACTGAAAAATAATCTATGGTTCCTCTTACGTACCAGGCACTGAGCTAGGTACTGGCAGTCTGACTGCCCTCCAAGCTCACAGTCCATAGAGAGAGAGCCGGGCTATATGGCAGGGAGACTGAGGCACAAGTGGGGGGTCTGAGAGGCTATGGGAGAAGGCTTAGCTGGGTGTAGGAGAGTGGGGCATTGGGTGTCTTCAGAGGTTCTGATGCAAAAAAGAGCAGGATGGAGAAGTGATGAAAGAGCTCAACGTAGAGGATATAAATTTTATCTGAAGAGCAATTGTTACCAAACCAAACCTGGGTCCACTCACCTGTGCACAGTAAAGCCAATCTACTGACACCGGGTTGTGGTGAAGGAAAGTGCAGCATTCATTGTAAGGCACCAGACAATGAGGCTGGAGCAGTTCATGTTCAGAAAGCCCAAACTCCCTGATGGGTTTTTAGGGAGGCATTGTTAAAGGCCAGGTGGGGGAGGAGAGTCGCAGGGTATGTGATCAGCTTGTGCACAATTCTCTGATTGATAGTGAGGTAACAGGGCGATTTCACAGGGGTTATCATTATTAATCCTCAGGCTCCAGTAGGTCTTGGAGTTATGTTCTCGTGGTCATCAAGTAGTTAACATCTTCCATTTGGTGGGGGGTTTTCACACCTGAAAAACAACTCAGGAAATGTGCATCAGATACTATTATCTAGGTTCTTCAGAGAGGAGCTAAAGCAGAGGATATGGGGGAGGCGTCTGCCCTGGGAAGGCTCCATATAGAGTCCTGCTCGGTTACACAGTGAAAAGCTATTAAAAGGCTTTGATTCGAGGAGTAAAGTGAGTATATTTGTATTCTAAGAACCCTCTCTGTATTTACCAAAATACTAGTAAGATGTACCAAAATGTTATCCATGAGATTTCACTCAACCTTTACTTAAAAATATTTTTGTCTACTCTGCCTGAATATTTTACAGTAAGCCTACAAAATATTTACAATCAACACAATCAGTAGAGCTCTTTTCATTAAGAAGAAATGAGAAAACAGGAGGAGACAAAGGAGGAAGAGGAAGAAAGAATGGGGAGGACCATCTGGTTGCAGGGTGAAGAGATTCAGGGGGGGTTCTAAAACCTATATCATACTGTGTTATTCTCTTGCTCAAACCCCCCAATGGCTTCCCAACATACTTGTATTGAAATCCAAGTCCCTGGACAGCCTGCATGTCTTAGGGGGCCTGGCCTTGCATATCTCTTGGACCTCCTTACACACCCCTCTTCCTTTGCCTCATTGAGCTACAACCATACTCAAAATCTTTGCTTCACTTTTTCACTGCATTCAGGTCTCTGATCAGATGTCACCATGGAGCCTTTTCTAGCCACCACTCCCTGCTACTCTCTGTCCTTCTCAACTTTCTTTATTTTACTTTGTCAGGGAGGAAGAAATTTTCCTCTACCGTCCTATGGTCTTCTGGCTGGCCTAAGAATTAAATTGACATGAGACAAATTAGCAGGAGAATCAAACAATAGTTTAATAACACATATACACGGGAGAAACCCTGAAGAACTGAGTAACTCACCAAAATGGCCAAAGCCCTCACCTTAAATACCACCTTCAGCTAAAGACAAAAGAGGATGTTGGGGCTAGTGGTTTGGGACTTCAGATGGAAGGAAGGCAGTTCACTTGGAGATGGAAAAGCAAATGTTTGGTAAGGTAATGTTTGCTGGGCCTTGCAGAGACAATGAGACACAGAGTGGACTCTGATCTCTAGGCCCTGCTGAGTTTCCCCCGCCACCCCAGCCCATATTCTTTGCAGATATCTCTGGTGATAGCTCTGTTCTAGAATATGTCCTTTATCAAAATTCTTTAGGCAGTTAGGGGGGAGGTAAAAAGAAAGACTTCCTGAGTCTTCTATTTCTTAAAAATAATCAGCCTAAAATAATCTTCATGCCAAAGAGACACATCATGGGGTAGCAAATTTTGCTCCCCTACAACTTCATACACTTATACTACCTGATATTAAGTTAAGGATTTGTTCATTGTCTTTTCCCCCAACAGATTGTAAACTCCAGGAGGACTTTGTTTTGTTCAGAGTTCTGTCTTCCGGTGCCCAAAACAGTGTCCGGCACAGAAAACGTCCCCGGTAAATATCTGTGGAATGAATAAAGGAAATGGTAGGCCATGGATAACATGGGTCTCTACCTTTGGTGCCTAGATGTGAATTTGTTGTCATTCTTAGGTTTAAGAGGAAGCCTGGGTCAGAGGATGAAACAGGAGGGAAGGGGGCAAGACACAACCTTTAAAAGAATGACATAGCCATAGGACATGACAGAAACTGGTTAGAACTAACTAGATCCAAGATGGCAGAGGATTTGACTTCCAGTGGACCTTGAGCCTCATTATATGCTCCTTGTAATACATTAGCATAAGCTAAGTGACACACCCACCAGCACCATGACAGTTCTGAGGCCAACCATCAAAGATCAAAAAGTGGACAGTGGCCCAATTCCTGGAAATCTCCACCCCTATCCCAAAATACTCAGAAAATCCTCCTCCTCATTAGCCTATGAAATTACCCAGCCCATAAAAACTAACCACCCCATATTTCGGGGCCTCTCGCCTTCTGAGATGGCCCACACTCTGTCTGTGGAGTGTGTTTCTCTCTAAATCAATCCACTTCTTACCTATCACTTTCTCTCACTGAATTCTTTCTCTGATGAGATATCAAGAGCCTGAGCTTCATCAAGTCCTGAGGCCAGGTGTGTGACCTCAGTTAAAAGAGCATGGGTTCAGGTCCCATCTGGGTTTTGGCTGGTTTCAAGCCCTGGCACGTGGGTTCAAGTCCCAGTCTGAGTTACACATTTCTGTGATGCAGGATATTGGTGAATTCTGGTTTGAGTGCATTGAATTTGAGGAGCTCAGGGGAAATAAAACAGCTCTGTCAACAAACGGCCCTCTCTACTGTTAAAGAACAAAATTCAGCTGAGTAAATTTAGAGATCTAATTGGCTTTATTCAGCAAGTCATGAATTGGGTAGCATCCAATCTAGCAGAGAGAAAGGAGTTTCAAGCGAGAGATTTTTATAGACTGAAGTGAGCAGGAACGAGGAAGTTTTACTGAGCATATGCTGATTGGTTAAAGCAAGGTTACCACCCTTACATAGAGCAGAGGGAAGACTTGGAGCCATCAGGTACCCTGAGCTAAGCAGGAAAGCGCTGACTGGTTGACATTGACCTTCCTTCTCTGGGAGAGCTGAGCATAGAAACTCAGGGACTTCCCTGGTGGTCCTGTGGTTAAGACGCCATGCTCCCATTGCAGAGAGCCCAGGTTTGATCCCTGGTCAGGGAACTGGATCCCACATGCCACAGCTAAAGATCCCACATGCTGCAACTAAGACCCAGTGCAGCCAAAGAAAGAAAAGAAAAGAAACTCAGTTAAGTTTTGGTTTGCTAATGTGTTTTAGCATGAGTGACTCCATTTTTGGCTCAATCTGGTTACTTTAAGAGTACTGATATAGAAGAGAGAGAAACAGTTGATTACTGAGTAAGTAAGATCAGATTTACACATACATGTAAGGTAACATGAAAATGACTACAAAATCTGGTCACAATTTCATGCAGTTTTGTACAGTAAAGTAGAAGAAAGAAATGAATGCCTCTTGAATGAAAGGCAATGAAATGCCTCTTATTTCCTTAGCAGACAAGTGGATGTGCCTGTGTTTATCTCCTCTTTACATGATCTATACATATGAGAGATTTCTGAATTAATTTTGGCAGTAGGTGTTTACAGTTCCAGGGATCAGAAGACCTTGATCTTGCATTACAAAATCCAATTTAGGGTCTCTTATGGAGCTTATTATATTTTCTGTGAGACACTCTAAGGAGGGGAGAGAAAGTTGAAACTAAGCAGAACCCTGTGGGGCCCTCCCGGGTAAAAAAAACCTTTCCTTGTCCCCAGTTTCTTATTTTCAGGATAAAGGCTTCAGCCTCCCAGACCTTCCCGAATACCACAGAGCGGATTCAAGCAGTTGCTAATCAGGGAAGTAGGGGAAAGCAGAAACAAAGGAGGAACAATCAAGAAACTATAGTGCAGGATCCTGGTTGTACAGAAGGGATATACAGAACAATATCTTTGAGTTCTTCTGCAGGAACTAAGGCCCCCACCCAGGTGGAGGATGGAAACTTCAAGCTAGTGATTAAGAGCCCTGGAAGCACCAACATGTTACCTCACCACGAATCAATCAGAAGAAAGTCACACACCCTGCAGACACCCCAAATTTTGCCTATAATAACTTTTCCCCAAAAACCATCAGGGAGTTCAAAGTTTTTGAGCATGAGCCACCTGTTCTCCTTGCTTGGCCCTAAAATAAACCTTTCCCTGCTCCAAACTCCAACATTTTGGTTTATTTGGCCTCGATGTGCATCAGGCACACAAACTTGCATTCAGTAAGAAAGGCAGGGATGGCAGCTGCTTCCCTCCCCAAAGAAAATTTCAGCATTTCACTTTACAAAGAATAAAGTGGGGGACTTCCCTGGTGGCACAGTGGTTAAGATTCCGCCTGCCAATGCAGGGGACATGGTTCAATCCCTGGTCCAGGAAGATCCCACATGCCACAGAGCAACTAAGCCCATGTGCCACAACTACTGAGCCTGCACTCTAGAACCTGCAAGCCACAGCTACTGAGGCTGCGCACCACAACTACTGAAGCCCGCGCACCTAGAGCCTGTGCTCCACAACAAGAGAAGCCACTGCAATGAGAAGCCTGCGCACTGCAATGAAGAGTAGCCCCCACTCGCCACAACTAGAGAAAACCCGCGCACAGCAACGAAGACCCAATGCAGCCAAAAAATAAATAAAATTTTTAAAAAGAATAAAGTGGAAATGCTCCATAAGACGTTGGGATTAGAACTCTGGAGATGAAGTTGGGGCTCATCCTGTAACAGGGAAGAGCAAAATCTGACTCCATGTTGGATCTGTTTCTTTTACATTAACCTTTCTTTTCATTCCTTTTGTTATTATAACCATACTTAACGGCCTGCCTCGGGGAACCCTGACCCTCTGCCTGAATGTTAAACTAAAGTGTCTGTTCAGCTCACGGGGAGACAGTCTGATCCTGCCCACCTGTGAATGGCTGCAGAAAAGAAGAAATTAACACATCCCCTCCCCAATGCTGGCCAAGCCAGGAGATATTTTACAAAACTAATGACCTTTTTGCCTTACTTCCTCACCTCCTCCTCCTCTCTGTTCTATAAAAGAAACTGGCATCCAGACCCCAATAAAATGGTTTTTGGGGACACTAGTCCACCACCTTCTTCTGCTGGCTTTCTGAATAAAGTCGCTATTCCTTGTCTCAACACTACATCTCCCAATTTACTGGCCTGTCATGCAGCAAGCAGAGCAAGCTTGGACTTGGCAACAATCTACATTTGATGCTATTCAGATATTAGAAACATAACAACAGAATCCCCTCTCTGAATTACTATTTTAACAAGACTTAAAAGTCACCAAGGGCTCCCCTGGTGGCGCAGTGGTTGAGAGTCCGCCTGCCGATGCAGGGGACACGGGTTCGTGCCCCGGTCCGCGAGGATCCCACACGCCGCGGTCCGGCTGGGCCTGTGAGCCATGGCCACTGAGCCTGCGCATCTGGAGCCTGTGCTCTGTGACGGGAGAGGCCACAACAGTGAGAGGCCCACGTACTGCAAAAAAAAAAAAACACCAAAAAATTCTTTCATTATGCTCCCTCCTGTTTCAGTTTTCAAGATTGTAGTTATAAATTTTCTGTTGATTGTTTTTTTAAGTATTAAAAAATATTTGCTTTGATGGTTGTTTTCTTTCATAGAGGTATCATTCGGCCCCTTGTGGGCAAGGAAAGAAAAGAGGAGAGAAGTGTTCTCCAGGATGGAAAGAAAACCTCTCTCTCCTCTTGAATGGATTAACTAAATTGGCCGAGTCTCCCCTGCCCTTTAGAAAAAGGAAATATCTTCTTTGTGCTGAAGATTTAGGCTCTTCCTGAGAGCTATCAAGAAAGAAAAGAAGTGAAAGAAGCTTTTATCTTGAGAACCAAGAGTGGGCAACACCCTATAGGATGTAGAGGTGATGCGAGAACTGAAGGGAAATGGATGGGGAGAAGGGAATAAAGGACCAGTGGGAGCAGCCAGAGGAGAACACCAAGAGGAAGAGCCCTGCAGGACACATGTTGTTCTTACTGGCTCCATCAACTCAACTAGAGTTGAGTCTTCTCTGGGGAAGAAACTTCTTGCCTTCAACATCTATACCTCAGAACTAGTCACCAACAGGAACAACTCCACCCAGGCACAGAGGCTTTGCCCCATTGCCTTCTGCACTCTTGGTGACTCTCTATGGTCCCCATAAGCCCAGAGGGGTCCTGGCCAGTGTCAACTAAAAATTGTCACTTACCATCTGGTTCTACAAGAATGAAGTCACTAGCCACTGCAGTCGCTGACCTTCAATACACCCTGAAAGGAGTTCCGGGTGGAGACCAGGAGTTGGGCACTCTGTGCTCTGGGGAAAACTGGTAGAACAGGCCTTCAGATAGCTAGATATTTTCAGGAGAAAATTTTATGAGCCCAATTTCTTGCATCTTCTCCTATCTCGAAAAGCACTAAAATCATTAACAGAGACATCTGCTCCTCATGACTAGCAGCAACCTTCTGCCAAAATGTGTGATTGCACGTATCCCCCTTCATTAAAATCATAGATATACTGACCTCCCCCCTACCTCTTTGGTGCAATTCCTCATAGCTATCTGAGAGGCTGTTTCCTGGGCTATAGTCTTCATTAGACCCCAGATAAAACTTAACTCACAACTTTCACATTGTGCTTTTTTTTTTCAGTCAACAATGGTAATGAAGCAAATTTTTTTGGACGAACAAAAAAAAATGCCCACAATTCCATATTTTTCTGCAAAGCAATAATAAAATACTTTAACGACCTAAGAAAAGATCTTGTAGATGAAGCTGTATTTATACCTCATTACTGAAATATCTGAATAAGAATTAAAGATTACATGCAAAGCCAGAAATTGCAAGCATCCAAACTTGCTGAATTGGAATATTCAGGAGACAACTGAATTCAGGAACACAATTTTAAGGAATGTTACATCACCACTGCCTGTGGAAAAACACAGACACTGATGATGCTGCGTTGGAAAGTTTAGTAGAAGACTTAGCCTGTGAGTATTAAGAGGATTTAGGAATTCCTTAACCAATCGTTTTCACTTATATTTCCCTTTTGTGTATGATCCAGACTGACATAAAATAAAAGGCTATGCCTAAATAAATCTAAGAGAAGTCTTTGAATAAATAGAAAATAAAAATTATGTGATTAGAAAAAATGTTATAAACACACTTTTCATACACTTCGCATAGTGAGCCAAAGTCAAAGTTTCAATCAATTCACTAATGAGGGAACCAGCTATGTGACAATGCAGGTTCTAAGGAGATAGAAGAAAGTGGATTCATAAATGAAAGAAGGAAGGCTAAAAATAAGATTGTTAAATCAGTTACAAAACGGATTAATGAGCTACAAGGCAATAAACCCAAACCTTTGAGGAACCTCTCCTTATCTGTTTTCTATAAATTAATCTGGAACTTGACAGAATTGTGAAAAGACTGGTTCTAAGTCAACATGCATTATATTCCCAGAGCCTGAGGACCCTTCAGTGGACTTGTTGGACATTAAAAAGGCATGCAAGCAGCTTTCAGCCTGATTTCTAAGTTTTAGATAGTTTTTCTGAACATTGAAGAGGCATAGCAACCAAAATATTTTCTTCCAACAGTTTTCTTGAAAGATTTTGACAGAGGGTTGTGTAATCGGGTACTTGGTAAGGAGGACTTTTTTTCTGGCTATAGGATGGTACTGATACTTTATTTTATTTTTTCCTTTTTTGACTAGTTTATTTCCCTTAGCATAATGTCTTCACAGTTCATCCATACTGTAGCACGTGTCAGAGTTTCCTTCCTTTTTAAGGCTGAACAATGTTCTAGCACATGTATACAGCACGTTTTGTTAATCCATACATCTGTTGATGAATAATTGTCAACATTTTGGCTTTTCTGAATAGTGCTGCTATGAACGTGAGGGTACAAAGATTTGTTTGGGTCTCTGCTTTCCATTCTTTGGGATATATACCCAAAAGTGGAATTTCTGAATCAGAAAATGGTATTTTAAAATTTAGATTTTACTAAGTGGGAAGGAATGCTACTAAACGGTTTTTAGCAGGGCAGTGACGTGATCTGGATGTGTTTTCAAAGAACCACTCTGGCTTTGTGTGGAGATGAGACTCTGGGGGCTGAGAGGGAAGCCACGAGACTGGTCCCAGAAGTCCATGCAGGAAGATGGTACCTCACCCAGAACAGGAGCACAAGAATAGTGAGAAGCATTGGATCTTGATTTACTTCTGAGGTGGAAACAAATAAATTTGCTGATGTATTTTCTGTATTTACACAAGTATGTATAAGGCAAATATCCCTCCTTTGTTCTTTTGTTGCAGGAAAGAGAGTGGGGTGCGAGAGGATGGTAATGTCCCAGGTCTCGGGGGGCACAGGTTTGATCTCTGGTTGGGGAACTAAGATCCCACATGCCACACAGCCAAACAAATAAATAAATAAAACAATTGCAAGTCCTGTTCAAAGCCTCTCTCCTCTTCCAAGTTTAGCTCTGTCCTAACTATGCATCTCTTCAGTGATTGTCACCTCCTGATATTCACACCCTCATGCAATCCCCTCCCACACCAAAAAAGGGCTCACATGTAATAAGGGCAGAAATTATGGCATATGACTTTCAGAACTGATATGTTGGCTTCTGACTTGTTCTTTATCGATTCACTTGCTCTGGGGATACCAGCAACCATGTCTTGAATACACTCAAGCAGCCTTATGGAGAGTTCCAAATGGTGAAGAACTGAGGCCTCCTGCCAACAGCCAGCCTCAGCTCCACAGACACATGAGTGAGCCACCTTGAAAGTGGATTCTCCAGGCCCAGTCAAGCCTTCAGATGACTGCAGCCCTTGCCAACATCTAGAATATCTTGAGAGACCCTGGGCCAGTAACACCCAACTAAGCCACTCCCAAATTCCTGATCACAGAAACTTGTTGGAAAAGACATGTTTATTTTTGGTTTAGGTTGCAAATTTTAGAGTAATTTGCTAGGCAGTGATCAATAACTTATACATCCATTTATTCCCTTTGCTGCCTCCGGCTTCTCCAAGGTCAAGTTAGAGGAGGCAGAATTAGAAAATATGGGACTAATAACTTACCTAATTGGTGGTATTGTAATCTGGTGCAGCCCAAATACTGACTCTCTTGCTGGAATGCAGGCTATGTACTCTTTAAGACTCTGCTTGGATTCTGACACGGGCAAAGTACTGTCTGTCTTTACTCATTCATTCATTCATTCATTCATTCTATCTACCTGCTCCAGGTCTTAGTTGCAGCATACAGGATCTTAGTTGCAGCATGCAGGATCTAGTTCCCTGACCAGGGATTGAACCTGGGCCCCTGCATTGGAAGTGCAGAGTGGACCACCAGAGAAGTCCCTGCATTTACTCTCATAATGCCCCTCCCCCTCAGCAACTGCCCGTGTGGTGGGAATCACAGTCTCCTATTGCTGAGGTCCCCTCACCCTGGCAGGCTTCACTCTGGGACAGGATACTTAGATGGTCACCCAGAGCCCTGTTACCATTCTCTGATGTCCATTTAACCTAAGGAAACGCATATAAACTTGCAGTGCAAGATGGTGGATATGTAGGAAGACGCCCTATTACCTTCCATTCTCCAGTGGAGGAGGCACAGGTTTCTAAGCTCATGGATGCTCCCAGATTCGAGGGCACATATATCAAACTGTTCCAAGAACCTTCTCACCATTCTATACACCAATGACTTCACCAGGATGAGTCCGTGACTTTGGCAGTTCATTAGGTGCCCAGCAGAGGAGGGAAATGCCCTTTCCCCTACTTGTAGACACCTCTAGTCTTTCCCAGTTATCTTGTTGAAGCCCTCTTCTGTTGGCTTGGTGTGGGGTAAGTAATCCTCCCCTCTTCTGGCTTGATGTGGAGAAGGAAATCCTCAAAGGCTGTCTGTGTTGGAAGTTTGCATGACACAACTTAGAACTATAGTCTAGTTTCTCTTCAGAAGGGGCTTTGTATTTCTACAGTAATGCTCTTAATTTTGGTTGCTATTGGTCACTTGTTGGTATGTGAATTCAAATTTAAATGGAGCTGAGGAAAGTACACACTGAACCTGACATTTTTCAGGTAATGCACGGACATCACTCTTAGAGTTTTGTGTGACGATCCAGACTGCATATTGCGTACATTTTAGAAACATTATTAAATCAATTTCAAATTATAATAAAATATATTAAAATATAAAACTTTCTCTTACAGTGATACTACCTTTATGTGACAACTAGATTCTTTGTGTTTGTGTTTTGTTTGTTTTCCTTTCCAAGATTGGAATGGCAGTTTGGAGAGAAGAAAATTCATAAGATTTTAAGTCAGATAAATCTAGATTAAAAATGTGGGGCTTCCCTGGTGGCGCAGTGGTTGAGAGTCCGCCTGCCGATGCTGGGGACATGGGTTCGTGCCCCGGTCTGGGAAGATCCCACATGCCACGGAGCGGCTAGACCCATGAGCCATGGCCGCTGAGCCTGCGCATCTAGAGCCTGTGCTCCGCAACGGGAAAGGCCACAACAGTGAGAGGCCCGCGTACAACAACAACAACAACAAAAAATGTGTACTCCCACTTGCTTATTAAATTAACCTCAGCTCTCTGAGCCTCTCATTTGTTATTTGGAGACAGTCATATTTATTTTGAAAGATTTTTGTGAGGATAAAAGATGATATAAGGTACTTAGAATAGCTTCTGGGAAAGAGACACTCAACAAAGTGCAGCTAGTACCAGTTATTGTCATTATGAAAGTATATAGAGCTTTTACACAGTTGAAATATAAACTAGGCTAAATTTTGAGTTCTAATTTTTTATATTTATCTAAACTTGTTTCAAAAATGTTCCCATGTGTTCCACAATAATCATACTTTCATTTCAATGACTGTAAAATATTCCAGCATATTGATATTTTATAATTTATAAGCATTCTCTATTCCCTAAAGTTTAGGATATTTATAGTTTAACGCTATTTCATTCTTGCAGTTTCAAATTATGTGCTATAAACATCTTCCAGTTGTGGAATTACCACAGTGGGTCAGAGTGCCTGAATATTTTTATGACTCTTGATATGTAATCTCTACTGGAATATAGGGCACTGTCAAAATTATTTGTTATTCCCAGGAAACCTCCCCCTATGACTCAAGAGTTCCCATGAGGAAAGGACTATGGTCTATTTGTCTCTGTATCCAGGAGTTGAGCATGGTCCCTGAAACAGAGAGGATACTAAAGGAAAGAATGAATAAATCTTAGCTACTGAAACAGACCATTACATAAACTAAGCAGCTAGCAAAATGGAGTCTGTTTAAACAGGAAAAAAAAGGCTGCAATCACAAGGACCAGTCAAAACACTATTCAAAGAAGTGGGAATAGGACCATTCTGAGCTACATTCAGCCAGATGGTGGCATCAACCCCATATATGCCAAAATGCTGGCCAGAGGGTTTACAGTATAAGAAACACTGAGCAGTCCCTGGATAGCTAAGAAGCCCACTTGGATAAACTGATTGATGGCCTTTACTCTTCTTTTCCTCTAGGAGCACAAGAATGATAATGCCTGGCTTTCCAAGGTTCTTCTGGGAAGCATTCTCAAGATTTTCAGCCTCAGAGGTCATCTTTTCTTTTTTCAAAAGTTTTATCTCTAACCTGTGACGGTAGAGAATTTTTCTCCCCTTTAATTGTGACATATAACCCATGAGCATAAAAGGGCACACAATATAAATGTATAAAGTATAAAAACTAGTTAGAAAACAAAGTTCCAGGTAACTACAACCCAAGTCAAGAAAGACAAGACACTGCTAGCAGCCACCACACTTCCAAGGGCCCTTTCCTTTTCACACTGCCTTTTCAACCCCTTCTCAGAGGTGATCCCCATTGTGACTTATGGCAATCACTTCCTTATCTTTATTTATAATTTTATCACTTGTGTATCTGCATTAGTTTCCTATTGCTGCTGTAACAAATGACCACAAACTTGGTGGTTTGAAACAATACAAATTTATCATTTTAGAGTTCTGTAAGTTACAAGTCCAACACAAGTCTTGCTGGGCTAAAGTTGAGGTGTCAGCAGGGTTGTGTTCCTTTCTGGAGGCTCTAGGGGAAAATCTCCTTGCCCTTTCCTGCTTCTAGAGGCTGGCCAAATTCTTAGGCCATGGCTCCCTTCCTCCATCTTCAAAATAAGCAATGTACCATCTCTCTGACCCTTCTTCCATTGTCACATCTCTTTCTCTGACTCTTAATTCTCACTTCAAAAGACGCTTGTATTACATTGAGTCTACCCAGATAATCCAGGAGAATCTCCCCCATCTCCAGATCTCTAACGTTAAGAGCATCTGGAAGGTCCCTTTGACATGTAAAGTAACATATTACAAATTCTGAGATTACAGAGTGGAAATCTTGGCGGGGGGTGGAGGGGGGAGGCATTATAGTATTTTGCCTAACCACAGTAACCATCTCCAAATCCATGGTTTAGTGTGACCTGTTTTTTTAAAAAAAAAATGGAAACAGTCTCTTTGTATTCAATTGTGTCTTGATTCTTTTCCTCAGCATTATGTTTGTAAGATTCACCCACATTCCGCATAGCTGTAGCTCATGTTCATTGTATGAATATACAATTAATAGACAACTGGGTTATTTCCACTCTGGAGGCCATTATGAACATCACCATTATGAACATTGCCATTCGTGTATACTTGTACACATATGCACACATTTCTCCAAGAAAGTATATTTGCAAGAGTGAAATTGCTAAGTCAAAAGTTATGTGTGTCTTCAACTTGACGAGGTAATGAAAAATGGTTTTCCAAAGTAGTATTCAAATTTACACTCCCAGGAATAGTGTCTGAAAGCTCCCACTGTTCCACATTCCTCACTCAACATGTTATTGTCAGATTTTCAATTTTTGTCAGTCGAGCGGGTACACAATAGTATCTCCTTGTGGCTTTAATTTGTATTTTATGATTAATAATGAGAGCATATTTTCATATGTTCATTGTCATTTGAATTTCTTCTTCATGAAGGAATTGTCCACACATTTAGCCCATTTTTTAACTGGGTTGTTTTTTCCTTATTAATTTTCAGGAGGCCATTCTATCTTATAGATACAATTCTTTGTAATTTCTAAGTCTTCAAATATTTTATCTAAGTCTGTGTCTTTTTTTTTTTTTACTGTATTTGTAGTGTTTTTGATGAAGAATGTCTTCATTTTAATGTAGCTTAATTTATCAATTTTAACATTTATGGTTAGTGTTTCCTTTTTAAGAAAACTTTCCCAATACTGAGGTCATAAAGATGTATTTATATATTACCTTCTAAAAGCTTTCCAGTTTCGCTTATCATGGTTGGGTCAATAATGCATCTAGAATTGAATTTTGGTATGGTGCCATGTAGGGGTTCAATTTTATTTCACTTTTTATGGCTATCCAATTGACCCTGTAGTATTTATTAAACAGACCGATTCTGCAGTGACAATTTTCTCACAAATCAAGTGCCCATATATGCAGGAGTCTGTTTCTGGATTTACTATTCTATCTCATGGTTCAAGTTCACCACCATTGCAAAAGCACCACACTATTATAATAACCATAGTTTTATAATAAGTAATATCTAATGACAGAATAAGACTTCCCATTTTGTTCTTCAACATAGTCTTAGCTGTTTGTGAAATAAAATTCATATTTTATGGCAAGACGTGAAAAAAAATTTTTTATACAAAATACAAAAAAATCCTTATTGACAATTTCTTTATTTTATTTTTTTACATCTTTATTGGAGTGTAATTGCTTTACAATGGTGTGTTAGTTTCTGCTTTATAACAAAGTGAATCAGTTATACATATACATATGTTCCCATATCTCTTCCCTCTTGCTTCTCCCTCCCTCCCACCCCTCTAGGTGGTCACAAAGCACCGAGCTGATCTCCCTGTGCTATGCGGCTGCTTCCCACTAGCTATCTATTTTACGTTTGGTAGTGTATATATGTCCATGCCACTCTCTCACTTTGTCACAGCTTACCCTTCCCCCTCCCCATATCCTCAAGTCCATTCTCTAGTAGGTCTGTGTCTTTATTCCTGTCTTATCCCTAGGTTCTTCCTGACATTTTTTTTCTTAGATTCCGTATATATGTGTTAGCATACGGTATTTGTCTTTCTCTTTCTGACTTACTTCACTCTGTATGACAGACTCTAGATCCATCCACCTCACTACAAATAACTCAATTTTGTTTCTTTTTATGGCTGAGTAGTATTCCATCGTATATATGTGCCACATCTTCTTTATCCATTCAGCTGATGATGGACACTTAGGTTGTCTCCATCTCCTGTCTATTGTAAATAGAGCTGCAATGAACATTTTGGTACATGACTCTTTTTGAATTATGGTTTTCTCAGGGTATATGCCCAGTAGTGGGATTGCTGGGTCATATGGTAGTTCTATTTGTAGTTTTTTAAGGAACCTCCATACTGTTCTCCATAGTGGCTGTACCAATTCACATTCCCACCAGCAGTGCAAGAGTGTTCCCTTTTCTCCACACCCTCTCCAGCATTTATTGTTTCTAGATTTTTTGATGATGGCCATTCTGACTGGTGTGAGATGATATCTCATTGTAGTTTTGATTTGCATTTCTCTAATGATTAATGACGTTGAGCATTCTTTCATATGTTTGTTGGTAGTCTGTATATCTTCTTTGGAGAAATGTCTGTTTAGATCTTCTGCCCATTTTTCAATTGGGTTGTTTGTTTTTTTGTTATTGAGCTGCATGAGCTGCTTGTGAATTTTGGAGATTAATCCTTTGTCAGTTGCTTCATTTGCAAATATTTTCTCCCATTCTGAGGGTTGTCTTTTGGTCTTGTTTATGGTTTCCTTTGCTGTGCAAAAGCTTTGAAGTTTCATTAGGTCCCATTTGTTTATTTTTGTTTTTATTTCCATTTCTCTAGGAGGTGGGTCAAAAAGGATCTTGCTGTGATTTATGTCATAGAGTGTTCTGCCTATGTTTTCCTCTAAGAGTTTGATACTTTCTGGCCTTACATTTAGGTCTTTAATCCATTTTGAGCTTATTTTTGTGTATGGTGTTAGGGAGTGTTCTAATCTCGTACTTTTACATGTAGCTGTCCAGTTTTCCCAGCACCACTTATTGAAGAGGCTGTCCTTTCTCCACTGTACATTCCTGCCTCCTTTATCAAAGATAAGGTGACCATATGTGCGTAGGTTTATCTCTGGGCTTTCTATCCTGTTCCATTGATCTATATTTCTGTTTTTGTGCCAATACCATACTCTCTTGATTACTGTAGCTTTGTAGTGTGGGAGCCTGATTCCTCCAGCTCCGTTTTTCATTCTCAAGATTGCTTTGGCTATTCGGGGTCTTTTGTGTTTCCATACAAATTGTGAAATTTTTTGTTCTAGTTCTGTGAAAAATGCCAGTGGTAGTTTCATAGGGATTGCATTGAATCTGTAGATTGCTTTGGGTAGTATAGTCATTTTTATAATGTTGATTCTTCCAATCCAAGAACATGGTATATCTCTCCATCTATTTGTATCATCTTTAATTTCTTTCATCAGTGTCTTATAATTTTCTGCATACAGGTCTTCTGTATCCTTAGGTAGGTTTATTCCTAGATATTTTATTCGTTTTGTTGCAATGATAAATGGGAGTGTTTTCTTGATTTCACTTTCAGATTTTTCATCATTAGTGTATAGGAATACCAGAGATTTCTGTGCATTAATTTTGTATCCTGCTACTTTGCCAAATTCATTGATTAGCTCTAGTAGTTTTCTGGTAGCATCTTTAGGATTCTCTATGTATAGTATCATGTCATCTGCAAACAGTGACAGATTTGCTCCTTCTTTTCCGATTTGGATCCCTTTTATTTCCTTTTCTTCTCTGATTGCTGTGGCTAAGACTTCCAAAACTATGTTGAATAAGAGTGGTGAGGATGGGCAACCTTGTCTTGTTACTGATCTTAGTAGAAATGCTTTTAGTTTTTCACCATTGAGGATGATGTTGGCTGTGGGTTTGTCATATATAGCCTTTATTATGTTGAGGAAAGTTCCCTCTATGCCTACTTCCTGGAGGGTTTTTGTCATAAATGGGTGTTGAATTTTGTCGAAAGCTTTCTCTGCATCTATTGAGATGACCATATGGTTTTTATTCTTCAGTTTGTTAATGTGGTGCATCACATTTATTGATTTGCGTATATTGAAGAATCCTTGCATTCCTGGAATAAACCCCACCTGATCGTGGTGTATGATCCTCTTAATGTGCTGTTGGATTCTCTTTGCTAGTATTTTGTTGAGGATTTTTGCATCTATGTTCATCAGTGATATTGGCCTGTAGTTTTCTTTCTTTGTGACATCCTTGTCTGGTTTTGGTATCAGGGTGATGATGGCCTCGTAGAATGAGTTTGGGAGTGTTCCTCTCTCCGCTATATGTTGGAAGAGTTTGAGAAGGATAGGTGTTAGCTCTTCTCTAAGTGTTTGATAGAATTCGCCTGTGAAGCCATCTGGTCCTGGGCTTTTGTTTGTTGGAAGATTTTTAATCACAGTTTCAATTTCATTACTTGTGATTGGTCTGTTCATATTTTCTATTTCTTCCTGATTCAGTCTTGGCAGGTTGTGCATTTCTAAGAATTTGTCCATTTCTTCCAGGTTGTCCATTTTATTGGCATAGAGTTGCTTGTAGTAATCTCTCATGATCTTTTGTATTTCTGCAGTGTCAGTTGTTACTTCTCCTTTTTCATTTCTAATTCTATTGATTTGAGTCTTCTCCCTTTTTTTCTTGATGAGTCTGGCTAATGGTTTATCAATTTTGTTTATCTTCTCAAAGAACCAGCTTTTAGTTTTATTGATCTTTGCTATCGTTTCCTTCATTTCTTTTTCATTTATTTCTGATCTGATCTTTATGATTTCTTTCCTTCTGCTAACTTTGGGGGTTTTTTGTTCTTCTTTCTCTAATTGCTTTAGGTGCAAGGTTAGGTTGTTTATTCGAGTTGTTTCCTGTTTCTTAAGGTAGGATTGTATTGCTCTAAAATTCCCTCTTAGAACTGCTTTTCCTGCATCCCGTAGGTTTTGGGTCATCATGTCTCCATTGTCATTTGTTTCTAGGTATTTTTTGATTTCCTCTTTGACTTCTTCAGTGATCATTTCGTTATTAAGTAGTATATTGTTTAGCCTCCATGTGTTTGTATTTTTTACAGATCTTTTCCTGTAATTGATATCTAGTCTCATAGTGTTGTGGTCGGAAAAGATACTTGGTACAATTTCAATTTTCTTAAATTTACCAAGGCTTGATTTGTGACTCAAGCTATGATCTATCCTGGAGAATGTTCCATGAGCACTTGAGAAAAATGTGTATTCTGTTGTTTTTGTATGGAATGTCCTACAAATATCAATTAAGTCCATCTTGTTTAATGTATCATTTAAAGCTTGTGTTTCCTTATTTATTTTCATTTTGGATGATCTGTCCATTGGTGAAAGTGGGGTGTTAAAGTCCCCTACTATGACTGTGTTACTGTCGATTTCCCCTTTTGTGGCTGTTAGTATTTGCCTTATGTATTGATGTGCTCCTATGTTGGGTGCATAAATATTTACAATTGTTATATCTTCTTCTTGGATCGATCCCTTGATCATTATGTAGTGTCCTTCTTTGTCTCTTCTAATAGTCTTTATTTTAAAATCTATTTTGTCTGATATGAGAATTGCTACTCCAACTTTCTTTTGGTTTCCATTTGCATGGAATATCTTTTTCCATCCCCTCACTTTCAGTCTGTATGTGTCTCAAGGTCTGAAGTGGGTCTCTGGTATACAGCATATATATGGGTCTTGTTTCTGTATCCATTCAGCCAGTCTGTGTCTTTTGGTGGGAGCATTTAATCCATTTACATTTAAGGTAGTTATCAATATGTATGTTCCTATTCCCATTTTCTTAATTGTTTTGGGTTTGTTATTGTAGGTCTTTTCCTTCTCTTGTGTTTCTTGCCTAGAGAAGATCCTTTAGCATTTGTTGGTGCTGAACTCTCTCAGCTTTTCCTTGTCTGTAAAGATTTTAATTTCTCCATCAAATCTGAATGAGATCCTTGCTGGGTAGAGTAATCTTGGTTGTAGGTTTTTCTCCTTCATCACTTGAAATATGTCCTGCCAGTCCCTTCTGGCTTGCAGAGTTTCTGCTCAAATATCAGCTGTTAACCTTATGGGGATTCCTTTGTGTGTTATTTGTTGTTTTTCCCTTGCTGCTTTTAATATGTTTCCTTTGTATTTAATTTTTGACAGTTTGATTAATATGTGTCTTGGCGTGTTTCTCCTTGGATTTATCCTGTATGGGACTCTCTGTGCTTCCTGGACTTGATTAACTATTTGCTTTCCCATATTAGGGAAGTTTTCAACTATAATCTCTTCAAATATTTTCTCACTCCCTTTCTTTTTCTCTTCTTCTTCTGGAACCCCTATAATTTGAATGTTGGTGCGTTTAATGTTGTCCCAGAGGTCTCTGAGACTGTCCTCAGTTCTTTTCATTCTTTTTTTTTTATTCTGCTCTGCAGTAGTTATTTCCACTATTTTATCTTCCAGGTCACTTATCTGTTCTTCTGCCTCAGTTATTCTGCTATTGATCCCTTCTAGAGTATTTTTAATTTCATTTATTGTGTTGTTCATCGTTGCTTGTTTCATCTTTAGTTCTTCTAGGTCCTTATTAAATGTTTCTTGCATTTTCTCTATTCTATTTCCAAGATTTTGGATCATGTTTACTATCATTATTCTGAATTCTTTTTCAGGTAGACTGCCTATTTCCTCTTCATTTGTTAGGTCTGGTGGGTTTTTATCTTGCTCCTTCATCTGCTGTGTGTTTTTCTGTCTTCTCATTTTGCTTATCTTACTGTGTTTGAGGTCTCCTTTTTGCAGGCTGCAGGTTCATGGTGTCTGTCCCCAGTGGCTAAGGTTGGTTCAGTGGGTTGTGTAGGCTTCGTGGTGGAGGGGACTAGTGCCTGCGTTCTGGTGGATGAGGCTGGATCTTGTCTTTCTGGTGGGCAGGTCCACGTCTGGTGGTGTGTTTTGGGGTGTCTGTGGACTTATTGTGATTTTAGGCAGCCTCTCTGCTAATGGATGGAGTTGTGTTCCTGTCTTGCTAGTTATTTGGCATAGGGTGTCCAGCACTGTAGCTTGCTGGTCGTTGAGTGAAGCTGGGTGTTGGTGTTGAGATGGAGATCTGTGGGAGATTTTCGCCATTTGATATTATGTGGAGCTGGGAGGTCTCTTGTGGACCAGTGTCCTGAAGTTGGCTCTCCCACCTCAGAGGTACAGCAGTGAGTCCTGGCTGCAGCACCAAGAGCCTTTCATCCACACGGCTCAGAATAAAAGGGAGGAAAAGTAGAAAGAAAGAAAGAGGATAAAAGAAAATAAAGTAAGATAAAATAAAATAAAGTTATTAAAATAAAAAATAATTATTAAGAAAAACATTTTTTAAAGTAAAAAAAAAAAAAAAAGAAAACAGACGGATAGAACCCTAGGACAAATGGTGAAAGCAAAGCTGTACAGACAAAATCTCACACAGAAGCATACACATACACACTCACAAAAAGAGGAAAAGGGGAAAAAATAATAAATCTTGCTCTCAAAGTCCACCTCCTCAATTTGGGGTGATTCGTTGTCTATTCAGGTATTTCACAGATGCAGGTACATCAAGTTGATTGTGGAGATTTAATCCGCTGCTCCTGAGGCTGCTGGGAGAGATTTCCCTTTCTCTTCTTTGTACGCACAGCTCCCAGAGCTCAGCTTTGGATTTGGCCCCGCCTCTGCATGTAGGTCACGGGAGGGCATCTGTTCTTCGCTCAGACAGGACAGGGTTAAAGGAGCTGCTGACTGGGGGGCTCTGGCTTACTCAGGCCAGGGGGAGGGAGGGGTACCGAGTACGGGGGGAGCCTGCGGCGGCAGAGACCGGCGTGACGTTGCACCAGCCTGAGGCGCGCCGTGCATTCTCCCGGGTAAGTTGTCCCTGGATCCTGGGACCCTGGAAGTGGCGGGCTGCACAGCCTCCCGGGAGGGGCGGTGTGGATAGTGACCTGTGCTCGCACACAGGCTTCTTGGTGGCGGCAGCAGCAGCCTTAGCGTCTCATGCCCGTCTCTGGGGTCCACGCTTTTAGCCGCGGCTCGCGCCCGTCTCTGGAGCTCCTTTAAGCAGAGCTCTTAATCCCCTCTCCTCGCGCACCAGGAAACAAAGAGGCAAGAAAAAGTCTCTTGCCTCTTCGGCAGGTCCAGACTTTTCCCCAGACTCCCTCCTGGCTAGCTGTGGTGCACTAACCACCTGGAGGCTGCGTTCACGCCGCCAACCCCAGTCCTCTCCCTGCGCTCCAACCGAAGCCCGAGCCTCAGCTCCCAGCCCCGCCCGCCCCGGCAGGTGAGCAGACAAGCCTCGGGCTGGTGAGTGCCAGTCGGCACCGATCCTCTGCTCTGGAATCTCTCCACTTTGCCACCCGCACCTCTGTTGCTATGCTCTCCTCCGTGGCTCCGAAGCTTCCCCCTCTGCCACCCGCAGTCTCTGCCCACGAAGGGGCTTCCTAGTGTGTGGAAACCTTTCCTCCTTCACTGCTCCCTCCCACTGGTGCAGGTCCCGTCCCTATTCTTTTGACTCTGTTTATTCTTTTTTCTTTTGCCCTACCCAGGTACATGGGGAGTTTCTTGCCCTTTGGGAGGTCTGAGATCTTCTGCCAGCGTTCAGTAGATGTTCTGTAGGTGTTGTTCCACGTGTAGATGTATTTCTGATGTATCTGTGGGGAGGAAGGTGATCTCCGCGTCTCACTCTTCCACCATCTTCCCCCTCTCCAGGACATGAAAAATTTAAACAAAAAATTTTCTCTGCTCTTTGACCTCCACTCTCTCCTCTACTGTGCATTGTGTATCTGCATTAGGCATTGACCGAACCTCCCCCAACAGCAGAAATACCTGTTCAATCATAAAGAGCAGCATTCTCCTAGCATCAATAAGACAACTCCTTAAAAGATAACACTTCTGATCTTGTAAGGGGCCACCATGACACACCACTCTGTACTTGCACATCTGGATTGTGTAAACTGTTAATAATGTCATTCAATGTACAGCCCTCTGTCTGAAAAAACTAATATAACTGTGCTTTGACTTCTAATGGGCGGAACAGTTCTTGGAGCTGTCTAAGGGGCTGTTCCTGAGTTATAATCCTCAATTTGGCTCAGATAAAATTTTCCATTTCTTTCTTAGATCAACTGATTAATTTTTCATTGACATGTTCTTAACCCTTCCATGTGTAGATAAATTTTAGGATCAGATTGTCAGTATA
Organism: Tursiops truncatus; assembly: GCF_011762595.2. NCBI lineage: Eukaryota > Metazoa > Chordata > Mammalia > Artiodactyla > Delphinidae > Tursiops > Tursiops truncatus. Next base: position 90,282,029 of record NC_047042.1, read on the forward strand.
TAAACACATTGCATTGAGTCTATAGGTCAATTTGGGGAAAATTGAAGTTTTTACAGTACTAAGCATTTTAGGTCATGAACGACACATCCCCTCATTCAAATAGGTTTCTTTAATTTCCCTCAATAAAGTTTTATAATTGTCCCCATGCACTTCCTGCATATCTTTTGTTAGATTTATTCCTAGGCTCATGATATTTTCTGATGCTTTTATATTAAAGGGTATCCTTTTTCAAATTTTATTTTCTGATTTTTGCTGTTATATAGAAATATTCGATATTAATAAGCCCTGTTATTGGCCCTAATATTTTTTCTACAGATTAAAATTTTTTTCCATATACACAATCAGATTATCTCCAAATAATAATAGTATGTTATCTTCTCCTATCCTTATGCCTTTACTTATCTTTATTGCTCCTTTTACTGGCTAGAACTGTTAGTATTTAATGAAAGTACTCCTATTATGCTTCTTTGTTTTGTCTTGATTTCAAAGGGAAAGCATTCAATATTTAATTATTAAATATAATTGCAGTGGGGGTTTTTATAGATATGTTTCTTTTTCAGAATAAGGAAGCTCTGGTTTGGTGTCTTTACACTGAAATATTGTTTCATTTTAGCATATTAGTCTATATTGATTGAGAAGATCATGATTTTTCTCTTTGAACTTATTAATATGATGAATTACATCAATTAATTTTCTAATTAATTCTTGGGGTAATACCCAACATATGATTTATGTATTGCTGGATTTGATGTAATATTTTGTTTAGACTGCTTGAATATATTATCAAAATAAGATTTGTGTTTCTGGTTCCAGAACAAGATGGTGTAGATTCACTTTTCCCTGCTCTTCTTCTCTAAATACAATGAAATACCTGGAAAATTTTCAACAGACAATGATAAAGAGCACTCTGAAAGCTGTGCGGAAGGTGGACTGTGTAAGGACCTGAGGACTTGAGGAATGACAACATGGTAAATGCACTGGGTTGTTTGTTTACTTTTTTAGTCTCCCATATACCCCAGACTAGGCACCTAAAACCTAAACGAGAGACCTATACAGAGTTACCAACAGGCATTGACTAAAATAGAAAAGCCCCAAAGGACTAGGAAAGGGCAAGCCCAGCAGAGACCTAGTGAGGAGCCTAACCCCTGCTCCAGCACTGGTGGGTTGTCACTCAGCCATGCCAGCCCCAGCCATGCCACAGTCAGACACTAGTACGTGGCTCAGTCTGTTTACAGAAGCAGCAGCAGCAGCAGCAAAGCCCTGACAGGCCGGCACACCATTCTCCATGAGCAACACAGGGAGTCAGATTAGCCTGCAGCAGCAATTCCACCCAAGTACCAGGCCATCCTGAAACTGCAAAACTCATCTCAGGATTCAGTGAAGCTCAGGTTCTTTATGTCTCAGCACAGAAGGAATTCAGCAAGAGGCAAAGTGACAGGTAAGTAGTAGATTTATTACTATAGGATGCTTATGAAGGATACCAGTGGGCAGGCAAGAAGGCTCTGCCCCAAGAACTAAGTGGGCTACGTTTTTATAATCAAAGGAAAAGCTGGGAGGGAGAGAAGACCACCTTCTTCCTCTTCCCTTGTAAAGGTGTTACAGGAAAATGGGGAGCGAGAGGATGGTCATGTCCCAGGTCTGGGATGGGCTGCCAAGTGAGGGTCCTTGGCTTTGCGCAGGAAAGAATTCAAGAGCAAGCCATAGTAAAATGAAAGCAGAGGTACACATTCCACAGGCACAAGACATATGTAGAACACATCCTCTTGCTTACTGTGAACACTTAAACATTTTCCCATCTTAGATCTTCTCACCAATTTCATTTGCAAGTTTTTTAAGTGCTTAGAATATAGTTTGGGTGAGGTTTTAAAACTCATTTTAGATCAACAATATTCTCTCTTATAATCTCTTTACCCATCTTCAATTTCCCTTTTCTCCTACCATTTTAAATCCACATTCTTTGTAGCAAACAGAAGTAAAACGGGATTTGAATTCAAATTTCTTTTTGTCATCTTCCAACTTTGTGTCATAGACCTCCAAAAGAGGCTTATTTCTTTCTTAATAGTGAAATTTTTCTTTGCTTATCTTAGCATTTGGGACAAACCTTCAGATATCTCCAGGCCTTAAATATTTTTAGAAGAAAGAATTTGATTTTTCAGGCAGAGAAGTGGGGTCTATGTGTAGAACTGGTAGCAGATATAACAGGAAAAGAGACAAACTATGATAGACTAAAAGAGAGAATAGATAAGAAAGCTAAAATCAAGTTAATGTGCCCTTCTTAGACCTGTTGTTACTGAATGCAAGTTCATGTGAAACCGTGCAAAACCCAAATTAGGACTCGAACCCACGGTCTTTTAATTGAGATCACACACCTGGTCTCAGGACTTAATGAAGCTCAGGTTCTTGATGTCTCATCGCAGAAAGGATTCAGTGAGAGACAAAGTGATAGGTAAGAAGTGGATTTATTTAGAGAGAAAGACACTCCACAGATAAAGTGTGGGCCATCTCAGAAGGCGAGAGCCCCCAAAATATGGTGGTTAGTTTTTATGGGCTGGGTAATTTCATAGGCTAATGAGCAGGAGGATTATTCCAATTATTTTGGGGAAGGGGCAGGGATTTCCAGGAATTGGGCTACTGTCCAATTTTTGATCTTTGATTGTTGGCCTCAGAACTGTCATGGTGCTGGTGGGTGTGTCACTTAGCACTGCTAATATATTACAATAAGTGTATAATGAGACTCACTGGAAGTCAGATCTTCTGCCATCTTAGACCTAGGTTGTTCTAACCAGTTTTTGTCATGTCCTATGGCTATGCCATTCTTCTAAAAGTTGTGCCCTGCTCCTTTCCCTCCTGTTTCAGTGGGACATATGGACTGGTGTCTCCACTCTCCTTGGTCTTTCCCGAATTCTTCCAGTTGTTGGTAGCTTGTTAGTTCCATGTTCTTTACCAAGACCTCCTGTTGTAAGATAACTCATGCAAGTGGTTCTTATCTTGCCTGCCCAGGGATGGCAGTTTCAGTCAGGGGTTCCCCTAACATAAGCACCATGCACATTCTCATAAACTTGTTTTTTTTCTTTATTGATCTGTCTTTGGCCAGTCTAATTTACAGGGCCACAGCTAGAGAACCTAACATGGTTGGAAGAACAATACTTTTTTCCCTCTCCCACATCTCTCTCTATCTACTGCAGCAGCTCTGGCTGTGGCTTCATTTCCTCTGGGTCTCCAAGACTGGCTACTATGGTTTCAGCTTCTGTAGCCTGACCCTAGTCCATAGAAAAATTAGAAAAACATTCACCAGATGATCGTTAAAAACGGTAAGACAGATTTATTCAAACTACTGCAGTAGGGAGAGGGACCTTGATATAGAACTGAGCTCACCTCTGGATACAGCAAAGACTGGGGATTTATAGCCAAAAAGCAGAGTGAAAAGGTCAGTGAATGGAAAAGTCCTAAGAGGAACTTGATTAGACATCAAGGGTAGGCGGAATTCTTGCTCAACTGGCCTAATAGAATTTTTGCTAAGAGCAGAACAAGGACTTAGATATCAGGATGAGGAATGAGGAATCTGATCAGTTATGAAGGGTGCAGGATTCTCACTAGACCAATTTAACAGGATTCTTACTAAAACTGGGCTTAGCAGACCAAAGACACAGAAGACCAAAGTGGAGGACTAGTCAAAAGGACAGTTCAAAGGAACTCATAACTGGACTCCAATAATATTGCCTTTGTTCCTTCAGCTGTGGAGGCATGGTTGCTTCATGCTCTTGCTAGTCTCTGAGTTGCCTCACCAGCCTTGGTTTTCTCCTCTTCCATCACATGTGTAATCAATTTCCTGCATTAAATTCCTTTTTTTTTTTTTTTTTTTTTTTTTTTTTTGCGGTACGCGGGCCTCTCACTGTTGTGGCCTCTCCCGTTGCGGAGCACAGGCTCCGGACGCGCAAGCTCAGCGGCCATGGCTCACGGGCCCAGCTGTTCCGCGGCATGCGGGATCCTCCCGGACCGGGGCACAAACCCCTGTCCCCTGCATCGGCAGGCGGAATCTCAACCGCTGCACCACCAGGGAAGCCCTAAATTCCTTTTATTTTGTTGTTGTTGTTACACTTGTTAATAAAGTTTAACATATATACAGAAAAGTACAAAATCCTAAGCATGATGAATTTTCACAAAGTGAAAACACATCCATGTAATCATCACCCAAATCAAGAATCATAAACATGATCAACATCCCAGAAAACCCGCACTTGTCCTATTGCAGTTACAACTCTGCTAAGGTTATCCTTCTAAGGCCATAAATTAGCTTTACCTATTTGTTATTTTATATAAATAGAAAAATACATTGTGTACTTTTTTTATGTCTGGCTTCTTGGCCCAACAATATAGCTGTAAGGTTTATCATTGTGTCTATTTGAAGTTTGTTCAGTCTGGTTGCCGTATAGTATAGCATTGTGTGACTGTATCAACTATCCATTCTCTGGGTCATGAATATTTGAGTAGTTTCCAGATTTGGGCTTGAATAATGCTACTATAAACAATATTGTACTTTTCATTTGGTGAACATACTATGCATTCCTCTTGAGTATGTATATCTCGGAGTGAAGCTGCTGAAATCACAGGTATGCTTCTGTGCAGTTTAGTATATTCTGCCAGTTTTACCAAAGTGACTGTATCAATTTACAGTCCCGTCAGCAGTGATGAGAGTTCCGATTGCTCCACATCCTCACCAATACTTGGTATTGCCTCCCTTTTTCATTTTAACCATTTTTATGTGTATGTAGTAGCATTGCACGATGATTTTAAATTTGCATGTCTCATAGCTAATGAAGTTGACCGCCTACTTAGGTTATTTCATTTCAATTTCAAAGTCTTATCTCATTTCTTCAATTTTAAATATACATCATAGTTCTTTTTTCTTGCTTGATTCATATACCTAAAATGTGGAGTAATAAATTTACTGTTGTGTTTTCCTTTTTCTCTCCCATTCCATTTCTACTACTTTTTTTTTTTTTTAAAGAAGATGTTGGGGGTAGGAGTTTATTAATTAATTAATTAATTTTTGGCTGTGTTGGGTCTTCGTTTCTGTGCGAGGGCTTTCTCTAGTTGTGGCGAGCAGGAGCCACTCTTCATTGCGGTGCGTGGGCCTCACACTGTCGCGGCCTCTCTTGTTGCGGAGCACAGGCTCCAGACGTGCAGCCTCAGTAGTTGTGGCTCACGGGCCTAGTTGCTCCGCGGCATGTGGGATCCTCCCAGACCAGGGCTCGAACCCGTGTCCCCTACATTAGCAGGCAGATTCTCAACCACTGTGCCACCAGTGAAGCCCCTCTACTACTTTTTAAAAATTAATTAATTTATTTATTTGGTTGTGCTGGGTCTTTAGTTGTGGCAGTTGGGCTCCTTAGTTGCAGCTCACAGCCTCCTCAGTTGCAGCAGGAGGGCTCCTTATTTGTGGCTCGTGGGCTCCTTAGTTGTGGCATTCAAATTCTTAGTTGAGGCATGCATGTGGGATCTAGTTCCCTGACCAGATATTGAACCCTGGCCCCCTACATTGGGAGTGTGGAGTCTTAACCACTGCACCACCAGGGAAGTCCCCCATTTCTACTGATATTAGTCAATTTTACCTTTCCTAGCATATCTGCTATTTTAATGCTTATAATTTTATTACTTGATTTGTCATCTTTAAATTGTATGCATTGACTCCTAGTGAACATAGATAAGCTAATCACTAAGTTTATACTACCTCAGAATTTCTACCCCCTCTTCCCCTCCTAATTTTTGGTAGTTATATTGTTTTCAGAATTTATATTATTTACATTCTTATCTGTAACTCTAGTCCTCATATTTCTTTCGGTTTCTGTTCTAGAGTTGAATATATTCAATGTTCCTTACCAGTCCATTTGTAATAGTTTCCTTTATCATATTTGGATGGTTCGAATTCATCCTCTGGAAGTTTCCTTAAGAAAGTTTGAGAGGGAATTTCCTGGAAGTCCAGTGGTTAGGACTGGGCACTTTCACTGCTGTGGCCTGGGTTCAATCCCTAGTCAGGGAACTAAGTAAGATCCTGCATGCCACATGACATAGCCAAAAAAAGAAAAAGAAAAAAAAGTTTGAGAGGCGTAACATTTCCTGAATTATTGCTTGTTAAACAATCTTCTGCTTTTATGTTTGAAAGACAACATAATTGGATTTTAAATCTTTGCTTTCCATGCTTTCTTTCCATGTTATCTTGAAGATGCCAAGCCAATAACTCCTTGAGTTGAATATTGACAACCCCAGGTCACTCTTCCACTGCAACCTCAGAGACGCACTACTCCCCACAAATATGATGGCTATGTGACTCTTTTTGCACTCTTACCTCTTCTGCACTCAGATCAGCCTGGTTCCAGGAAGGCTTCTACCGTTAGTCCTGTTGATCCCAGTTCCTTCACTCATTGCTGAAAACGAAGGATGCAGTGTTTGTACTTTAGAGTGGGCCTCTCACCATTAGGATGTGTTATTGCTGGAATATTCTGCCACCACTGGACTATTTTGAAATTTATTCTGCTTCTTTATTTCACTTTCTCTCCTGAGGCTTTTGCCAAACTCAGCTGATTTTGAAGGCTTTACACACATTTTTGGAGTATGCTGATTATGTATGTCTCATAGTTTCACTGAAAATGGAATTTACAGGGTTTGCTTTATTCTCCTGTTGCATTTGTTATTATTTTCAGGAGCAAAAGGGCAAGTATGTGACTTACATAACCATGTTTATACTGAAAGTCCAGAAATAGAGATTTTTGAAGGAAACTGAAGGTCAGGTTTCAAAATAAAGGAGTGAGGAAAAAGAAAATCTTAAGCTTCATCTTTCTGACAACATGTTTCATGACAATGTGGTCTATGAAAAGTTGAGACTAATATCTCCAGTAAAGTCAATGTGAGTTTTTTGGTGCCCTTGAAGTTTAGCTTTTGTGAAAAGATTATTTCAGGGGTCACTTCTGTTTTCAAATTCAGTATTTATTTTATTAAAGTTACAAATTCAAAAAATGAATTGTTTCTTAGACTTAAATTTGTAAATCTTATTATGCTATTTATAAATCCACAAATTTAAACAATTAAGGATTTTTTAAGCACTTAATATTGTAATCTTTTTTGGCTGTATTGGGTCTTCATTGCTGCACACGGGGCTTTTCTTGGTTGCGGTGAGCAGGGGATACTCTTCGTTGCGGTGCACATTGCAGATACTTCTCATTGCGGTGGCTTCTCTTGTTGCAGAGCACGGGCTCTAGGCATGCAGGCTTCAGTAGTTGTGGCACACGGGCTTAGTAGTTGTGGCACACGGGCTTAGTTGCTCTGTGGCATGTGGGATCTTTCCGGACCAGGGCTCGAACCCGTGTCCCCTGCATTGGCAGGCAGATTCTTAACCACTGCACCACCAGGTAAGCCCAATATTGTAATCATTTTAACTGCCTTTATACATTCAACATATTCCACTTTTTAAAAAAATATTTCAATTGTCTGATAAAAACAAGCTTTCCAAACACCCCTATAATTTATAAATCTAATATTGTAAATTTTTATGTATTTGGAATGACTCTTAAATCATATCAAATATACTAAGAAATTACTCAATCACACATTTTAAACTGTAATCCCAAAGCTGATATGCCAAATTACTCTCTAAAATGCCAAATAAGTTATTAAAACACTGCATACGCATATATAATTTCCAAACCTAAAACAAAAATATTCATTGTATTGGTTCAATTTACTTCATCCTCTCTGTATTTAATTTTAAATCTTCATGGGGTACGTTGGTACACACCAAGGCGATAGATTTGGTGTTATCTTAATGGCTGGCTGAGATTGTATATCAATCAGACATTTAATTGGAACATGAGATTCAGAGTTGCAAATCCTTGGGACAAGTTTTCCCACATTCTAGACTGCCATTTTGAGTCTTTTTCTATAGCCTCTAAGTCAGTAGGGACTCTTAAATGTATGTCATTTGGATGGGTAATCTTATAGCCCTGGCCCCAGCCTCACTTACTTACGTTACCTAATTACCAGGTCAGATTTGTCTATAGTTTCCACCAAGCTTGCCAAGTTAAACTTATTTAGATTCATCTAACCTAGTCTAATATTTTTTTCTGCTCTGAATGATTTTCATGTCCTTTCCATCTGGTAAGACAACATTTTTAGAAATATAAGACATTGGAATGAATGATGCGAATTTCTTATGTCTATGCCTGATTTTGTTTTCACAAACCTAACGATTTCACAAATTATAATGACATGAATTAAAAGTAACTAGGAGACTTCCCTGGCAGTCCAGTGGTTAAGACTCTGTGCTTCCAGTACAGGGGGGCGTGGGTTCAATCCCTGGTCAGGGAACTAAGATCCCACATGCCGTGCAGCGTGGCCAAAAAATTAAAAAAATAAAAATAAGCCCATGCTTGGTAATCAATTAGAGTTGTAGAAGGGAGAGGAAATTAGTTGAAGTTAAAGGGCAAACTTAGTTTCTATTTGTTATTATTAACCTGGAAATGGTCAAGTTAAAGGACAAACCTGTTGTATAAACGCTTGCCGTCTGTGCTGTGATTCCTAAGAGGTCCTTCTGGGAAATTTCAAGAGGGGAGACAAACTATTATTGGCCTTTTCTGAGATCAATAATATGATATGAAAACAGAAAGGTAGGGTTTTTATTTCCCATGATATGATGAAACATGTGCCTAATAGTAGAAGAAGGATAAGAAAGCTGCCATCTTACTGAAAGAAAATGAATATCTTCCAAATATGGCAGTGAAAGTGGATCCTCAATGTGGTTTGCTGCAGTTAGGACCTGAACTTCTACTCTGTCTCCAAGATTAACCCTCTGCTTGGCAACCTCTCCTTAGTTAGAGCTGCCAACCTCATGCAGCCGTGGCTCTAACACTCTGATCCATTTGGAACACATGGCCTTGCCCTTAATAGCCCACAACACTATTAAAAAGAGACGGAACATTTTATGCAAAACTAAAGGGCAAAGTATAACCAAATGGAATTTAAAAATGAAGTCAGTCACATATACCTAGATTATACTTAGTTGCTGTGGTTGTGGGACCCCGTACCTCCTCCAGCCCAAGGACCTGACTTCCCTGGATAATTGCACAGGAAATCCTACCCAGGCAGGGGAGGAAAATGTTGCCCCCAATGCATTCTATCTTATAAGCCACTTCAGGATAATTATCAGCTCGATAACACAATAACCCTGATACTAAATGCAGAAATACATATCTATAATACATGATGATGAGGGTGGATGTTTGCAAATTTCCTGCCTCCAAAAACCTGGTTTATAGAGAGGGGGAAAAAAAAAGGAGAGGTAGTCCCCTCAAAAAGTACTTGAAACTGGGATATTTTTCCTGGAGAAAAAAAGTATCAGGACAAACAAGATCTCTCTCAGTATATTGTATTTATTATTTTAGTGGAAAGAGTACAGGCTTTAAAGCAGATGAATGAAGGCTAGAATACACTTTTAGTTCCTACCAGTTATATCCTTAAATAAGGGAATTAAGCCATGTAAGCCTCGGTTTTCTCACTGATGAAATAAGATACACATCTCATGGGGTTTCTGTGAAAATTCTGTGAGATGACATAGCGTCTAGAAGAGTCTGACACATAGTAGGTATTCAACATGTGTTGGTCAATTTCATGTGTCAACTTGAAGAGTGCTTGGGATGAGATTAACCTTTAAATCAGTAAACTTTGAGTAAGCAGCTTGCCCTCCATAATGTAGATGGGCCTCATACAATCAGTTGAGGGCCTAATAGAATGAAAAGACTGGCCTCCCCAAGAAACAGGAAATTCTTCAGTAGATTGCCTTCAGACTGGAACTGCACCATGAGTTCTCCTGGGTGATCAGGCTGCCAGCCCACACGGCAGACTTGGACTTGTCAGCCTCCATAATCACAAGAGCCAATTCTTTCTTTCTCTATATATTCACATTATATTGATTCTGTTCCTCTGGAGAACCCTGACTAATATATAACAGTTATTAGTTTCCTCTTTTTCTTCAAATATTAAAAGAATTCTTTTGTGGTGCACAACTTCATAGGAAGATTTTAAAAGATTAATGTTGTAGTGACAGAGCAGACTTATAAACAGGTATGTCCAGTGGTAACCAATGCCTGAGAATTAACCACAATTACTCTGCCAAGTACAGCAAACCATCCCAGCTCCCTGGACAAGAGAGTGACCACACACACAATCTTCCAGATGCATAGGTTGGCAGGGGGACAGGGGCCACCACCTCTGCAAACTCTTCACTGCTTCTTTCCACCTCGCACAGTCATCTTCCTGGACCCTGAGCTCGGTTCTGGGGATTAATGAGATCTTAGCAATGACCGATGACCGTAGGCCAGGCTACCCCAGCTGTTGCAGATAACCTGAAGATTGTTCCATAGCTAATTTTGTAGCATGGATTATAGCTCATGTCTGGATAAACCTGGCTTTCATGCTTCAGCAATTCCGCTAATGAATAGCCTTGGTACATGTACAATTTAGCTTTCTGCAAATACTTTCCCCAAGATATCCTTGTTAAGTAACAGGCAGTGTAACATGAGCTGCATGTGCACTTTTCTTCCACAGCCTCTATAAATAATCTCTTCATAACCTCCATTGTTACCTCCTGGGCTGCACTGCAAAGCAATCCTCAGAGAAACAGAGATGGAAAAGACATCGTCCTTACCCTCAGGAAGGTCCTATTTAGTCAGTGGATGAGAAGCGAACTGAACAGCTAAAACCACGTGGTATGTGTTATAATAGTATTACCAAACCGAACTTGGGCCCGCTTGCCCGTGCACAGTAAAGCCAATCTAGTGACACCGGGTTGTGGTGAAGGAAAGTGGAATGTTTATTTAAGGCACCAGACTAGGAGTCCAGGGCAGCTCATGCTCAAAAAGCCCAAACTCCCCAGTGGGTTTCAGGGAGGCATCTTTAACAGCCAGGTGAAGGAGGGGAGTTGCAGAGTGTGTGATCAGTTTGTGCACAATTCTCTGATTGGTTGATGGTGAGGTAACAGGTCAGTGTCACAGGGGTTAACATTATCAATCCTCAGGCTCCAGTAGGTCTGGGAGCTATGTTCTTGTGGTCAACAAGTAGTTAACTTCTTCCATTTGGTGGGGGTTTTCACATCTGTAAAACAGCTCAGGAAATGTGCATCAGATACTATTATCTAGGTTCTTCAGAGAGGAGCTAAAGCAGAGGATATGGGGGAGGGATCTGTCCTGGAAAGGCCAAATAGGGTCCTGCTCAGTTACAATAGAGGTATCATCAGAGTACTGTAAGGAAACAGAAGAGGTTATGATTAATTGCAGATAAGTAGGAGATGGTCATTATCAAGGAGTGTTCATGGAAGTGATTAAATTTGACTAGGACTTGAAAGGTTGTCAGGGTTTTTATAAGAGAGCAGAGAAGAAAGCTTTCCAGGAAAATAGAATTACATGAGCAAATGCACAGGCTCAATGAGAGAACAAAGACACTCAAGAGAATGTGCCTTAAGCCGCGTAGCATAGGGAGATCAGCTCGGTGCTTTGTGACCACCTAAAGGGCTGGGATAGGGAGGATGGGAGAGAGGGAGACGCAAGAGGGAAGAGATATGGGAACATATGTATATGTATAACTGATCCACTTTGTTATAAAGCAGAAACTAACACACCATTGTAAAGCAATTATACTCCAATAAAGATGTTAAAAAAAAAAGAGAGAGAACGTGCCTTAAACTCATAAACTTTATTTTATTTATTTATTTATTGGCTGTGTCGGGTCTTAGTTGCAGCACATGGGGTCTTCCTTGCGGCACGAGGGATCTTTCACTGCAGTGTGCAGGCTTCTCTCTCATTGTGGTGTGCTGGTTTTTCTCTTCTCTAGTTGCGGCGCGTGGGCTCTATAGTTTGTGGCACGTGAGCTCTCCAGTTGAGGTGCGTGGGCTCAGTAGTTGTGGCGTGTGGGCTTAGTTGCCCCATGGCACGTGGGATCTTAGTTCCCTGACCAGGGATCAAATCCACGTCCCCTGCATTGGAAGGCAGAGTCTTTACCACTGGACCACTGGGGAAGTCCCGACTCATAAACTTCAAATTCTGTTTTACTTACAAACACCAAACCAGCAAACTGACATATCTGCATCACTCATCTTCATCATTTCCCTCTTATTGGCTATAGAGATAATAAAAGATTAACTCCAAGAAAATTAAGCATCTCTGGATTCAGTAAGTGGGGCAATACTAGATCTAAATTTGTGGAGAAACTTTTCACACTCAGGTCAGATTCTGAACTAGGTCTTTCTCCTGCATATCTTAAAGAATCATACATTAAATGAGCCTAAAGTTTGAGAAAACATGAGGATGAACAAAAGGGGGATTGTTACCCGAAGAGCAGGAGGGTTGCACATGTTAAACATGCCTGGTGCCACTTCCTAAATTGTGAAAACTTATTCTTCCATGAAATCCAGAATTCTTAAAAGCAGTACTTCGGATCTTGGGTGGAGATTGGTCTGAAAAAAAAGGCTGGGATGTGAAAGAAAGTCCTGGGAATCTTCCCAGGGAGTTAACTTTCTCCTGCAGAAAAATAAGGATCATCAAAGACTTTTAAACAGTAAAGTGGTCAGACCTGTGTTCCATAAAAATACCTGTGGCAACAGAACAGAAGATGAAGCAGAGTAGATTGTAACCACAGGCAACAAGAAAGAGTTATCCTCCTTTTCTCTTTGAGTCTTTGCAACTTTTTTATTTTTTGAATTTTTGATTTTTATTTTTTTATACAGCAGGTTTTTATTAGTTATTTTATACATATTAGTGTATACATGTCAATCCCAATCTCCCAATTCATCACACCACCAACCCCACCCCGCACCGCTTTCCCCTCTTGGTGTCCATACATTTGTTCTCTACATCTGTGTCTCTAGTTCTGCCCTACACACCAGTTCATCTGTACCATTTTTCTAGGTTCCACATATATGCGTTAATTTACGATATTTGTTTTTCTCTTTCTGACTTACTTCACTCTGTATGACAGTCTCTAGATCCATCAACGTATCTACAAATGACCCAATTTCGTTCCTTTTTATGGCTGAGTAATATTCCATTGTATATATGTACCACATCTTCTTTATCCATTCGTCTGTCCGTGGGCATTTAGGTTGCTTCCATGACCTGGCTATTGTAAATAGTGCTGCAATGAACTTGGGGCATGTGTCTTTTTGAATTATGGTTTTCTCTGGGCATATGCCCAGTAGTGGGATTACTGGGTCATATGGCAATTCTATTTTTAGTTTTTTAAGGAACCTTCGTGCTGTTCACCATAGTGGCTGTATCAGTTTACATTCCCACAAACAGTGCAAGAGGGTTCCCTTTTCTCCACACCCTCTACAGCATTTGTTGTTTGTAAATTTTCTGATGATGCCCATTCTAACTGGTGTGAGGTGATACCTCATTGTAGTTTTGATTTGCATTTCTCTAGTAATTAGTGATGTTGAGCAGCTTTTCATGTGCTTCTTGGCCATCTGTATGTCTTCTTTGGAGAAATCTCTATTTAGGTCTTCTGCCCATTTTGGATTGGGTTGTTTGTTTTTTTAATATTGAGCTGCATGAGCTGTTTATATATTTTGGAGATTAATCCTTTATCTGTTGATTTGTTTGCAAATATTTTCTCCCATTCTGAGGGTTGTCTTTTCATCTTGTTTATAGTTTCCTTTGCTTTGCAAAAGCTTTGAAGTTTCATTAGGTCCCCTTTGTTTATTTTTGTTTTTATTTCCATTACTCTAGGAGATGGATCAAAAAGGATCTTGCTGTGATTTATGTCAAAGGGTGTTCTTCCTATGTTTTCCTCTAAGAGTTTTATAGTATCCAGTCTTACATTTAGGTCTTTAATCCATTTTGAGTTCATTTTTGTGTATGGTGTTAGAGAGTGTTCTAATTTCTTTCTTTTACATGTAGCTGTCCAGTTTTTTCAGCACCACTTATTGAAGAGACTGTCTTTTCTCTATTGTATATCCTTGCCTCCTTTGTCATAGATTAGTTGACAATAGGTGCGTGGGTTTATCTCTGGGCTTTCTATCCTGTTCCATTGATCTATATTTCTGTTTTTGTGCCAGTACCATATTGTCTTGTTTACTGTAGCTTAGTAGTGTAGTCTGATGTCCAGGAGTCTGATTCCTCCAACTCCGTTTTTTTCCCTCAAGACTGCTTTGGCTATTTGGGGTCTTCTGTGTCTCCATACAAATTTTAAGATTTTTTGTTCTAGTTCTGTAAAAAATGCCATTGGTAATTTGATAAAGATTGCATTGACTCTGTAGATTACTTTGGGTAGTATATTCATTTCCACAATATTGATTCTTCCAATCCAAGAACATGATATATCTCTCCATCTGTTGGTATCATCTTTAATTTCTTTCATCAGTGTCTTATAGTTTTCTGCATACATGTCTTTTGTCTCCCTAGGTAGCTTTATTCCTAGGCATTTTATTCTTTTTGTTGCAATGGTAAATGGGAGTGTTTCCTTAATTTCTCTTTCAGATTTTTCATCATTGGAGTATAGGAATGCAAGAGATTTCTGTGCATTAATCTTGTATCCTGAAACTTTACCAAATTCATTGATTAGCTCCAGTAGTTTTCTGGTGGCATCTTTAGGATTCTCTATGTATAGTATCACGTCATCTGCAAACAGTGACAGTTTTACTTCTTCTTTTCCAATTTGTAGTCTTTTTATTTCTTTTTCTTCTCTGATTGCTGTGGCTAGGACTTCCAAAACTATGTTGAATAACAGTGGCGAGAGTGGACATCATTGTCTTGTACCTGATCTTAGAGGAAATGCTTTCAGTTTTTCACCATTGAGAATGATATTTGCTGTGGGTTTGTCATATATGGCCTTTATTATGTTGAGGTAGGTTCCCTCTATGCCCACTTTCTGGAGAGTTTTTATCATAAATGGGTGTTGAATTTTCTCAAAAGCTTTTTCTGCATCTAGTGAGATGATCATATGGTTTTTCTTCTTCAATTTGTTAATATGGTGTATCACATTGATTGATTTGCATATATTCAAGGATCCTTGCATCCCTGGGATAAATCCCACTTGATCATGGTGTATGATTCTTTTAATGTGTTGTTGGATTCTGTTTGCTAGTATTTTGTTGGGGATTTTTGCATCTATATTCATCAGTGATATTGGTCTGTAATTTTCTTTTTCTGTAGTATCTTTGTTTGGTTTGGGTATCAGCGTGATGGTGGCCTCATAGAATGAGTTTGGGAATGTTCCTTCCTCTGCAATTTTTTGGAAGAGTTTGAGAAGGATGGGTGTTAGCTCTTCTCTAAATGTTTGATAGAATTCATCTGTGAAGCCATCTGGTCCTGGACTTTTGTTTGTTGGAAGATTTTTAATCACAGTTTCAATTTCATTACTTGTGATTGGCCTGTTCCTATTTTCTATTTCTTCCTGGTTCAGTCTTAGAAGGTTATACCTTTCTACGAATTTGTCCATTTCTTCCAGGTTGTCCATTTTATTGGCATAGAGTTGCTTGTAGTAGTCTTTTAGGATGCTTTGTATTTCTGCAGTGTCTGTTGTTACTTCTCCTTTTTCATTTCTAATTTTATTGATTTGAGTCCTCTCCCTCTTTTTCTTGATGAGTCTGGCTAATGGTTTATCAATTTTGTTTATCTTCTCAAAGAACCAGCTTTTAGTTTTATTGATCTTGGCTATTGTTTTCTTTGTTTTGATTTCATTTATTTCTGCTCTGATCTTTATGATTTCTTTCCTTCCATGAGCTTTGGGTTTTGTTTGTTCTTCTTTCTCTAGTTCCTTTAAGTGTACAGTTAGATTGTTTATTGGAGTTTTTTCTTGTTTCTTGAAGTAGGCTTGTATTGCTATAAACTTCCCTCTTAGAACTGCTTTTGCTGCATCCCATAGGTTTTGCAATGTCGTGTTTTGGTTGTCATTTGTCTCTAGGTATTTTCTGATTTCCTCTTTGATTTCTTCAGTGATCTCTTGGTTATTTAGTAACGTATAGTTTAGCCTCCATGTGCTAGTTTTTCCGTTTTTTTCCCTGTAATTGATTTCTAATGTCATAGCGTTGTGGTCAGAAAAGATGCTTGAGGGCTTCCCTGGTGGTGCAGTGGTTGAGAGTCCGCCTGCCGATGCAGGGGACGCAGGTTCATGCCCCGGTCTGGGAAGATCCCACATGTCACGGAGCGGCTGGGCCCGTGAGCCATGGCCGCTGAGCCTGTGCGTCCGGAGCCTGTGCTCCGCAATGGGAGAGGCCACAGCAGTGAGAGGCCCGCGTACCGCAAAAAAAAAAAAAAAAAAAAAAGAAAAAAAAAAAAAGAAAAGATGCTTGATATGGCTTCAATTTTCTTAAACTTACTGAGGCTTGATTTATGACCCAAGATGTGATCTATCCTGGAGAATGTTCCATGTGCACTTGAGAAGGAAGTGTAATCTGCTTTTTTTGGATGAAATATCCTGTAAATATCAATTAACTCTATCTGGTCTTTGTTTTTTAATCCATTTCCCTTGTGGTAATTTCCACATATTTTGCTTTGATGTTCCATTCTGAAAGATATTAAGGTTTAGAGCAATGAACATAGTACAGGAATAAGGAGAATTGGGTTCTAGAACTGGCTCTGTTATCATTAAAATAGAACACAATCGAGTTGACGTGATTAAGAAGGTGAATATCATCTATTGAAAACCTGTTACAATACACTTTTATTCTGGCAAGAGCATTCAGATATTAGGAGATTCAGTTTCACTTATGCTGTACAATTTCATTCAACAGAAGGTTCCTGTTTCTAAAATGAAAGAGTATAAAGAGATCTAAAAATGTTATGAGACCAACTTGTCAATCATTTAATCAATGAGATAGAGTGTAGCAAGAATATGCATAGATATATTGCTATCATCTGCCAGATGTCTAATAAACACTTCCAATATATCAGGTACTATGCTAGGTACTTTATATGCTAAATACTCTTTCAATCCTCAAAATATGATATATGTATGGTTAGCTACACTTTATGGCTGTTGAAATTGAGATTCAGAGAGCTTACGTCACTCCTGAATTCACATAGTTAGGTAGTGGTGGAAGTGGTATTTGAATGACATATATCTGTCTCTTAGAGCACTTGCTCTTACCCACTATTACAGACTGCTTTCTTGGTTTCATCCTAAATGTATAATTTAGAGACCAAATTTCATAACTTATCAAGGAGGATTAACATAATATTTTGAGATATTTCAACAATTTAATGAGGCCAGTAATTTGGAGGGAAATGAATAATTTCTCACCTTAAAAATGATATAAGCAATTAGAGAGACAAGGTATTAATCATGTATTTTTAAGTGGAGAGAGTTAAACTTCTCTGAAACATTGCTATAATTAATTTTATTATGAAAAATATATGTGTGTTAAAGTGAATGAAACAACTGGATTTTATGAAAGAAACGTTGTAAATAGGAAACACATTTAGCAAATTGATGGGCTATTGGTCTTAAGTGAAGCTGTGGATATTTTTTTCTATCAGTGAACATTGTACAAAAATATACCTGAAAGGAGGTGGTCGCTCATAGAACCACTTTCCAGAATTATAAGGGAGAAGGGCTCATGTGAAACCATCTGCCTTAGGAATGGTGGTTCATATGCATTCCCTTTAGAAGAAACGTCAACTTAAAGCAGGCAGATTTTGGTATTCTCACTGAACATCTGAAGCTACCTCACCCCAGAGCGACAGTCTTTAGAGGAGGTGTATGCTGTTGAAGATACGCTGTGTCTCCTAAGCTCTTCTAAATCCTCAGTTTCCATAGGTACTACTTCCTAAACTGATATACGCTGAGAAAGCACCCACAGGCAAGGTGATTCTACTTTCCTTTTCACCATCTTCCTTCTCCAACTTTACAAAGGAAAGGCATACCTGAATCTTACCCTGCAGTGTAAAAACCTATGAGACACCTAACAAAGGCACAATTTGTAATATTGTTATTGGTAAAGCCTCCTTAAATAAAAGCACGATGAACACATAATAGGGCATCATGTCTTTTCTGGTCTTATATCAGGAAAGGGAGAGGAATGGTGTTAGAAATGGGGTATTTTGGACAGCAGGCATATTGAGTAATACCCTCTGGACTGGGAAGGAACTCTGAGACTGAAAAACAAAGCAGGCAACTCCATGAAGTGCACTTATGGAGCTTATCTTGGGTAACTTACACACAGTCAGTATCAGGAGGAGGATGACCCAGAAGCATTCTCAACTGCACTCCACACCACTGAAAGCCACCAAAAGGGGTACAAGGGGATTTAAAGGGGCCAAAGCTAGAGATAGAATCTGACTACCGGGGGAGAAGCACGTGCACACCTACAGGAACAGGGCTTTCTTCCTCCCCACAGGGGATCTCATGACCATTATGCCTTGCAGGTCATTACATCAGCATCAGCAAAAGGCATTCTAGTTTTCATATCAGATGAAGGCAAGGGTAAATGTTGATAGGGAGCTTGGCAAGCTTGGGTCCATCCCTTGTGAGTAGGCTAGAGCTCATTCATGCAGAAAGGGGAGGGGGTAGGACTGTGGGCCTGAGATGGAGCTGACAAAATGGAGTCGGGGTGGTTCAGCCACACAGGGTATTTTGGTCCACTCGGAGATGCTCTTGAAGGAAACCAGAATGCCACCTGTCAACTGAAAGAAAAATGCACAGCATAAGAACAGTGAGTTTAAGTCTTATCCAGGATCTTACTGAGAACTATAGCCTGGGAGACAGCTGCTCAGTAGCTCTGAGGAAGCTGTTTTTAAGAGGTAGGGCAGAAGAGAGTTTATATGTGATTCCTGGCTAGGGAATACCTGTAGTCAAGTATACATCTTGGTAAAGATACTGCTGGTTACAAAACATAGATATCTCAAGTTAATGATTTTAGTGCTTTTCTACGTATGGGAAGATGCAAGAATCTGGGTTCATTAAAAACTCTTCCTGAGATATACATCTAACTATCTAAAGGAACTGCTTGTCCAAAGCAGAGCATCCTGTTATCGTTAGGGGAACCACTGACCGAAACTGCCCGCCCTGGCCAGGCACCATAGTAACCACTTACACAAGTTATCTTACAACAGGAAGTCCTAGTAAGGAATGCAGAACTAACAAGCTACCACCAACTGGAAGAATTCGGGAAAGGTCAAAAGGAGAGAGGAAATGCCGGTCCATATGTCCTACCAACCTCCCAGAATCCTTCTCATTGGACTCCATCTTGGCCCAGCAATGCATGCACCACCAGGAAAGACCCTGAGTCAGAATGATTGGCCAGAGACAACCAGAAAACTAAACCCATTACCATAAAACCTGAGACTGTGAGCCACATGGCAGAGCAGTTCTCCTGGGTTCCCTTACCCTGCTGCTCTCCACCCAGGGCCCCCTCCCAATAAAGTCTCCTGCTCTGTCAGCACGTGTCTCCTTGGACAATTCATTTCTAAGTGTTAGACAAGAGCCCACTCTCGGGCCCTGGAAGGAGTCTCCCTTCCTGCAACATTATCATCTTTATTTCCTCTGTCTGGAGCGCAAAGTGTACTGTTGGTCAGAGACTGTAACAGGTTAATCCTCGAAGAATTGGGTGATGAGCAAAAACGCTCTTTGTTCTTTGTTTACACACCCTGAAATATGCTTCTTTGACGTAGGAATTATTTTAGCTAATGGCATTTAAGAAGCAGCAAATGCAGGAAAAGCTCTCTACCTTCCCCCTATTTGTGTAAAAGGAGGACAGAAATTTACAAAGTTGTCCCTCCTCCCTCTCTACCAAGAACGACAAAAGTTAATCACTAGAGACAACTTAGACCCTTATCAGTCTGGAGATGGCACCAGAGGAATCTACATAACAAACTTTACTAACTAGCCTTTATCTACCCTTAATCTCCCACATATTTGCCTTCATAATCTTCCCTTAGAGACCCAAGGTCCTTTTTCTTTGTCTTGTCACTTTTCTAAGAATGTATCGTTCCTTTGCTAAGAAGTTATATAAACTCAACTTCTAACAAAATCTTTGAGTTACTGACCTCTGAGAACTCCCATGTGTTGCATGCAGGATACACATGTTTATAAACTTCTGTACATTTTTCTCTTGTTCATCTATCTTTGTCAGCCCAATGTATAGGGCCCCAGCGCTAGATGGCTAGAGGAAGAGATTTTTATCTCGTCTATGCTCTGAAATCTGGTATATTTTTTTTAAAAAGATGCTAGGAATAGCTGTGATCTTTGTATAATGACCTTGTCTTTTCCTTCCTCCGACTATGATTTTATCAAAGAATGTGTCACTTCCCAGGGAGAGGATTTTGAGAACAAAGACAACGCAATAAGAGATAGTGAAGGCAGTGGTGCATTATTTAATCCAGGCAACAACCGATGGCCTGACGCATGTTCACTATCTACCCATCTTTCTTATCTTAGAGTTACAATATTTAACATTTCTGAATTTTAAAACATAAAGGGAAATAAAAATATGCTACAAGTCACATCTTTATATGTTCACTATTTTCAGTAATAAGAAAGAGCTTGGGACTTCCCTGGTGGCGCAGTGGTTAAGGATCCACCTGCCAATGCAGGGGACACGGGTTCAAGTTCCGGTCCGGGAAGATCCCACATGCCACAGAGCAACAAAGCCCGTGCGCCACAACTACTGAGCCTGCGCTCTAGAGCCCGCGTTCCGCAACTACTGAGTCTGCGTACTGCAACTACTGAAGCCCACACTCCTAGAGCCCATGCTCCGCAACAAAAGAAGCCACCGCAATGAACAGTCCGCGCACCACAACGAAGAGTAGCCCCCGCTCTCTGCAACTAGAGAAAGCCCGCGCGCAGCAACGAAGACCCAACGCAGCCAAAAAACATGAAAAAAACAGGAGTCTGGTGAGTATCCTTATGTGTGTTTCTGCTATCAATTTTGCATGATTTTGTAGGGGAGCAGAATTTGCCACCCCAAAGTATGTCAATTTGGCATATTAATTATTTTAAGTTGTTATTTTCTAGGAAACGGCCAGCCGTGAGAAAAACTCTAAAGCCAAGGAGTTACTCTTTTAAAAGAAACATTTACATTTGTAAGAGATCTCACTGTACCAGGAAGTGGAGATGACCAAATCTCTAGAAATCCTTATCAGTGGAGAAGCAAAACTTAAATCTGCACAACAGCCTTACCCTTGTTTGCTGTGCTTTTCCTGGTCATCTCTCAAAAGTGACTCGTCCCCACCCTCAGCATCCTCTTTTGTCTTCAGCTGAGGATGCTATTTAAGGGGAGGGCTTCAGCCATTTTGGCGACTTAGTTTTCCTGGCCTCTCCAAGGTAGAGAGTTATTAAACAGTTTTTTTAATTTTCTCCTATTAATCTATGCCATGTCAGTTTGATTCTTAGACCAGCCAAAAGAACCTAGAATTATAGGGTAAATTTTCTTCTTCCCGGACAATTTCAAGGAGATAGAAGTAAAAAAGTTCATGTTTACTTCTGATAAATCAACATTATATCTTTCATAAAAGAAACATTTATGGGAGGTGTGTTATGTTTTTATTTATATTTTCTTAAGTATTTATTAAGACCTCTTTATCTTTTGCCAAAATTCTGCCATACTTATTTTTTACTTTGGCACACAGTTTCTCCTTGCTTTCTCTAATAAACTATTTCTTTGGTTCTTTATTCATTCCTGCCATGTTCTTATTGGATTTAAGGGAACTTAAGGGGAATAGGTTGCCTATTTTACGGTAAATAATGCACTTTACAGTGATGGGGTTCAAGGCATGCTACCCACAAATATGGCACCATGGCATATGGAGCATGTAAAGCTGAGGGGATCTGAGAAAATAGCAGAAGCAGGAAGGTCACACTGACCTCCCTGTCCTAGCCCTTGTTTCCTGAAACAGGCCATAAATATCCCATGTGAAAGGCACCTTCCCTGGACCAGGAGGAAGGAAGACATTCTTATCACGAGAGACGGGGAATTTGAGGCCAAGAAGCAAACCTTGTTAAACTGTTGTCTTCCTAGTTACTTCTTCACCTTTGACTACCCCTAGTTCAAAGCTCTTTATCTTCTCAATTCATCACAAATGTATTGCTTCTTTGTCTACAAGGTATAAAAGCTCCTACTCTGGTCACTCCTTTGGGTCTTCATTCTCTGGGGAAGTCTCCCATGTACAATGTAAAAATTTCATAGAATTTGTGTGCTATTCTTATTAATCTGTCTTTGTCAGTTTGATTTTTAGACCCAGCTAGGGTCTCTAAGAGGGTAGAGGAAAATGTTTTTTCCTCCCCCACAGCAGCAATAATTAACACACTTTTCCACTGCTTACTAATGGTCCAGTACTTTTCTTTTCGCTGTTAAGTGCCATGAAGTAGTTTAAAGTGTTCTCTTAAAAGCATATTTAAGTGTGGGGATAGGATATAATGTTCTCTAAGTACAATCTAGGCTGCTCTGTTCTGAACTTCTATAAACTACCTTCATGAAGAAGATCACTATATACAATGGAGAATAAAAAGCTCTAGGATAGGGCTTCCCTGGTGGCGCAGTGGTTGAGAGTCAGCCTGCCGCTGCAGGGGACGCGGGTTCGTGCCCCGGTCCGGGAAGATCCCACATGCCGTGGAGCGGCTGGGCCCGTGAGCCGTGGCCGCTGGGCCTGTGCGTTCGGAGCCTGTGCTCCGCAGCGGGAGAGACCACAACGGTGAGAGGCCCGCCTATCGCAAAAAATTAAGTGAAAAAAGGAAGGTCCGCAATAGTGCTGTATCATTTGACTATTTTATTTTAAAAGGAGAAGAAATCAGGATATGCAAATATATTTGCTAATATTTGTGAAAATAAACATAGTAAGGATAAATCAGAAACTGATCTTAAAAATGTCTATCTGTGGTGGAGGGAGAAGGTGGAGAAGATAGCAATGGTGTGGTCAGTGGTCTCTAAATATGGTCACTGACAATTCCTCTTTTCCCTGTGAACATAGGCTGCTCCTCCCAGCAAGAGGTGGAGTCTATTTCTCCTATCTTTAAATCTGGACTGGCCTTTGACCTGCTTTGATTAATGGAATGTGACAGAAGTGACACTGTACCAGTTCCAGGTCCAGCCCATAAGAGACTTGGCAAGATTCTGCTTTCCTGGAATTCATTTGCCATGTTGTAAAGAAGTCCAGACTGTCCTGAAGAGAGAGCCATGCAAGAAAACTTGTGAGGTGAGACATTGTCTTAGGGAGAAAGGGGCTACCTGGAGAAAAATTTGAAGTGCTCAAGCTTACATTTTTTTCCAAGGCCCCAGATATGTAAGAGAGGACTTTTTAAGTGTTCCAGCCCAACCCAGATGCTAGTTTAATGCTACCATACAAGTGACCCAAAGCCAAACCAAGTACAATAAACTGTTAAAGAAACTCACAAAATGGCAAGAAATAATAAATTGCTGCTGTCTTAAGTTTTGGGTGCTTAATTATGCAGCAAAAGAGCTAATACATATGGAAACAAGACTTCTTTGACTGAGTCTTTTTTGTATTCTTTTGACTTTTGGAATGCTTTAAAAATCCAAAATCAGGGAATTCCCTGGTGGTCCAGTGGTTAGGGCTCCGCGCTTTCACTGCCAAGGGCCCAGGTTCAATCCCTAGTTGGGGAACAGAAGTCCCACAAGCTGTGCAGTTTGGAAAGAAAAAAAAACTCTAAAGCAAATTAAACCAGGAAGAAAAAAGCAATTCATAAAACCGAAAACAAATTAAAATAAATTATTCTAACTCACAATCAAATTGCTGATATAACTCTGATGAGAAAATAATTATTTTAACATATCTTAAAACTCAGTGCTTTGAATGTATATTCAGAGTGGGAAGATAAAAAGGATTGCAAAGAAATTTTAAATTTTACTTGGTAGTTTTATTGCCAGTAGTTGTGTTATTATTCTGAAACAGTTTTATGTACAAGATAAAGCAAATGTTAATTTTATTTGGAATGAAGATTTTCAGTTTAAGAGGTAAGAGATATATTCATTTGTTCATTTTAATTGGCATTCTTTTACATTTATGATTTTTAAAGATATTTTTCCTGATTTGGTCCAATGACAAGGCAAAGAAGCAATAACACCCTTGTAGCATTGAGCATCCCTAGGACCCTAATTTTGGTATACAAGTCCCCATTAAAGGGAACCAGTATTCCTTAGGGAAATGACTGATTCTAGGGAATGTTACTAATGGATGCCAAAGATGTCTTGTTGATCTAAAAAGCAAAGAAGTCTTCAAGGACAGATGATGTCAAAAGGTTATAAAAACCAGATTAATAGGGCTACTTCTGGTCAAAACTGGGACAATTTTTGCCTGATTCTACTTGACTTAAATGTATTGAATGTGTGAAAATCTACTGAATTGATCAACATACTCAAAAGGAAGAAGACCAAAATGCAAATTTAAAAACAAAACTAAACTAAAAACACATTAAAACCTTATTTGTCACCATTGGAGATAGCTATTGCATCATTTCCTTATTCTGAAAATTAGTAGATTAGTAGTTAAAGGAAACATGGTAAGCATTTTTCTTCTGTTTTTATTAGGATTATATTTTTCAGAATAAACAAAGAGGCCCAGAAAATGAAACAATTAACTCATAGAGGAATCATCAATGGTGTTCAATAGAATGAAAGGATAATCTCATAGTTCCAAAGTGTCACCCCACCAATTTTTTGCTGGTTTCATGGAAAAACAACTCACAATGAGGGACTGAGTATTCATCACCTTAATCCATGATTAACATTGGCACTTTATAGTGTGACCGCCTAAACATTATGGGCTTCTTGGTATGATGCAGTATGAAGGGCACAGCATCTCTTATGAACTATTCACACCAAATATATTTCACCCGAAACTAATCAAGTCTTTACAGCTTCCAGATCTAAATGGAGGTCAGAGTAACAACAATTTAAATGACATCATGAGGAAGCAATCAAATGAATTGAAAAGATGGGGTACTCTACAGGACAATAGTTTGTATCTATTCAACAAATAAATATCATGAAGGGAAAAAAAAGGCAGGGTATAGTGGTGGAGAGGGTCTGTTCTAGATTAGAAGAAATTTAAGAGACATAACCAAATGAAATATGTGGACCCTGATTTGTCCTGGTTTTCAAAATAATAAATGACATTATTTAGATTACCAAGGAAATTTAACTATGGACTAGGTTTTAAATTATATAAAAATTATCATTAATTTTTAGGTGTGACAATCTTATTGTGGTTAGGTAGCAAAATATCCATTTTTTAGAGATCCCTAATAACACAGCTGTGAAATGATTTGATGTCTCCCTTTTAATATAAAATATTTCAACAAACTAGGCAAATATGGCAAAAATGGACAATTATTAAATCTGTGATAGACATATGAGTGTTTATTATAGATAGTAGTATAATTTTGAAGTGTCTATCAGTCATGTCATTTTGTAGAACTAAACCATTTTAGACAAATAAAAATTATTTAATTTGGCCTAAATGTATTAAGATCCTAAAATGCACATTTTTTTTCCTATTATTTTAACCCTAGGCTTATTTTAACCCTAGTTTCCCTTCCTTCTAGCTCTACAAAGCCTGGCACAGTTAGTAACACGTGGTTAGTTAATATTCACTGATAACTTTTAGTAAGACTTCTTTGATATGCTTACTAATAACTAAGTGAATGGATGTTTTAATAAGTAGATAAATCTTTTTGCAAGTCAGATGATTTCCAGTTATTTGCTTAACAAAACTGGAAGACTTAACTGAGTTGCCAGCTGATTACCCATCAGAAAAATATTCAACAAAGAGAACTATATGACTTTTTCAAAAATAACTCAGAAAGCATCCAAAGAATTGATTGGCATCGCTGTAACAAAACTCCTTCCATTTTCATCTACATATTCATGTAATCACATTTTCTCAATGCTTATTTCTATAAAGATGAAAAATAGGAATAAGATTGATGCTGAGTCCTGTCTCATTCTAGCAATAAGTAGCAATTTAGACACAGATAAATGAAGTAATTGGGGAAGGAGCACCATCCGTCTTATTAAGAGATTCCTTCCCATTAATTTTTTACTTTTTATATTTGATAATTATTCATCAAAATGTAAAATATTTATGTTGCTCTGATTAATTGTGAATTTATAGTTGTAATGATAACCCAATCAAGAAGAATTTTTTCATATGAAAAGTCAAATCATCAGAATTTTTTTTTTTTTTTTTTTTTTTGCGGTATGCGGGCCTCTCACCGTAGTGGCCTCTCCCGTTGCGGAGCACAGGCTCCGGACACGCAGGCTCAGTGGCCATGGCTCACGGGCACAGCCGCTCCACGGCACGTGGGATCCTCCCGGACCGGAGCACGAACCCACATCCCCTGCATCGGCAGGAGGACTCCCAACCACTGTGCCACCAGGGAAGCCCCAGAATTTTTTAAAAGTATTTATACATATGTATATACAGTCAGCCCTTTGTACTGCAGGTTCTGCATCTATGGATTCAATGAAACACGGATTGAAAATACTGAGGAAAAAAAAAGTTCCAGAAAGTTTCCAAAAGCAAAACTTGAATATATCACTCCAACAAATATTTACATAGCATTTACATTGTATTAGGTATTATAAGTAATCTAGAGATGATTTAAAATATATGGAAAGATGTGTGTATGTTATATGCAAATACTACACCATTTTATATAAGGGACTTGAGCATCCTCAGATTTTGGTAGCTATGGGAGTGGTGGGGTCCTGGTACCAACCCCCTTCTGATACCAAGGGATGGCTGTGCATACATATATAGATATACATATGTATTATAGGGTGATCAATAAAAGCATTGAAGCATAAAATATATTACATTAGTATAAATTCTATGTATATTCTTTCTATTCTTACCTAGGATGACAATGAGTCCATGGAGAAAAAAGAAATGGTTTAAAATATCTGACTGCTAAAACATCATTTGGTCCTGTATTTTTAAAATGAATGATATTGTGCATCAGACTGAAGCTGAATCTGGCCTCTGTACCCTGACACCAAATTAAATCTCAGAGACACAGTGTTGGGTGAAGTAGAACATAGCTTTATTGCTTTGCCAGGCAAAGGGGGCCACAGCGGGCTATTGCCCTCAAAACTGTGTGTCCCCCCATGGAGAGGGTACTGAGAAGTTTTATAGTAATGGTTCAAAGAGGGAGTGATCAGCTCGTGGACATTCTTCTGATTGGTTGGTGGTGAGGTAAGTGAGAGTCAGCATCATCAACTTTCAGATTCCAACTGGTCTGGGGTCTACATGCTTGCCGGCAGCATACCATCATTAATCATTAACTTCTCCCACCTAGAGGGCATTTCAGTCTCTGCAAAACAGCACAAAGATATTGTGTGTATCTGTTGATGGGGAACCAGGACCTTGCCCCAAGGCTACACTATTGTTTCTCTTGACTATTTCTCCAACCATTTCTCCTTTGTCTCACATCCCTCCCTTCCCTAATTAACAACTGCTTGAATCTGCTCACTGGAACTCAGGGAAGGTCATGGAGTCTGAATGAAGGCTATTTCCTGTAATCAAAGAAATGGGGGACACAGAAAGGCCTTGTGCCCAGGAACCCCACAGGGCCCTGCTTGGTATCAAAATTGCTAAGATATTTAGATTCCATTGGATATGCAATTTTTTTAAGGTAATATAAATGTTTCCTTTCCAAATACCAATATATACAACATGTTGGAATTGTATCTTTGTCACAGGAGAGCCAGCACGGGAGAGTGCTGGTACCTGACCCCCATCAGCTGCTGACAAAGACACAGGAAATCAAGAGAGAAGACACAACATCACACACCCAGTTAGATACACAGCCCTTCCCCCTTTTCTCTAAGTCTTCTTCCTGGCCCCAATGATGGAGAAGAAAGAACTAAAACAGGAGAGGACAAAGAGTAAAAGAGAGGATCACTCTCCCCTCGCTCTCCAAATTCTCAAGTCAAAGCCAGGCTGAAGAAGATAACGTTTTTAAATGAAAAATAAAATGGAAATTTCTACTTGCACTAGAATTCATTTAATAACTGAAATTGAACAGAAAATTATAGGGTCTTTCATGGGATGGGAAAAAAATGATTCGACATAGCATGGGCAGGATTTTGACTCCACCAGATTCACACTGTTCAATAAATTGGTAATAAAAATAAAACTAGGGCTTCCCTGGTGGTGCAGTGGTTGAGAGCCCGCCTGCCGATGCAGGAGACACAGGTTCGTGCCCCGGTCTGGGAAGATCCCACATGCCGCAGAGCGGCTGGGCCCGTGAGCCATGGCCGCTGAGCCTGCACGTCCGGAGCCTGTGCTCCACGACGGGAGAGGCCACAACAGTGAGAGGCCCGCGTACCGCAAAAAATAAAATAAAATAAAATAAAAAAATAAAACTAACTAACTAAATAAAGATATTTACATATACAGTAAAAATAAAAGAATACATGGAAAGATTAATAGTGATCATCTCTGTATGATGATGATTATTTTCTTCATTGGGCATTTCTGTATTTTTCATTTTGTTAAACAACAAACATACTACTTTTAGAATGAGAAAAATATATATTTTCTTTCTTTTTTTTTTGCAGTACACGGGCCTTTCACCGCCGTGGCCTCTCCCGTTAGGGAGCACAGGCTCCATACGCGCAGGCTCAGCGGCCATGGCTCACGGACCCAGCCGCTCCGCGGCACTTGGGATCCTCCCAGACCAGGGCACGAACCTGTGTCCCCTGCAACGGCAGGCGGACTCCCAACCACTGCGCCGCCAGGGAAGCCCCAAAAGTATATATTTTCATTCCTAAGAAACTCCAATATTATTTTTAATATCTATACACATGGGTCCAGGCCAAATATTTTTTACATTTATAAAAGTATTACATGTGAGTAGTTTAAAAATTCATATAGTACTAAAAAGCTTATACATGACCCGGCATTTCCTTGGTCCCTCTGCCTTTCTCCCCTCATCCCCCTCCATGGAACAAACCACTTTCAACTGAACTGATTGTTTCTTCTGGTATTTATGTCCCTATTTCTAAAAAAAATTACATATAGCCTCTTGAGTCATCTATTTTAAACAATCCCCATGACTCCATATAATAATAGACTAAGATTTAACTCACTTCCAATTTTTGCTTTCCTCTCCCACCTCCACTCTTTATCATTTTTATCCCCATTTTTATTTTTTCCCTCTTATGACTGTGACAGTGTAAATGTTGTTCCCCTGGTGAGTCAGAGGGTACAAGGTAGAAGACTACGTTTTCTTTCTTATGTAATTTTTTCTTTTATCCGGAGTTAATTTGCTAATTTTCTTTGAATGTCTGACTAATTCTTTCTACAATTTCCATAGTTCTGTAAAATAACTTAAGCACATTTTTTAGTGTGGTTAACACTGCCCCCTGCCCCACCAAGACACACTTTTTTTTAAACCCAAGCTGGAGCTTAGATCTAGACTGGTTGTTCTCTAGAGGCTGCACAGCTAACATCTTAAGGCTTCCCTTTGCCTCTTCTGCATTGAATCTCTCATTTCTTGCATCCTTTTCCATAGAGTATCTTTCAGTACTTTCTTGAAAAAATTTACATCAGAGACATATTTTTTTCTAATTTTTCCATTTGGAAACTTTTTATTCTACCTTCATACTTGACTGATAGTGAAACCGAGCAGGACTCTAAGGGGCCCTCCAGGGTACAAAAGCCTTTCCCTGTTCCCCATTTCTTATTTGCAGGATAAAGGCCTCAGCTTCCTAGACCTCTCAGAGTTCCAAAGAGAAGATTCAAACAGTTGCTGATCAGGGAAGTAAGGAAATGCCGAAACAAAGGATCAATCAAGAAACTATAGCGCAGTGATTAAGCAGGATCCTGGTTGCTCCTCAGTGGATATACATAACAATATCTTTGAGTTCTTCTGTAGGAACTAAGGCCCCCACCCAGGTGGAGGAGATTCTAAGTTGAAAATTATTTTCACCCAGAATTTTATGGGCATTCTTCTATTATCTTCAAGCTTTCCCTGGTGTTGAAAAGTCTGATGACATTCTAATTCCCATTTCTTTGTAAGTGACTTGTTTTTTTCTCTCTAGAGTTTGTGTTTCTGGTTCTCCTTATATTTGGGGTGATTTTCTAGTTGGACAATTTTGAATAAAACAGGATGTGTGGGCTTCCCTGGTGGCGCAGTGGTTGAGAGTCCGCCTGCCGATGCAGGGGACACGGGTTCGTGCCCCAGTCCGGGAAGATCCCACATGCTGCGGAGCGGTTGGGCCCGTGAGCCATGGCCGCTGAGCCTGCGCGTCCGGAGCCTGTGCTCCGCAACGGGAGAGGCCACAACAGTGAGAGGCCTGCGTACCGCAAAAAAAAAAAAAAAAAAAAAAAAAAAACACAGGATGTGTGCTGCTCATGTCTTTAACCAATTTCTCTCTGCCCCCAGCCCAGGGACTCACACCAGAGGTCAGAGGATAGCTGTTTCCCCTAAAATCTCTGAAGAGCAACGAGAGTGCAGAGAACCTGCTCATTAGCCTGGGTAACATCGGACAGCGTAAGTGGAGGTAAGAGAACATTCTCCCTCTTCCAGTCCTCTTTTGCTGTGTAGCTGCTATACATTGAATGTTTGTGTCCCCCCAGAATTCACATGTTGAAATCTTAACCTCCAAGTTGATGGTATTAGGAAATGGGGCGTTTGGGGGGTGCCTAAATCATGAAGGTATAGTGCCCTCATGAATGGGATTAGTTTCTTTATAAAAGAGGCCTAAAAAAGGTCCCTTGCCCCTTTCCACCATGTAAGGTTACAGTGAAATAATGCCATCTGTGAGCCGGGTGGCAGGCTCTCACCAGACACCAAATGTGCTAGCTCCATGATCTTGGGCCTCCAAGCTTCCAGAATTGTGAGAAAGACATTTCTGTTGTTCATAATACACTCATTAACCTGTTAACACATGTTCATGTGCCCGATGTACAGTGAGGCCAAACTAAAACATCGGAGTTTGGAGCAGAGAAAGGTTTATTGCAAGGCCATGCAAGGAGACAAGTTGCCTCATACCCTAAAAAGCCACAAGCTCCCAGAAGGGTTTCGGCAAAGCATTTTTAAAAGCCAGGTGAGGGAGGTGGGGTCGCAGGTTATGTGATCAGATCGTGGACAGTTCTCTAACTGGCTGATGATGAGGGAACAGGGTGGTGTCACAGGGGTTAACTTTATCAGTCCTTAGGCTCCAGGAGGCCTGGGGCTATGTGCTCATGGTCATCAAGTAGTTAACGTCTTCCAATTGGTGACGGGAAAGGGGGATTTCATATCTGCAAAACAACTCAGGAAATTTGCATCAAATTCTATTATCTAGGTACTTTAGAGAGGAACTAAAGCAGAGGATATGGGGGAAGGCCCCGTAGGGTCCTGCTCGGTTACATACCCATCCTATGGCATTTTGTGAGGACACCCTGAATGGACTAAGACAGAAATAAGCCGCTCCAAAACTTAGTGGTGTAAAGCAACAATCTTTTTTTTTTTTTTTATCATTATGCTCATGACTTTGTAGATCAGGAATCTGAGCAGAGCAAGTGGGAATCGCTCACCTCTGCTCCATAACGCCTGGGTCTCAGGTGGCTCAAATGGCCAGGGGGAATTGGGTTGGGGCCATATGTCTGGGACTCCAGTTTTGACTGTCAGCTGGCTCCTCAGTTCTTCTCCTTGTCGTGTCTGATAGAGTTGAATGACCAGGATGGGTTCTGGCCATCCTGGTGACTGGGCTATGTTGGGAACAGCAGGGGCGCGGAAGTATCTCTCTTCACGCAGCCTGTCCACATGACTGGCTTGGGCTATCACGCAGCACAATGGTTACAGGTAGGATGGACTTCTATGGTAGCTGGCTTACCTCAAAGCGATCATTCTAAGATGTCCACTTGGAAGATGCAAAGCTTCTTATGACCTAGTCTCAGAAATCCCAGAATGTCACTTCTGTCACATTTTATTGGTCAAGAAAATCCTAGAGCCAGCACAGACTCAAGGTTAGTGTAATGAGACTCTACCTCTCCATGAAGGAGGAGCAAAGAAATTGTTACCATCTTTAATCAACCATACTCCCATTCAATACTGTGAACATATTGGAGTATAGAACATAACTTCTACCTGAACAACGTGCCAGAAGAGTCTAATTCGGAACTGAGAAGCAGCAACAGGGAGTATCTGCAGCATGCAGAGCAAGGAAGGAAGATACCACAGGGAGGATGCCACATTAGAACTGAGGGAGTGTGTCTCGGAGGACCTGCTGGAGGAGGAGGCACCTGGGAAGACTGCATTCACATCACACACTAGACATCTCCTGGAGAGCTCCTGAACAGTTGAAGAGAATCTGAAATCGTTTTTAGTATTCTGTGAATAAGGAGGGATTCCGAGAAACAATACACTTTTATTGCTGTTATTATGACCCCATTTCGCACACACTCAAAACAACACACGCATGCACAGGAATGGCCAAAGGAAACTCCTATTACAACAATAAGACTTCTGCAGTGATTGTGTAGCTTTACTATAGGAGGATGTTCATCATGAACCATTCAGCCCCTCCATGAGCAACACATCATCCAAAACTGATGGGTTCCATACTTTGCAAGTGAATGGATATGAAATATACTAATGAAATAAAAAATTGATACATATTTGAACATCATTTATGTACTGGGGGAGGAATATGTCAATAAATGTTGCTGATACAATAAGTAGCTCAGAATATAGCAACGGAAGTCACACATCTAAATGCCATAAGAATAAACAAAAGGAAAAACTTGAGAAACAAGTATCTGAAGACTACAAGAAGTAGACGAGGCCAACAAGAATTAATTTCTTACCTTCAGCACTAGAAAATAAATCTTTAAATCTCTCCTAATTGGATATAAATTATTTTTTCTTTTTTTAATCAACATCCTACCTATTGTCTGCTATCCTGGCCTGTCCTCATCTTCTCCCTTGGACAAAACCACTTTGGAGGAATTAAGTTGTTCCATAACCATCCCATCTTCCTCTCACAATTTCATTCCCAAAGATATTGTAGAAACTGCTGATATCCTGCATACTGTTTAACTCTGGTGAACCAGAACCATTTAATCATGTTGATATTAACCAAGCAGCATATGACAATGAACTACATGACATGTATAGTTACATTTTTCTAGATTAGAATTCCTTTTCTGGAAATATGACAGGATGGGTTTCTAAATGAAAAGATCTCACCCTCATGAGCCATAAGAATATCTGCCTTTAGGGAGCTATATTTTTAGAATATCAATTCACTCACATCTAAATCTCTCATCTTTTTATTTTCCAACTGCATGGAGAAAAAATAGAAGAAATCAAGAAACAGACATGTTTATCTCTCTTAATTCAGGGAACACTTTTAAATTTTTTCCATGATTAATCAATAAGACCTTGTTTCTTTTCATCCTTATTTTGTTCTTTGGGAAAGAATATGATATATCTTACTGAATAAGCACTTCCTGCCAAGCAGTGCACTGGTTATTAAGGTTTTTTTTTCTTCATTTATAGGTGTTCTAAACTCTGATGACTAATATTTCTGGAGATCTCAACTTTATTTTTTTTAATATTTATTCATTCTATTTTATTATTTATTTTCTTTATTTTTCTGGCTGCGTCGGGTATTATTTGTTGCGTGTGGGATCTGTGTTGAGACGTGTGGGATCTTTTTCACTGCGGCGCCCGGGCTCTTTGTTGCGGCACATGGGCTTTTCTCTAGTTGTGGCATTCGTGTTTTCTCTCCAGTTGTGGCTTTCGGGTTTTCTCTCTAGTTCTGGAATGCGGGCTCCAGGGCACATAGGCTCTGTAGTTTGCGTCATGCGGGCTCTCTCTTTGAGGCGTGCAAGCTCAGTAGCTGTGGCACGCGGGCTTAGTTGACCCCTCAGCATGTGGGATCTTAGTTTCCCAGCCAGGGATCGAACCCACATCCCCTGCATTGGAAGGCAGATTCTTTACCACTGAACCACCGAGGATGCCCCTCAACCTTTAGATAAGTAATGACATTACTCAGTCTGTATTCTTAATAATTGTAGGAGGTATATTGCTTGTCCAAAGGCCATTCTTCTACAGAATTAAGTCCTAAATTGTATTCAGAAGAATATTCTTGAGTGTGACTTGAAAAATAAAGATTTCCACGGTCAAATAAGTTTAGGAGGGGCTTCACTCGTGGTGCCGTGGTTGAGAATCAGCCTGCCAACGCAGGGGCCATGGGTTCGAGCCCTGGTCTGGGAAGATCCCACATGCCACAGAGCAACTAAGCCCCTGCGCCACAACTACTGAGCCCACATGCCACAAATACTGAAGCCCGCATGCCTAGAGCCTGCGCTCCGCAAAAAGAGAAGCCACCACAATGAGAAGCCCATGCACCACAACGAAGAGTAGCCCCCCACTCGCCGCAACTGAAAAAAAAAAAACCCCACGCACAGCAACCAAGACCCAACGCAGCCAAAAATAAATAAATAACTAAATTTATTTTAAAAATAAGTTTAGGAAACACTAAGTTAAGCAAAGTTAAATGGTGCATTTACATCAGGACTTCTCCAAACTTTAATATGGAAGATTAAAGATTTGTGAATCTTAAAATGTGGAGTGTTCCATACAGCCTTTCCAAAACTTACTGACCTTTATTGCAAGCAGCATAAATGTCATATATTTAGCTTTGTTCTGTATACATTTGAGAAATGCTACTTTAGAAATAGCTAAATAAGTCAAAATGGAAACTTCTTAAAAATCAATTTATCCACAAACATAACCTACTAGAACCTACTAATGTTAAATGATAACTTCAGAACAAATTTACTGAAAACTTTATGTTTTCTAACGATCAGTGTTACTTAATGGCTACTTTTCCTACTCTCATAATTAAGTGAGTATCTGAGATCTTCACAAAGAGTGAGCACTGAAACTTCATTCTTACTCTAGGTTTCATTTTAGCCGCTAAACAGACTGAGTTGACAGAAGGGACTCTCTAAGTTTATGAATAACCTTTTAATCTCCTAAAGACCTTCTGATGCTTTGTTTTAAGGAATTTATAAGAAATTTTCCCCATAACTCTTACCAGCAGAGTATTAACAGGCCACTCCTGACTATTTTATATTAGGGCAAATACAATGTCAATCTCCTAGCTCTTAATTTTAAAAACAAATATCCAGAAGCAAAAGAAAGAAGGAGGGGAACGGGAAAGAGAAAAGAAGAGGAGGAAAATAGCATGGCAGATTGTTTGCAAAATGGAAATATTTGCAAAGTGTTTTACAGAATAACCACAGTCCTCAGATCCTGGTTTTCACTCTTCTTTGTAATGACTTTGAGGTCCCTCCCATCAAGTAGAGTCTATTTCTCCATCCCTTGAACCTAGGCTTGGCCATGCCATTTGTTTTTGTCAATAGGCCATTATGAATGTGATGCAAGAGACTTAAAAAGTACTTGTGCCTTGGGGCTTGCCCCTTCTTGCAACTCTTTGGAATCCTGAGTCCATCATATGAAGAAGCCCAGACTAGATCTTTGGAAGATGGAGCCCATGTGGAGCAGAGAGGAGCCAAATTTCTATCTTTATTTTTAATTATAATTTATTAATTTCCTGCAATAGTAGATGATTAGCTTAGTCATACCACCCTCATCCCTCCCATTGAAAAGGCCAAGAGGAATGTTGAAACTGAGATTTCAAAGATAGGATGTAAATAGAGGGACAAAGATGTGGGAGGGCCCTGATGTAGAAAAGAGGTTGGCCCCTTGGGAAATTAAAAGAAGTCAGTGGAGGGACTTTTCTGGTGGCCCAGCAGTTAAGACTCCGCACTTCCACTGCAGAGGGCATGGGTTCGATCCTTGGTGGGGGAACTAAGATCCCCCATGCCATGTGGTGCAGCCAAAAAAAAAAGACAAAGAAAAATTTAAAAATTAAAAAAGAAAGGGAGTCAGTGGAGCTGGAACACAGTGAGCAGGGTAGTGAAGGGTATAAGATGGAGTAGAAGAGAAAATCGCAGACAGGCAGGACTCGGAACATGCAAGACACGGAACATGCAAGACCTTGTAAATTTACAAGAACTGGATTTTATTTTCAGTGGTTTTTTTTTTCTATCAAACTTAAAAAAAAAATTTTAACTGTAGTATGCAGCACCATTAACACATGGAGGTATCAATGGGGGAGACCAAATGATATAACCTAGTTGGAGGGCCATTTAGCTATACAAATCAAAGGACTTAAATTTTTCTCTTTGATCCTGAAATTCCACATTATTCGAGGAAATCATCATGGCTGTGCAAGAATGTTTCTTTTCAAATATGTTCATCTCATTATTTTTTTTTTTTTTTTTTTTTTTTTTTTTTTGCGGTATGTGGGCCTCTCACCGCTGCGGCCTCTCCCGTTGCGGAGCACAGGCTCCGGACGCACAGGCTCAGCGGCCATGGCTCACGGGCCCAGCTGCTCGGCGGCACGTGGGATCTTCCCAGACCGGGGCACGAACCTGTGTCCCCTGCATCGGCAGGCGGACTCCCAACCACTGCGCCACCAGGGAAGCCCTCATTATTTTTGATAATAGTGAAAACTGGAGGTAACCCAAAATGTCTAATAGCAGTTTATTAGTGAAATAAATTGCAATATATCATAATGGATTATTACTGAACCATGAAAATTACTGTCAAAAGGTATATGTATATATAAAACATGAAGAAGGGTAGGCCACAAAGTAGTATATTCAATATAATCTGAATTATGTAAGAAGAAAATTGCAGAGAAATAAATGAGTGGAAAAATGTAGGGCCAAATGTTAACAATGTTTATATTTGTAGCTGGAGTTAGGAGTATTGTACAGCAGAAAACTATTTGGGGAAAATTTCTTCATCCTCTGAAGGTGCCAAATTTCCTACCCCCAATATTCTTCAGTGACTGCAGCTCTGGGTCAGAAATACCGTACAAAGACTGTTTATAAATACAGATTGTTGTGTGTAAAAATGATAGTAGAAAACTGTCAGTCAAAATATAGAGATTACGTACAATATAAATTTAGCTCTGTAACAGACTATACTAAAAGGAATAGAGAAAAATATGCTTGCCAAATAATTTAAGTCTGAGTCTAGAATGAAGAAAGTGCAGAAAGGGAAAACTAACTGTGATGCCAAGTTAAAACTGTCTGATATAGGAAATACAGGGTACGGCACAGACAGATGGAGATGGGGAAAGTTTGGACTTCCATCCTACATGAGGATCCAACAGCTGCACCTGATGGTCTAGGGCTCCTGTCCATCACATCATATGTAAATCACAACCAACTAAGGAGGAAAAAATTTAAGTATCTCAGCATCCTGATCCCTGTAAAATGGACTGGGTTCACAGACTACTTTTCTCTTAAGATTCATGAGAACACCCTTCCAGGTATGCTTATCTACTTAGGAGTCCCCAAAAGTTGCTCAGACTTGGACTTGGGATTTTATCTGTGTGGAGGTGAATATCTTTATCTTCTTTAATTGACATTCTCTCAATAATTAAAGGTCGGAGAAGGTGTGGATTTTAAAAGTCTTTGAAAAAAAAAACACACTCTGCAAATTATTGTATTTCTCTAAATAACTTAACAGGGAGAAAAAAAGGGGAAAAAAAAAAAACCCTGTCTGTTATTGAGAAATTATTGAGATTAATTAGAGTTTTTTGAAGTTCAAACTCAACACAGCTGATTTTATTTTCTCCTTTTTTACTTATCTCTATTCTTTCAACTTTCTCCAGTGAGCATGTAATTACTTTCAAGGACAGAAAAATTAATGTTATTAGTTTTTATATCTCACTACCAATTTTTATTGCTTTATTTTTTAAATGCAACCAAAAAAAACAATCTCAGGAGGCTGGAGTCCCTGGGTTTGAATTCCAGAACTAATACTGAAGGTGGTTTTGAAACAGGAGGGAAGGGGGCAGGGCACAACCTTTAAAAGAATGACATAGCCGTAGGACATGACAAAAACTGGTTAGAACCAACTAGATCCAAGATGGTAGAATATTCGACTTCCAGTGGAATGCTAAATGACACACCCACCAGCACCATGACAGTTCTGAGGCTAACCATAAAAGGCCAAAAAGTGGGCGGTGGCCCAATTCCTGGAAATCTCCGCCCCTTCCCCAAAATAATTGGAATAATCCTCCTCCTCATTAGCCTATGAAATTACCCAGCCCATAAACACTAACCACCCCATATTTGGGGGCCTCTTGCCCTCTGAGATGGCCCACACTCTGTCTGTGGAGTGTGTTTCTCTCTAAATAAATCCACTTCTTACCTATCACTTTCTCTCACTGAATTCTTTCTGCGATGAGACATCAAGAACCTGAGCTTCATTAAATCCTGAGACCAAGGGTGTGATCTCAATTAAAAGACCATGGATTCAAGTCCCAATATGGGTTTTGACGGGTTTGAGTCCCGGCCCCATGCGTACAAGTCCCAATCAGAGTTACACAGTTTCAGTTTGGCAGTCAGTTACCCAGCGCATGAATCAGATAAGAAAGATCTCAAAAGCACAGATTTCTAACAGTGTTTATAAGGCCTATTTCTCCCAGCTTTAGAGCCCTTGTACAAGTGCCTACAATTTTGCAAATTCCCATAAATCAGGGAGAAAACCTAAAGCTCCAATAGAAAATGAAGGGGCAAAAAATGTTTCTATTTATGGATGTAAAAACTATAGCATATTAAATCTGAATGCTTTAAACGTAGATAATTGTGGCAAACTGTGTTTCCCCAAAATGGTCCCATTCCTCGGGCTTATCTGCAATGTTACCTTGACTCTCTTCTCATCATGAAATGGGGTCTGGTTTTCCGCTTTTCCTCCCCCTTACTCTGGGCCGATTTGTGACTCACTTGGAACACTTGGAACACTTGTAACATTCTATTTGGAATGCGTGGAAGAGATGCTGCCTGACTTTCAAGGCTAGATCAGAAAAGGCATGGTAGCTTCTGCCTCTGCTCACTGGAATACCGGCCCTTAAGCCTGCAGCTGACATATAAGTGGTCCAAATGCCCCAAGGCCCAGACCAGCCCACGCAGAGAGCTCAGTCAGCCAGACCCAGAGACCACAGAAAGTGAGTTGCCCAGCCAGCCCCCAGCTGCTCTAGCCCCCAGCTGTTCCAGCTCTAGATACTGTCTGCCAGCAACTTCATGAGAGACTCCAAGCCAGACCCACCCAGCGAGCCCTCCAGTATTCCTCAGCCCCCCAAACCATGTGTGTGCTAAAGGGGCCATGCTAAAGATGTAATATTAAGGGATGTGATTAGGCCATCCCAGTCTACTGATTGGCCCTATTCTTCTGAATGATTACAATGCAAAGCAAGGCCTCCAGAAAGACATTCCTCGGTTGTAGAAGGGACATATACATCTCAAAGGAACAGAGAAAGGATTTACAATTGCAAATTACAAGTTTTCTAAAACAAATGATCTAAGAAAAGTGAGGACAGGTGCCTATCATCAGGTCTTGGCTGGAAGAAACACTATATTCTTTTGGCAGCCTTGGGCTTTTCCAGGTTGAAACAAGGGGAGCAGGGTTGTCCCAAGAACATGGCCTTAGGCTGCTGGAAGCCAGGTAGAGCTTGGTCAAGTCTCTTAGTGGGGGGGGGGGGGTGGAGGTGGAGTGGGGAGGAGGTAGGCATGGAGTTGCTTTTGCAGTTTGCAGTTCTCAGTTGTTACATAGCAATAGATAAACAGAGCAAACTTTCTTACCTAAAAGTGAAGTGCTGCTGTAACAAAAACCTAAAACACATGGCATTGGCTTAAAGACTGGGCAGCAGGAGGAGGCTAGAGGGACCCTGAGGAGACTATTACAGAGAGCTGAAAGAGCCTGGAGGGAGCTGTCAGTGAGGGCTTACACTAAAGGTAAGGAAAATGTTATTGAAAGCTGGAGGAAAGGGGACTTTTGTTATGCAGCAGCAGAAATTTGAACACACTCTTGCCTGCAACAATGTGGAAATGTGGAAAACAGAAAATGTATCTAATATACTCTGTGATCTAGCTGAGGAGATTTTGATCTTGGGTGGACTCACTTGGAGGAGTGTGAAGCAGGGTTTCGGTTCCTGGCCAGAGACAGGTCGGGCAGCAGCAGTGAGAGCACTGAATCCTAGCCACCAGACCATCAGGGACCAGTGGCCAGTGACAAGGCCCTGGCCTGTCAGCTGTGTAGAAATGAATTTCCACATAGAGACGGAAATTAGTGAAGCAAGTAAAGTGTTTATGAGGAGAAAAAAAGAGTACAGTATGTGTGGATAGACACACATGGGCAGACTCAGAGAGTCGCACCCTCGTGGTAGTTTGAATCACTTTTATGGGGCATTTCTTCCCAGTTTCCTTTGGCCAATCATTTTGATTTGCCTGGTTCTGAGTCTGTATTTGGTATATCTCAGGATCCTCCCATGTGTGCGCACACATCTCTCAGCCAAGATGGATTCCACCAAAGAGGCCTGTGGGTAGTTGGCATCACTTACTATGGGGTGGCGCCCCCTCCCTTTTTGACCTCCAAGGAGCTTTCTAGTCAGGAAGGTCTCCTTGACTTCAAGAATGAGAAATATGTGGTCTCTTATCTTCTATCTGGGCAGGGCCCAGCCTCCTCTCTCAATTGTCCTGCTATTCTGGTCTTGGAGAATTGGTCCGCAGGGAACAAATCTCCAATAGTTTACCCTGGAGGGAGACCCATCTACCTCCTGCCTCAATTTCAAGGCAGAATATTGAAAATGCCTCTTACCTTCTATTGCCTGCCTATCAGATACAGGTAGAAAGAGGGAAGCTTAAAAGGGAACTGTTCCATTTTTAAGAAAACTGAGAGGAAATATAAAAGATTCAGGACTTGCCACATTCAAAATTAAAATTATTTCTCATTCCCAGATTTTCCAGACAGCAGCGGATACTCAAACTACATGGCTATATCTGTTTCAATTGTCCCTTCATATAGTAATATCTTTGTAATAATTTTTATAAAGAGAAGAGGAAAATAATTTGATCTTTTCTCTAGCATAATTGATCAAAAATTGGTTTTTTAATTATTCATAGTTTTGACTAGGTATTAACGAGAACTAAATCATCCACCTAATTTTATATGTTGGATATTTGCAATAATTCCCAGAGACTTGCTTCTGGCTCCATACATTTGTCAGGGAGGAAAATTTTCCCTTTACCCTTCTAGGGTCTTCTGGCTGGTCTAAAAATTAAATTGATATGAGACAGATTAACAAGAGAAAACCAAACAAAAATTTAATAACATGTATACATGGGAGAGGCCAAGAAAGACTGAGTAACTCACCAAAATAGTTGAATCCCTCACCTTAAATACCATCTTCAGCTAAAGACAAAGAGGATGTTGGGGGTGGTGGTTTGGGACTTCAAAGGGGAGGAAGGCAGTTCACAGGGAGATGGAAAAGTAAATGTTTGGTAAACAAATGTTTGCTGGGCCTTGTAGAGACAAAGAGATACAGAGAGAAATTTTAACAGACTTTGCTAGGTTTCTTCCTGTCTACACACCTAGTTCCTGCTATAGTTGTCTATGGTGATAGCTCCCTTCCTGGAACAGGTCCTCTATCTATAGTCTTTTAGGCAGTTAAGGGGAAGGTCAAAGTTTCTTCCTGGGTCTC
Source organism: Tursiops truncatus (assembly GCF_011762595.2). Taxonomy (NCBI): domain Eukaryota; kingdom Metazoa; phylum Chordata; class Mammalia; order Artiodactyla; family Delphinidae; genus Tursiops; species Tursiops truncatus. The sequence goes on from NC_047042.1 coordinate 90,323,589, forward strand.
TGGGGCCTTAAAAATAACCAGCCTAAATTAATCCTCATGCCAAGGAGACACATTTTGCGGTGGCAAATTTTTGTTTCCCTACACACATTTCTCTGTTCCTCTCCTCTAAATACAACCATAAAAATAAACAACCATAATAGGACTCTGAAAAATGGAAAAAAAAAAAAAAAAAAAAAGGCTAGGGACCTCAGGACTTGAGGAACAACAATGCAGTGAGTTCCCTGGTTCAACTTTTGTCTCCCATGCATCTTGACCTGGGTGTTGGCAGAGCCAGGATAGACCAACATGAAGCCCCAAGAAAAACTCCCTCTAGCCCAAGGACCAGTAAAGGGGCAGCCCAGCAGAAACCTAACAGGGAGCTTCGCACATGACGCCAAACTAACTGGCAACAGGCAGGCTTTCAGGGGAGACAGGGCAAAGCAGGCCTGGAATCTCCCAAACTCCACTTCCTGCAGAAGGCGACCCAGGCCTGGTGTTTCCCAACTCTTTCCCCCTGAAGGAAACCAGAATGTCACCCCAAAATATGGCTCATTGACATAAAAATTATGTTGAACTTGTTAAAGAGAAAAATCACAGGCCCAAAATGGCATCCCTTGTGCTAAAGCCCATGATACCATACCTAGATTTAACACCTGACCTAACTGAAGTTTTGACCTTCACCAGAAGTGTAGTCTTTTTTTTTTTTTTGGCTGGGTCAGGTCTTAGTTGCAGCATGCAGGATCTTTAGTTGCGGCATGTGGGCTTCTTAGTTGTGACATGTGGACTTCTGAGTTGCGGCATGCATGTGAGATCTAGTTCCCCAACCAGGGATCAAACCTGGGCCCCCTGCATTGGGAACGTGGAGTCTTACCCACTGGACCACCAGGGAAGTTCCCAGAAATGTAGTCTTAATCAACCGGTATGGAATTTTCTTGTCAGCACAAATGAGGTCATCTGTCATGTGGCATGTGGCCCTCTCCATCTTGGAGAGGAAGAAGTGGCCATCTGCATGATAAAACCCTTGCCATTCCTCCCCCACCTTCCACCAAAAGAAGAGGTCCTGGCCTAAAAATAATTTTCTCTTTTTCTTGAGAATAGCTTCCTCACTCCACCTTCCTGCCTATAAAACCCCTCAATTTTGTACCCTTCTAGTTGCTAGATGGGATGCTGCCCAATTCATGAATTGCTTAATAAAGCCAATTAAAGCTTCAAATTTACTCAGTTGAATTTTGTTTTTTTAACAATCTGAAGGCAACTAAGAAGCAACAAAGACAGAAAAAGCTTCCCCTTGTCTGCCTAAAGGCAAAATTTAAATTCTCCTTTTATTGAAGACAGACTCTTTTCAGCCCAGAGATGGCACCAGAGGAATCTCCAAACAAGCCTTACTCCATTAGTTGCCTCCCATATACTTACCTTCCCATAGTCTGTGGCCCTTGGAAGCCTAAACTGCTTTCCTTTGCCCTCTCATTTCTCTATAAATTTATTGTTATTATTTTTTATTATTGTTGTTTTTTGTTGAAGATGCTGTAAAAACTGGAATTCTAAGCTGCCATTTCAAGTTACTTTTGGTTTAGTTTTCTCTCGCATAATGTGGGCTGCACATGTTAAAAAACTGTTTTCCTCTTGTTATTCTGTCTTTTTGTTAAAGAGTCCCAGCTAAAAACCTGACATGGGTAAAGTTTTGCCTCCCCTACACCCCCATAGCTCAAGGTGACTCAAGTAGGCTCTTCCTTGCCCTGAGGTACCAACAGAGATCAGGTGAAAAGCCCACCAACACATTCACTCATCATACCATGAACCAGGAAAATCACAAATTGGATGAGAAAAGACAATTAACAGCCAATACTAAGATGAATCAGATACTGGAATTATCTGACAAAAATTTCAAAGCAGCATCACCAAAAAATGTTCTTATAGGCAATCACAAATTTTCTTGGGACAAACAAAAATTAGAAAACATCAGCAAAGAAATATGTTTTAAAAAATGGAAATTATAAAACTGAAAAATATAATAACTGAAATAAAAACTCACCAACTGGGCTCAATAGTAGAGTGGAAATGACAGAGGATAGAATCAGAAACTTGATTATCAATTAAAATAATTTAATTAATGTGAACAACAGAGGGAAAAAAGACTGGGAAAAATAGAACTTTGTGGACTTGTGGGACAATAGCAAAAGATCTAAACTTTGGATTCTCAAAAGAAGAGAAAGAATCAGGGGGAAGGGCTGAAAAAAATTCTAAGAAATAATGGCTGAAAACGTCTCAAATTTGGCAAAAGATATACATCTACAGATTAAAGAAATTGAGCAAATTCCCAAAAAAGGAAATCCACACCAAGACACATATTCTGAATACTAAAGACGAAAGTACAGTGGCTAAGATGGTATCATAGAGGCCTGCAAATATATAATTACATTGTGGCAACAGGAAAAGTCCAGGAACAGACTCATGTATATGAGTGTATATACTGAGTGTATGAGTATATACATATACATGCATGTATAATTTATATGTATAAATATATAAATACATACTATATAAATGAGTACATGCACTCATGTGTATAATTGAGGGTAAAAATGATTATAGACATGTAAATATAATTATATATATCTCTATATATAGATATATAGATATCTATACCTTGTTTTATTTTACTTCTAAGATGTTGTGTTTTTTACAAATTAAAGGTTTGCGGCAATCCTGCCTTGGAGCAAGTCTATTGGCACCACTTTTCCTATAGCATTATTTTTAAATTAAGTTATGTACATTGTTTAGACATAATGCTATTGACTATTGCACACTTAATAGACTACAGTATAGTGTAAACATAACTTTTATATGTATTGGGAAACCAAAAAATTGGTGCAACTTGCTTTATTGCAACATTTGCTTTATTGTGGTGGTCTGGGACTGAACCCGCAATATCTCCAAGGTCTGCCTGTATATAAATGAGTATCTACATGTACTCATATATGATAATTGAATGATAAATGTTGACAGCTCAAATAAATGGAGATAGGATAAATTACTCAATATGCAGTTGGAGACAATGTCTTTCCATTAGAATAACAAAGTGTGATCTCTTACACCATAATACTACAATCAAAAACTAATTCTGGCCAGATTAAAATATTAAACATAAATAACACAATAGAATTATTAAAATGAAAGAACGCAGGCAAGTGTCTGTTACAGTTTGAGGATGAAGAGCTTTTTAAACTTGAAACCAGTTCAGAAAAAAAGAAATTTTGTTTCATTCTCCATCTGACAGAAGGTGAGTGGCAAGAATAGAGTGTCTCTTGAGATGTTTTTTGGGTTTTTTTTTGCGGTATGCGGGCCCCTCACTGCTGTGGCCTCTCTCGCTGCAGAGCACAGGCTCCGGATGCACAGGCCCAGCGGCCATGTCCCACGGGCCCAGCCGCTGCGCGACATGCGGGATCCTCCCGGACCGGGACACGAACCCACGTCCCCTGCATCGGCAGGCAGACTCCCAACCACTGTGCTACAAGGGAAGCCCTCTTGAGATGTTTTTTAGCTGAGTACTCTTACTACTTTAGCTACAACAATTCAAAGAGAATATTATCCCCTATAGCCTGTAAGTAGGGTTTTCATATTTAAATCTTCAAATAAAATCTAGTGACACTTTGTTCTCATAGGGTATCAACTCCTGTAAACATCAGTTGAAAAAATCTTTATTGAAAAAAGTCATTGAATTTATGTAGGCAAGAATAAGTTTATTACTTGATTTGTATTTTCTAAATTATTCCTTCATTTCATATGTTACTAGACTTTCTCTATTGTCTACCATTCTTGGCTGCACATTATAGAACACTTAACTAACAATGACTCACAAAAGGGTTTTTGTTTTTGTCACGGCAAGAAATTTGGAGATAGGGAGTGCTGGCATCCAGACCAAGATTCTGAGACCCCCTTGTAATATACCTCATGGTTAAAAAATAGTTTTCAGAACTCTGGAAATCAAGTCTGCTTTCAAGAGAAAAAAAAGGGGAGAAGAGGTGGTGTCAACCACATCTGTTCTCTCTTAGTCTGCTCAAGCTGTTATAACAAAAATACCATACGTTGAGTGGCTTGAACAACAAATATTTATTTCTCACTGTTCTGGAGGCTGGGAAGCCCAAGGTCATGGTGCTGGCAGATTTCATGTCTGATGAGGACCCAGTTCCTGGTTCATAGATGGCTGTATTCTCACTGTGTTCTCACGTGACAGAAGGGACAAGGGAGCTCCCTGGGTCCTCTTTTATAGGGTCACTAATCCCATTCATGAGGGCCCCACCCTCATGACCTAATCACCTCCCAAAAGCCCCACCTTCTTATATCATCATATTGGGGATTAGGTTTTAGCGTATGAATTTTGGGAGGCACAAACTTTAAATCTATAACTGTCTCTTTCATCAGAAAAGAAAAAAGCTTTCCCAGTATTCACTAACAGTCATTTGTTTGTGTCACATCAACCACAACTGGCTACAAGAAAGATTAAGGAAGTCAGTATTTGGTTTTCCAAGTCTCTGTGGTGGAAAGTGTCATGAACTGTGTCTGCCACAGAATTACAGCTGCAGTCAACCCTAAATGCTTATGTTCCTTGGGAAATTAAGCTCTATTTCCGAGACACACATCCAGGAGGAGGCAACCTAGTGTCACTTTCTTTTGTAGTCTTACTTTTAAACTCTACCAGTAGTACCAGTCTTACTTTTAAACTCTACCAGTAGTCTTACTTGTAAACTCTACTTACTTTTAAGCTCTACCAGTCTTACTTTTAAACTCTACCAGTGTTTAAAACTTCTGTTTTCTTTAGTGATGTCGTTCATTTTGTATTTCCCAAAAGAAAGCTAATACTTAGAATTATAGGCAAGTCTAATCCGTTGCACGAAGATTCTGGGCGCAGCTCCACATATTTGTCACATCACGGTGCTGCTCCTCTTTGGAGCCCTGTGGCAAAATTCAAACATATTATTTTGTATTTAAATATATATATTTTTAAATCATAAAAATAGGAAAGACAAAAGTATAAAGGGAGAAGTGTAGGAAAGTATAATAACAAGATAGTCTTCCACAATTTATTCAGGTAGTAAAATTTAACATTAACAATTTCAAAGAACTATAGGGATAGAAAACGGTGATCAAAATGGTCCTATATTAATAACAATATTCATTCATTATACTGTTAATAATAATAAATATCATAACATATTTTTAGTAATAAAATGACAAAAGTACCATAGTTGTAAGCTATCCTTTCTCTTTTCACACCTTTCATGAACTAATTATCCAAAAAGCCATGAGAGATCTACACCTACCATCTCCATTTTCTTCAACTTCTTTTTTCTTTCTGTCTACAGAGTGACTTTATTTGGCATTTAGATTCTCACATGACATCATATACCAAAATCGATTCCAGATGGAATAAAAACTAATGTATAGAATGTCTTATAAAGAACAATAATTTAAGAGGCTTGGTCCTGATGCGTGAATAAACAAACAGATCGACAGAACAAAATATAAACCATAGAACTAGATCTAAATGTAAATAGGAATTTAGTATAAGATAAAGACAACATACCAAAATAGTAGAGAAAAAATTGATTCATAATAAATGGTGTTGGGCCACTGAGAAGCCATCTGGAAAAAAAATTAACTTGGCTCCCTATCTCATTCTTTTTGCCAAAATAGACTTCACATAAATCAAAAATTTAAATGTAAAAATGAAATCTTAAAAGTAATAGAAAAGAAACAAATTAATCTTGGTATATGTCTAAACAAAATACAAAACCCAGAAACCATAAAGGAAAAGATAAATTGGACTACATAAACATTTGAATTTTCTATACAGCCTAAAATACCACAAACTTAGATGACAAACTGAGGAAAAATAATTATAAAATATTTGGCAAAATACTAATTTTCTTAATACATAGAAAGTTCTTAATAAACAATTGCCTTGACTCAGCAATTCAAATTCTGAAAATTTAAACATCTGATATTCTTGCATATGTATATAGAGACATATTGTTCATTGCAACATTATATGTAACATAGTAGACTGGAGGCATAGTTTTTCATCCTGACATGTTCAGTGGAAAACTGTGCAGCTAATTTTTTAAATGGGCTACAAATACACACAATAATCTAGAAAGGTCCCATATATATTTTTAAGTAAACGAAACAAGGGACAGAAGACAGTTTGTAATAGGCTGTCATTGTTTAAAGGCTATATGTGGGTATGTGCATAAAAAATTCTGAAAGAACACAGATCCATGGATTCTGGAAATTTGGGATGAAAAGGAGACCTACTTTTCATTCTATATTCTTTTGTACTATTTGACATTTTTTTGCATGGGCATGTAACATATGTGCATATATTTCATTTCAAAAAAATTTTTATGTGCAAAGATAAATGAATAGTTGCAAAATTTCTGACAGGGAAGAACTCTAAAAGTAAAAGTAACAAAAAAAATCAGGAGGGAAAAGATTGATCACTTTGACAACATAAAATTTAAAACATCTATTTTTATAAAACACAAAAATTAAGCTGCAAACAGAGAAAACTACACAAGAAATTTCACGTTTATATCTTTATTATTAGCTCAAACAAATTAACATGACAAACACTAAGAACCCAATAGACAAATGCTCAAAAGACATAATTCACAGAAGCACCCTTACATTTTCCTTCATAGCATTTAACGCAATGTTAATTATATATTATCATGTGGCTATTTGTTTGATGTCTGTCTCCCTCACAAACCTATAAGCTCTGTGAGGGCAGAGTTAGTCTGTTTTGTTCACTTTGGTGGCCTCAGCAACTGACATACTGCTTCACACTTTGCAGGCACAGAATAAATATTTGTCGAATTGCTTTAATTATCCACCTCCTCTTCTCCTGGTTGGTGAAAGAGGGATTCCTGCCCTAGGATTATGAGGCTGGCTGAAGACACAGCTCCCAACACTGGACAGGTGAGATCAACAGCAGTTTACTAGTGTGTATAGTCACAGCCTGGGAAGGAGGACACCCCAGGCAGGGCCACGCAAGGCTGGTACTTGGGAACAGGATGAACAACCAGGGCTATGGGAAGCAGGCTTTATAGTATCATGAGGGTGGGGTGCCCCCAGTTCCTGAGGAAGAATGTGATTGGCTTGTTCGAATGATTCCACTTGTAGGCAGGAAACTGAAGCCCACTACTCAGGGATAAGTAGGAACTGCCCCCAGTCCCTCTGATAAGGAGGGTTGTTTGGCGAGGGTACCTTACTCTTAAGAGCAGAGCTGGGTGGGGAACTGGCAGTTAGGCCATTGAAGCCCCTCTCAATTTCACCAGATTTCAAAGCAGTACATTATATTAGACCTTAATTTTAGTTCTTACTCCACATGTATTATTTAATAGATGGAATACTTAAAACTTGAAAAACGTTCAAACTTGAGAGTAATCTAAGTTCAAAATTAAAACAATAAAATACTACTCCCCCCACCCCCACGTCAAATAAGCAAAGATTTCCTAATATGATAATAATTAGTGCTAGCAATGATAAAGGGATACTATCACCCTCATGCATGCTAGTGAAACTTCACATTTAAGAAAGCAATTTGCTTGGACTTCCCTGGTGGTCCAGTGGTTAAGACTCTGCCCTCCCAACGCAGGGGGCCCAAGTTCAATCCCTGCTCAGGGAACTAGATCCCACAACTAAGAGTTTGCATGTCACAACTAAGGAGCTGGCGAGCTGCAATTATGGAGCCCACGAGCTGCAACTAAGAAGACCGCCGGCCGCCACTAAGACCTGGTGCAACGAAATAAATAATAAAATACTTACAAAAAAAAAAAAAAAGAAAGCAATTGCTGAGTTGACTCCTTTAAAAAATCATCAGGGGCTTCCCTGGTGGCGCAGTGGTTGACAGTCCGCCTGGTTGAGAGTCCACCTGCCAATGCAGGGGACACAGGTTCGTGCCCCGGTCCGGGAAGATCCCACATGCTGCAGAGCGGCTGGGCCTGTGTGCCGTGGCCGCTGAGCCTGCACGTCTGGAGCCTGTGCTCCGCAACGGGAGAGGCCACAGCGGTGAGAGGCCCGCATACCGCAAAAAAAAAAAAAAAAAAAAAAAAATCATCAGAAAACCCTGTTGGATCAAGGAAAGGTAAATTTGTTAGACTTACTGCAGTAAAGTAGAAACATGACCTTGTCAGAATTTCAGTAGAATCTTAGAATGGGAAATTAAGATAGGATATTTTTAGAGTTTTAGTGCCTAGGCTAGGAGATTTTTAAAGCAGGACTTACAAGGTGGGGAACTGTTGAATACTGGGCATAGTTTATCACATGGTAACTTTGGATTGGTGGGCACAGTGAGGCAAGTGAGTCTTGATTTGTATATTTTAGTCTTCATAAATAATCAGTTGATTCATAGGGTATTTCCTTGAGCAAGCAAGTATTTACACTACTGAATACTATGATAATGTGAGACAATGTACCTTCTTTGGGGATTCTATACCAATGATGTAATCCAGGAACTAAAAATTTTATGAATGAAAAAATATTCTTCATGCTCAAAATGTTTATTACAACATTACACTGTGCATTTTCCATTATTTTTGGCCAGCCAGGGGGATGATATTCAAATTATTTAACAACCAGCAGAACATGGGCGTTGAACAGGCAGAACGTGAATGAGCTGTAAAATATCAATATGAACACTAGGAAAATATCAAGCCAGCTATTCCACATCCAGACGTCAAATCCAAAAATAGATGGGAAAGATCTTACCTCCTACTACAGCATCCTTGTGAGCTTAACACAGCGAAGATTAATATTTCTCACTAACGCTACACTTCCGTTGAGTGTTTGTGGGGCTCTGGTCTATGTCATCAATGTCGTCAGTCAGGCCCCAGGCTGACAGAGCAGCCATAATCTGGAATACCGATCACTTTGCAAAAATGAAAAGAAAGCCCTGGAGGTTCTCATGTTAGCAATCACATGTTCACTTCTGCTCACAACTCATTTATCAGAACTAGTTACTTGACCCCTCACAATCACAAGGGGCCAGCAAATACAATTCTACTATATGGCTGGAAGGAGGGCGGGGTCAGGGGGTGAACAGAACATACAGTGAACAGCACTAGGGACAACCACTGTATACTTTATGGTCATTAACTCTTTAACTCACTCTTCTTCCTGTACCTCAAGCACATTCACCACCTCCCCAAGTTAACAACCTGAAAGTCTCAGCTAGTTAAAGTAGCAAGCTCAAGTCGTGATCGACTCTACCTCTGGAATGATACGTGGACTCTCTACATCATATCCAGATGTAGCTTCTCTTCATTCAAAGGATGAATGTATTCGTCTGCTATTAATGCAATAATGATGTATAATATATCATTCCTAAATTCAATAGCTTAAAACAACAGACATTTCCGTTTTTGCTTGGCTTGGATTCAGTTCTGCTCCAGGTGTCTCCACATATTCTTGGTCCAAGGAATATGCTCAATTCATGACAGTTTACAAGAGCAGGGGAACACAAGCCAAATAAATGCTCAACATTTGAAGCCTTTACATACCTTTGCATTCCACTGGCCAAAGCAAGTCAGAGGTTCACAAGTCACAAAGCAAGGTCATGTTCAAAGTGTTAAGAACAGAGAAACGTACTGCCACACAGGGGAAAAGTGGAGAGGAATGGATATTTGATGAACAAAAATCTGATGCATCATGGCTTTGAATTAAAAGTACAAAGTATTTATTCCCTTATACAACCAATGTACAATGGGGGAACAGACACAGGATACACACAAAATACTCTCATTTGAAAAGGGAATGAGTAGGAGATACACTGCAGTGACAGGTTCACGTTAGCTCCAATTTTGCTCCTTGGTAACGCTCCACAGTCCCTGACTTTCTGTGATCCTTGGTTCCACCCTCTGGAATTTCCTTCCTTTTCTATTTTGCTCCTCAGCTATATTTGAAAAGAGCATTGGAGAATATGCCATCCTTGGGGACAGAGTAGCTTTTTTAATCTGTTTCCTGCTGATAGAAGGTTGGGGGCTAAATATGATTTTATATCTCAACCATCAGAACATCTTTTAGTCCAAGATGGCAGTCCTTTTGGCACCTATTCTAGTCAGCTTCTCATCTGATTCCAGTTAACTGAAAACACTGATAACCCCAAGCACAGTTTACTTCTAGCTATATTTTTGGGGGGTTATATATTTTTTGGCTCTCTAACCCCATAATTCTGCCTGGCTTAATTGAGGGTTCCTGAGTTTATCAAGCTCCAGTGAGAGAACTATACCCTTAATATCCCTGCTTCATTCCACTACCATCCCCAGGCCATCTGGTCTACCTAAAAGGATTTACTTGACTTCACCTTAATTTGGTAAAGAGTTTTATTATTGGTGTGATGGTCACAGCCTCAATTTAATCCTTGCAAAGAGGATTAATTGTTATCAGCCTTTGCACAGAAAAGGTCTAAATTTTATGTTGTTAGGCTGAAAAGCAATCCCTTTTTCCAAGCCTACAAATCCCCAAATTTCTGCACTTTCTATTCCCTTTCACTTTGGCAGCAACATTTGACTACCACACATGGTATCACTGTCAAAAATTTAGGCCAGGGAATTCCCTGGTGGTCCAGTGGTTAAGACGCCCTGTCTCCACTGCAGGGGGCACAGGTTTGATCCCTGGTCACGGAACTAAGATCCCACATGCTGTGTGGCATGGCCGAAAAACAAATAAAAAAATTTTTTTAAAGAGCAGAAAAATTTAGGCCAGAAAAGGAAGTTAGAGCATTCAATGTCTTGGTATAATTTGACTATGGAGGACTTTCTATTTATCTGCCTCTCCCTAGATAGGAGAAGGAGAACATGGGGTGGGGGAGAGGTGGAGAGGGTTGTCCTCACTATTAGAACTTTTGAATTAAAAAAACCACCCTCACCAAGAAGGGTTGAGGAAAAGTACAGATAACTTCTGATGATGGCTTACTGTTAGGTTAGAAAATATTATTTTTTAAAAATCCTTGTGACTCATGTCTACCTCCTTGAATTTTGAATCTTTTCTGCACTATCTTACAAAATGAGCCAATTAATTTCATGTTTGGCAAAGGGAGTGGAATTAATCTGTTCTCCACCCAATGATTCCTTTTCTACAGAGAGTGCAAGGAAGGCACATCAGGCTGGAGAAATCAGTATTTAATGCCAACGTGGCAATGAATGGAGTAGAAGTAATAATCATACTGGTCTGGTTAGGAACTCTGTAGGAAATAAGAGAGAGAACAGTGGTTAAGTGGGCCCAGTTACTAAGGATCATCACCAGTGCCTTCCTTTCTCTATGTACAAATACCTTCTTTTACTCTAGGCTCTGTCTACCTCCTGCTGGGATTATGACAAATTATTTGTAGTCACTGCATTTGCCTCCAGTCTCTGCTTATTTCAATTTCAACTAATATTGTTAGAGCAATGTATTTCTCAAATGTCACTTTTGTTATATGAATCTACAGTTGTAATCTGTTGTTAATGTCAGATCCTTTAAGGCCCTATGCATTTACCAACATATTACAAATTTGAACTTTACAGCTTAGTTAAGGTTATTATGAGGAATAATACAAGTACTTTCTAAAAGTGGAAAGCACACTCTAAAAGTTATCCCTAGTTCTATTGTTCCTATAGAAACAATTCTTGAACAAGTCACTTAATATCTCTAAATTTCAATTTTTTTTAAATCGGGGGACTTCCCTGGTGGCGCAGTGGTTAAGAATTGCCTGCTAATGCAGGGGACACGGGTTCGATCCCTGGTCCAGGAAAATCCCACGTGCCACGGAGCAACTAAGCCCGTGCACCCCAACTACTGAGCCTGCACTCTAGAGCCCGTGAGCCACAACTACTGAGCCCGCGTGCCACAGCTACTGAAGCCCGCACGCCTAGAGCCCGTGCCCCGCAACGAGAAGCCCCTGCAATGAGGAGCCTACGCACCGCAACAAAGAGCAGCCCCCGCTCACTGCAGCAAGAGAAAGCCCACGGGCAGCAACGAAGACCCAAAGCAGCCATAAATAAATTAATTAATTTTTAAAAATCGGTAAAGTATAGACAAAAACATTTTTCCTGGAAGTTAAATAAATGAAAGCCTTCAGCAGAATGTCAGGCATACAGTAATTGCTCAACAGAAGTTCACTATTTAGAATTTATTTAAAAACTTAAATATTAATTACCAGGTAATATCTGTATAAATATTTCAATGATAAATTGAGAATAAGACTTAAGAAAATAAAATCACCTTAGTACCAAATAATTACTGTCTTAACAATCTTAAACTGCTTAATCTAATGATATTCTAGGCCCCAGGAAAAACTTACTTTGATCCCCATTCTTGAGGCCCATAAATGAAGTCTATCAGCAGCTGGGAGATAAAAGTTCTTCTTGAACTGCATATTTCAGTAATTTAACAGGAAACTCAGTGATCGTTCTTCACTTCAGGTGGCCCTCTTCCAATCAACGTTAGGTCCATTTTCCTTCTCTTTGCACTTAAAACACTTTTAGTGCCACACGGCCCTCTGGCTCCAAATTGCACTCTTAAATAGCCATTTTAAAACTGTTCTTCCTTAGAGCCAAGCAAAAAGAGAGTATATTACAAAAGGAGAGATCACAGCCATACCAGGCCTAGGTCCACAACGTGTGAGTCTCTTTCAATCCCGAGCAGGTTGTCCTAGCAACAGGCTTTACTAACTTGCTCTATTTCACCTCTTAAAGCCTTTGAAGTGAGTCCCTCCTCCCTCACTGCCTTTGAAGTTATTCTTAACAGAATTCTGAACACCCATCTATTAACTGCCCCAGCAGATTTCTGAACACCCCAGAAATTTCTGCATCCCCCCAGAAAAACCTGGGGCTCTTTCCTGAGCCACAGTAACAGCCATAGGCACGTGGCTTCATGTGATTACAGCCCAAACTGTTAGTGTGACTAACCAACCCACCAACCAATATTTCTTGAACGTTTCCTATATTCTGGGCACTTTGCTGGGCTCTACAAACATAAGAATGAAATGCAGTCTCTGACCTCCATCATTTCAATCTAATGCCGTCTAATCCTCTAAACCTGCCCTGTCCAATGTAACAGCCACGGCCTCACAAGGTGTTGGTGCATTTGAAATGTGGCAGGTCCCAATTGAGGTGTACTGTAAGTGTAAAATATACACCAGGTTTTGAGGACTTGGTAGAAAAAAATGTAGAATATTTCATTAATAATTTTTTATGCTGATTACATGTCTAAATGATAATGTTTTAGATATATTGATATACATAAGATATATTATTAAAGTTAATTTTACCAATTTCTTTTCACTTTTTTTAAGTGACCGCTCGAAAATTTAAAAGGACATATGGCTCGCAGTATAATTCTGTTAGATAGTGCTACTCTAAATATATGTGTCGAAATTACCTGAAAAACTTGTTAAAATGTAGATTGCAGGTCCTAGCCCATGTCTGACATTGAATCAGAGTATCTGGGTAATGGGGTCCAGGAATAAGAATTTTCAACAAATATACCAGCTAATTCTTATGCACCTGTAAATTTAAGACTCATTTGTCTCTTGACTGCTAAACTCAGAGCCAAGAGTTATTCCTATTCCAAATAACATTATTTACATTGTTTAGGCAGATGATGAGAAAGGGTAACTGACAATTAAGAAGGGTTCCTTCAGTGAGTCCAAAGTCGTTTCTGGAATCATCCCAATAAAGAAGAGGATAAAAAAAACAACACACTTGATCTTTAACTGGGCAACCCACTGCACAATCACTCTCATGTACATTATGTGGTATTACTACGCCAGGGGCAGGTACTTTAACAAGAGAAGAAGAAAAGGCAGGTTTGGTCTTATACTATCTTGACCACCTGGTTTTCCAACTTGATGGGTCAAACTGAAAACAGAACTTGAGGATATAACTCCAACCTTCTCATTTTGGACCTTTTGTGTTTATGCACCTGATAAAAACCATTGACATTTCTTCCACAAATACTGAGGTTTTACTGTGTTTCAGGAAGTGTGGGCTGGCTGCGGCCGAGACTACCTGCTGGCTGCTTCTCGGTATCTGCTCTCACCTTCTTTCTTAGTCATAGATTTTCAACTGGCCACATAGCCAACCAGAACACGAAAAAGAATTCTACGTTTGCTGTGATGCTTTTCTTTCTTTTTTTTAATTAATTAATTAATTAATTAATTTATGGCTGTGTTGGGTCTTAGTTGCTGTGTGCGGGCTTTCTCTAGTTGCGGCGAGCGGGGGCTACTCTTCATTGCGGTGTGCAGGCTTCTCATTGCAGTGGCTTCTCTTGTTGCGGATCACGGGCTCTAGGCACACAGGCTTCAGTAGCTGTGGCACGTGGACTCAGTAATTGTGGCTTGCGGGCTCTAGAGCACAGACTCAGTAGCTGTGGCACACAGGCTTAGTTGCTCCGCGGCATGTGGTATCTTCCCGGACCAGGGCTCGAACCCGTGTCCTCTGCATTGGCAGGCGAATTCTTAACCACTGTGCCACCAGGGAAGCCCCTTCTTTTTTTTTTTTTTTGATGTTTTTCAAATAGACGTGGCAATATGACTAAGTTCTAGCCCCAGGAATATAAGCAGAAGTATTGCATGGCAACTCCCTTCAAGAGCTTCCCTTCATGGATAGTTGGCACTTCTGCTTTGCCCATTCTTTCCCTCTTCCTCCGTCTTGCTGCCCACAGTATGAATAAATCCATGGCTCCATCTTTAACCATGAACTCAAGGCCACCTTTTTGATACAGTGGGACAGAAAGATGAAAGTAGCTTGGGTTCCTGAGGATTTTGTGTAGTGCCACCATACCAGCCTTAGACTGCCTTCCTCTGGACATTGAGCTATATCCTGTTTAAGTCAACATGATTTGGGGATTTTCTGTTACTTGCAGCTGAACTGAATCCCAACTGATAAACATCTCATTTTAAAGTTGTAATATTGTAAATTCTCTAGACCAGTGCTTGGATTTTAGCTTGTAACTCTGGTCACATTTATATGGCATCTTTTCTATGGAGATCTCCAGCTCCTGTTCTATGGTATGTTTTCCAGTTTTGCAGCCTAATCATAGTTTGAAAAGTTTCTCAGGTTTTCCTGTTAACGTTGTATCAACCTCTCCCAAGCTTATACTTCTAAACTGAATACTAAAGCTTCTCACTGCTGACAAAATAATTAACCAATGGTCAATCTAGGAAAGAAATAGAAAATTTTATTCAAGCCTACATGAGGATTATAACCCGAGAGACAGTCTTTCAGAACTCTCTGAGGACTGTTCCACCCATCAGAGGTCAAAGCACAGTTACATACTTTTTTGAGACAAAGTATTTATTATACAACAAACGACGTGTTGACATTTATACACAGAAAAAAAGTTATAGGAGGCTACCAGGAAAAGCACCGTTATAAAGTGAGGAGTGGGTCATCATGACCCCTCACAAGATTAAGAAGGAAGTTTATCTCCTAAGGAGGTCTGATTAATGCAGATGCACAGTACACACTAAAGGGGAGGGAAAAGGCCCAGAGAAAAAATTTACGTTTAAATTTTCCTTGTCTTGCCAAAAATATATTTCATCATCACTATATTCCATCTGTTAATCTCTCCTTAGATTTCTTGCAGCTAAGTTTTTTCATATTTTTGTAGCTATGTTATTAGATGCAAAAAAGTGTCCATGAAGGAGATGTGGGGCTTTTTGTGAGTTATAAATGAGTTACCCTATTTAATCTGTGACTTTTTTTCTTGTACTCAGCTTTGATATGAATATAATGACCCCTCTATTCCTTATGTTATTTTGATGCTCTTTTACTTGGCATATAGTTGCCCACTAGTGATGGATGTACTTTGTACCGTTTTTTGGGTTTTTTTTGTTTTTTTTTTTGCGGTACGCGGGCCTCTCACTGCTGTGGCCTCTCCCGCTGCGGAGCACAGGCTCCGGACGCGCAGGCTCAGCGGCCATGGCTCACGGGCCCAGCCGCTCCGCGGCATGTGGGATCTTCCCGGACCAGGGCACGAACCCGCGTACCCTGCATCAGCAGGCGGACTCTCAACCACTGTGCCACCAGGGAAGCCCCCTTATGTTATTTTGATGCTCTTTTACTTGGCATCTAGTTGCCCACTAGTGATGGATATACTTTGCTTGCTCTCAAACTACTCTCCCCCTTTCTACACTCCAGGAGGCTAACCAATATCGACTGGCCAATGGGAAAACTAATAGTACATCAGTACATAGAGCAAGAGGTCTGGGCGTTTATCCCCTGGCTCCCTCCCTGTAAGGTCGCTGAGAACTTGATCAGAGTTTAAGAACTTGTCAGGTACCCTCTCCGCTCTTACTCTCTGTCTCTGGACCCTGGTAGCCACGCCCTCCCTTGCCCATTTAGATCTCCACGGTAATAGGTCCATGCAGTCATTATTCCCAGGGTGTTGTGGTTTCTCTATACTTTACCCTCATGGTTGCAAATAGTCCATTTATAAATCCTCCTCATGCTATTCTAATTTGAGTGTAACATCTGTTCCCTCCTGGGACTCTGATAGAATTAATTGGTGCCAGGAGTGACCCCAGAAAACATATTCTCAAAATAGACTTCTAGATTAGGTTGCTCATATATTTGAGGAACATCAGGATGAGCTCCTTCCTGGGGTGCAGGCAGGGCCAGGGTGAGGTGAGTGAAGCACTTAGGGCACAAAATCAAGGAGGCCCTCACTCTCAGGGTCAGGCCAAGAGTAAACGCACCCTAAGTGTCTTGCCAACTTCACCCTAGTCCTGTACCCCAGTCTCATGCCTGACATGGAGTAGAGTGGAGGATGGCAGGCATGGAGCCCTAGTAATTCACTGCATGATACTGTATCAAAATGACTCAAATTATCATCAGCATTAGCTTAGGGCTGTGAAATTAACTAAACAAGGAAGCCATCAGACTGAGGTGGCTTTAATACCATGGCAGCTGTTGGGAAAAAAGTTTTCCTTTGTCCATGAAAAATTAATCAGTCAATCTAAGAAAGAAATGGAAAATTTTATTCAAGCCAAATTGAGGATTATAACTTGGGAAGAGCATCTCAGGAATCTCTGAGAACTGTTCCACGTGTTTGAAGTCAGGGCACAGTTATATAAATTTTTTGAGACAGAAGGGTTCTACATTAAATGACATAGTATTGAAACCAGGGGGGGCCCTGTGGGCTCCTGGGCACAGAAGCCTTTTTTTGGTCCCTCATTTCTTGTAGACAAGACTCCAGCCTCCATGACCTTCCCTGAGTTCCAAAGGGCCGATTGGCAGAGTTGAGTATTTGTTACAGACATTGTAGAGCCCACAAACCTGAAATGTTTCCTACTTGGTCCTCATTAGAAAAAGTGTGCCAACCCCTGTTCTTCTAGATCATGGGAGATGGATTCTGAGGAATGAATGGTTTCATTCCTTGGGATGCTATTCCAGGAGCAGCATGGAGCTTAATATGAATTCAGTAATAATCTGTTCTTCTCCAGCCCCAGTGAAGTTGTATTCATTAGACATACGTTTGCCTGGGGGTACCATAAAGGCCTGACTAATGGCAGATAAAACAAAAAGAAGTGTATTTATCTCATATACAAATAAGTCCAGAAGTACGTGGTCCAGGGGTGGTATGATGCTTTCCAAATGGGCTTTTTTTTTTTTTTTTCCTCCCCAACCATATCTACAATGTTGGCTTTCATCTCATGCTTATTGTAAGATGGCTACAGCACCTAAAGGCATAAGGATTCAAACAGTTGCTAATCAAGGGAGGAGCAGCCCCCAAACCACCTGAGGTAAGATTAAAAGGACCAGGGAAGCTCATCAAGATTAGGACACCAGTCACCTGAGACCCTGAACACACCCTAATCTTGTCTGCAGCACCACCCTTGAAGTATTGTTAGAAAACTCCTCATCAAATCCTCCCGGGTTTTATACATATAAATAGAAAGCTAATAAGAACCTGCTGTATAAAAAAAAAAAATCCTCCCGGGTTGGGACACAGTTTTTCGAGGCAGGAGCCTGCTGTGTCCCCCTTTGCCTGCAAAGCAATAAAGCTATCCTTTTCTACTTCACCCAGAACTCTGTATGTCACTGGTGCAGAGAGGCCAAACTTTCGGCATCATTATTGACAGTTTACACATTCCAGATCTGCAAGTACAGAGTGGTGGGTCATCATGACCCCTTACAAGATCAAGATGGAATGTTATCTTTTAAGGAGTTGTCTTGTTGATGCTAGAAGAATGTTGCTCTATATGGTTGAGCAGGTATTTCTGCCCAAGGGGGAGGTTTGGTCGATGCATAATGCAGATACACAATGTACAGCAGAGGGGGAGAGGAGGCCAAAGGGCAGAGAAATCCTTTTATGTTTACATGTTTCTTGTCTTGCCATAAAATATGAATTTTATTTCACACTTCTACCCTTCTAGGTTCTTTTGGTGGCCTAATAATCAAATTTCCGTAAGACAGATAACCAGGAGAAAAACAACGAAGTTTAATAACATATATACCTCCTAGAGACTCAGGAAAACTGAGTAACTCTCCAAAATGCGGGAAACCCTCACCTTAAATACCATCTTTAGCTAAAAACAAAAGAGAATGTTGGGGGTGGGTGGAGTGGGTTATGCGAGGCTACCAGGAAAAGCGCAGTAAACGAGGGTAAGGCTGTCTTGCAAAGTTAAATCTTTGCCTTCTGCATTGATAAGAGTTTCTAGAAATAATGTCACCTTCTTCCAGGTACAGCAAGGGAGACACCCTTACAAATGGAGATTACCCTTACAAGTGTAAATGTCTCTTACAAAAGGGTAACTTCTATTACTCAGTTTTCACAGCTTCTCCTGTGTCTGCAGTTTCTTAAAAATAATCAGCACTAAAATAATCCTCATGGGGACTTCCCCGGTGGTCCAGTGGTTAGGACTCCATGCTTCCACTGCATGGCGCCAGTTCAATCCCTAGTCGGGGAATTAAGATCCCGCATGTCTCGCAGCACGGCCAAAAAGAAGAATAATAATAATGATAATCCTCATGCCAAAGAGATATATTTTGGGGCGGCAAGTTCTACTCCCCTACACAGCCTACATAACCAAACCAAAATCTAAACCTGAAAATGCCTCACGTTTTCTAAATCAAAGCACTAAGGTCCACCAGTCACAAAGAGCCAACTATATAGCCAATTAATACAATTTTCTTTCTCTGCTTCCCTATTTTTTCTATACAAGTCTTTTTCCTAGTTCCTGTGGGCAGAGTGCTTGTAACCCCCTCTGGTTTGGTGCTGCCTGATTTTAAACTCTTAAAATTTTTAATATACCCTAGTTTATCTTTTAGCTGTGTGAATCCAGGTGAAGGGAAAGGCATGGATCTAGTGGCTTGGGTACTCAGTCATTATGACAACAATAATGACAATAAAGATAGTAAAATCACCGGGCATCTTTTGATGCCAGAGGATAAAGAGAAATGGAAAGCTATGCATATGCAACTAAACACAAAGAGAACTAGAAAGCTTCCAAGACCCCTTTGTGGAGTCCCTCGCCTCCTACACTGGTCACTGCCAAGGACCAGCACCACAGCCTGACTGTAAGAGTTGCAGAGTTGCAATGCTGGACATTTGCATGAAAGTAAGAACATTGATGGGGAAGGGGAAGGATCCTGAGATATTTAAACAAAGAAGGACCCTATGATCCTTCCCTCTCATGTCCTCCACCTGCCTTTTGTCTGTAGAAAGACTTGAGCCAAAGGATAATTTTAATCAGAGAAGAGAGAAAATGCAGAAACAAAGGAAAGCAGTCAAACAAGACCAAATAATAATAGGACCTTTAGTAAATAAAATAAAATAAGGACCTTTAGTTCCTCCTCAAGGGCTATAGATAATATTTTGAGCCATGTCCTTTGGGCTGTCTTGTAGATACTGAAACCCCCAGCAGGTGGAAGAAGTTAACTACATGATGACCAGACTATAACCATGACATAAGCTGCCACAATTCCGAGAGCTGGCCTCAAAGAAATGGGAACAAACCAACCCTGGAACTGAAGACCAACTCTACCAATTTCAAGGTAATTATCAGAGCTGACTGTGCTGTTTCTGCATGTAGCCCCCTCCCTCTGCCTATACACCCCTGTAACTCCCCTTTAAAAGCTCTTGCCCACTGATTGCCAGAGGTGGGTGGGGAGGGAGAGGGAGTCAGCTTTTGGACAGGAGCCCCCCCCCCCCCACCATGTTGCCAGCCTCCAAAATAAAGCAAACTTTCCTTTCCACCAACTTTGCCTCTTTATTGGCTTCAGAGCAGCAAGCAGCCAGACCCCACTTTCAGTAATAATATGAGATGAGGACATTTGAACAGATATGGATGAGGCTGAAGAATTTTTCATATTAGAATTCTCCTAATCCTCTCTTGTCAGGGGAGACAACCCTTGCCCGCTGTTAAAGGGTACAAGCCAATTTCTGCATGTAAAAGCCTTTCAGTGTTACTTTTAATGAACCAACTACAGGAAAAAAACCATATTTATCAATTCCCCATAATAAACATAGTATACATATTCTTAACAGTCCTATTTTCTTGACTAGTATACTCTTAGATTTTTATCTCAGTTCATTATAACTATATACCATTATTTTATGGTATAAAATAGGTAGGACACAAAATCTATAATAACCCCTGCTCTCAACCATCTTATATTTCTTTCAAAAATCACAACATACACTTCCTGTTTTATAATTATTTAGACTAAGTTCAATGAATAAGTGCATTAATTACACACAGCCACTTATTTTTCATAACTGTTTCTCCATTCTTGTCTTTCCTATGTTTGAGTCTTCTCCCTGTGGTTGAATTATGTCATTTAGTTGGTTTGTGCTGAAGAGTAGCAGAATATGCTACCCCCAAAATGTACCTCTTTGGCATAAGGATTATTTTGAGCTGGTTATTTTGAGAAACTGCAGATGCAGGAGAAGCTCTGAAAAGAAGAGTAGAAGTTATCCTTTTGTAAGAGAAATGTACATTTATAAAGGAAATATCCATTTGTGTCTCCCTCTCTCCCAGGAAGAGAAGGTTGACTCTAAATCACAAGAGAATTTTGTCAGTACAGAAGGCACCTACTTAAATCTGCATAACAAACCTTACCCTTCTTTCCAGTGCTTTCCCTCATAACCTCGAATAACTGTTCCCCTCTACCCCACCCAAACGTCTTTCTTTTGTCTTTTGCTGAGGGTGGTATTTAAGGTGGTGGCTTGGGGCCATCTCAGGGAGTTATTCAGTTTTCCTGGCTATGAACCAGGATGTATGTGTACAGGATATATACATGTTAATAAACTTGTATTTGTTTTTCTCTTCTTAATCTGTCTTTTAATCTTGTCTTGTTAATCTTGTCTGAGTTCTTCTGAGCCAAGAACTCAGAACAGTAGAGGGAAAATTATTTGAAATAATTTATCATATAAATTATTTAAATTTATTTCCCTACTGTGTGGTTGGCTTTTTGTTGTTTGTTTCCTTAGAAAATGTTCTGGGGACCATTCTAGAGGATTTGCCCATAAGAGAACATCTTCCTGTTGCTTTTATAAATAAATAACTACTGAGCAGGAGAATGCTCTTTTGGAATTTGTTGTGCGCTCAAATATTATTTGAGAAATCCAGTGCAGTCTGGTGGATTTCCCTGTTAGGTGACTTCGTCTACCTGGCTGCATATAGAATTGTTTGTTTTTGTTTACTTGTTTCTTTCTTTTGGATAAGTTTGAGGAGATAGAAAAAAGGAATAATACAGAGATAAAGAAAAGAATTTCCCAAAGTTGGTCTAGGCCAAAATTTCTACTCCTTCATAATCTTCTTCTAGGAAGAAATTAGCAGTCCTGATAAAAGGTTTAGGTAATTCTAACAAACCTTAATGAAATTAAAGGCCTCTGAGAAACTAAGTGTGTATTCATCCAATCAGCTCACTCTCAGTGAATATTCTAATGAGCTTTATCTAGGCATTCTTTTTTGTCTAATTTAAGGATGATTAGGTAATTGTTTAGTTTTTCGCTTTCTTCTCCTAGAATCTCACTAACAAGGGTTAATCTTCAGTATATTTAGGTCACTTTCTTTGTGACAAATGTAAATAAAATTTCGTAAGTACTCATAAATAATCAGAAAAAAATTAGCAAAAGCAAACCTAGAGAAGGTCAAAAGTAAGAAGCAAAGATAAAACAAATCAAAAATTTTTTAAATTATTATAAAATATTGGCTATATTTCCTGTGTTTTACAACATATCCTTGCAGCTTATTTATTTCATACATAGTAATTTGTACCTCTTAATCCCCTATCCCTGTCTTGCCCCTCCTCCTTCCTCTCCCCACTGGTAACCACTATGTCTGTGAATCTGCTTCTATTTTGCTATATTTACTCATTTGTTTTATTTTTTAGATTCCACATATAAGTTATACAGTATTTGTCTTCCTCTGTCTGACATATCACTAAGCATAATACCCTCTAGGTTCATCCATGTTGCTGCAAATGGCAGCAATTTTTTTATGGCTGATTAATATTCCATTGTGTATATGTGCCACATCTTCTTTACCCATTCATCTGTTGATGGACACTTACGTTGTTTCCATATCTTGGCTGTTGTAAATAGTGCTGCTATGAACGCTGGAGTGCATGTATCTTTTCGAATTAGTATTTTTGCTTCTTTGGGGTATATGCCCAGGAGTGGAATTGCTGGACCATATGGTAGCTCTATTTTTAGTTTTTGAGGAGCCTCCGTACTGTTTTCCATAATGGCTACTCCAATTTATTAACAGTGTACAAGGGTTCCCTTTTCTCCACATCCTTGCCAACATTTGTTATTTGTGGTCTTTTTGATGATAGTCAGTTTCACAGGTGTGATCTGAAAGAGTTTTTCAGAGGACATGTGCAAATGGCCAATAAGCACATGAAAAGATGCTCAACATCACTGTCTATCAGGGAAGTGCAGAATCAAAACCACACACCCCCCACTAGGATGACTATAATCAAATAGACAGAATACAAGTTTTGGCAAGGATGTGAAGAAAATGGATCCCTCACACGTTGTGTGGGAACATAAAATGGCCCAATTTCCTCAGAAAACAGTCTGGCAGTTCCTTGAAATGTTAAATATAGGGTTACCACATGACCCAGCAATTTCACTCTTAGGTATCTATCAAGATAAATGAAAACATATGTCCATACAAAAACGTATGCACAAGTATTTATGGCAGCATTACTCTTAATGGCAAAAAAATGGAAACCAGCCAAATGCGTATCAGTTGATGAATGGATAAATAAAATATGGTATATCCATACAATGGAATATTATTTGTCAATAAGAAATGAAATACCAGTATATTCTACAATGTGGATGAATCATACATCATGCTAAGTATAAGAAAAGTCACAAAAGACTATGTAATGTATAATTCCATTTCTATGAAATGTCCAGAATAGGCAAATCTATAGCAACAGAAAAAAAATTAGTAATTGCCTAGGGCTGGTAGGATACGGGGCAAATGGAGAGTGAGGGGCTGCTAAAAGGCACTAGGTTTCTTTTGGACTGATATAATTCTTCTATATTTAGATTGTGGTGATGGTTGCACAACTCTGTAAATACACTAAAAACCATTGAATTGTATATTTTAAGAGGGTCGGTTGTATAGTATGTGAATTATATTTGAATAAATCTGTTTAAAATGGAATCAAGAAGTTTTGAACAAAGAGTGAGAGTCAATTGCCACTCTCCTCCCAGCAATCATCCAAAACAGGGATTTGACAAATTAATGAATATTATGCCCTTTTTGACATGAAAAAGCACAGACTGGACTGAGCTTTAATACCTTTCTCCATTCCATACTCCAATACTTACTAATTAGTCTTGGCATTCAAGAGGGATTTTTTGGCATCCCAGTTACATGTTCTTAAATATATAAAAAATTTAAAAATTAGTTAGAAAGAAATGTGGAAAAAATGTCACAGTGATGATATCTCCGGATGTTGGAGTTGTTTCTGAACTTCCCTAATTTTCCATTTTGAGCAGCATGTATTACTTCATAATCAGTAAAAACTGTTATAAAGTTATTTCAAAATTTCATAATAAGAGATAGCAAATTTGTCATCGCTTCCTGAGGAAAAGTTTCCTGTGTCTGTGAAGGCCACAGAGCAATATTCCTTCCCAACTCTCCTATCACAAGTATTAAACCTGGCCATCAGGGTAGGCTGCATTGATCTGCAGGAGTCACCTCAAAATAAACCACTTTGTCATGAGGACTAACTTGAGCTGAAGGCAATTGAGAATCAACAGATTTGGGGGAATTCCCTGACAGTCCAGTGGTTAGGACTCCGTGCTTTCACTGCCAGGGCCTGGGTTCGATCCCTGGTCAAGGAGCTAAGATCCTGTAAGCCATATGGTGCGGCCAAAAATAAATAAATAAATAAATAAAAATAAAAAGATGGGAATTCCCTGGTGGTCCAGTGGTAAAGACTCCACCCTTCCACTGCAGGGGGCATGGGTTCAATCCCTGGCCAGGGAACTAAGATCTCACATGCCACACAACACAGCCAAAAAATAAAAATAAAAAATAAAATAAAATAATAATTTTAAAAAGAATCAAGAGATTTGGGAAGTTTTCTGCCTTCCCCTTATTTGCCTAAAAGCAAGGCATAAATTTTCCCTTGAGGAAGGTGGCCCCCCACCATCCCCAAAGAGAAGTACAACTCTTATCATTGAAGACAGGGAGTCAACACCAAGATGAGTTTGCATAAACAGACCTCACTAAAATAGCCCTTATCTTCCATTAGTTCCCTCATATATTTCCTAGTCATTTTTCCACAATATTTCATCCCTTGAAGCCCAAACCCCCTTTCTTTTGTTACAAGGGTATATAAGCCCTTGAGCCTAACCTCTTTATTTATTTATTTATTTATTTATTTATTTTGCGGTATGCGGGCCCCTCACTGCTGTGGCCTCTCCCGTTGCGGACAACAGGCTCCGGACGCGCAGGCTCAACGGCCATGGCTCACGGGCCCAGCCGCTCCGTGGCATGTGGGATCCTCCTGGACCGGGGCACGAACCCGCGTCCCCTGCATCAGCAGGCGGACTCTCAACCACTGCGCCACCAGGGAAGCCCTAACCTCTTTTTTGAGTTTTACTCCTTTCCTGTAACTCCCATGCATGTAAATATTAATAAAAATTGTGTGCCTTTTCTCCTGTTAATCTTTTTGTTCTTTTAATTTGCATGGCCCCAGAGATGGAGAGTCATACAAGAGAGTTTTTCTGGACTTCCCTGGTGGAGCAGTGGTTAAGAATCCACCCCTCAATGCAGGGGACATGGGTTCAATCCCTGGTCTGGGAAGATCCCACGTGCAGTGGAGCAACTAAGCCCGTGCGCCACAACTACTGAGCCCACGTGCCACAGTTTCTGAAGCCCACACATCTAGAGCCCGTGCTCCGCAACAAGAAAAGCCACCGCAATGAGATGCCCGCGCACCGCAACCAAGAGTAGCCCCCACTCGCCGCAACTAGAGAAAGCCCACACAGCAACGAAGACCCAATGCAGAAAAAAAAAAAGAGTTTTCTTCTTCAATAGTCCCTTGTGTGTTTTCAACTTTTAAAAAATATTTAGTTGTATTTGCATAAAAATGCTTAAGCTTCAGAATTTTATCAATATTGCTTTTTATGACTTTTACTCGTCGAGTATTGTATAAAATTCATTTGGTTTTTACGTGTGCCCTTTCTCCCTCAACTAGATTCCAAGGTTGAGGGAAAGACTATGTAATAATATAGTATGGGTATTCTAATTCCCCTAAAATAGTTCCTTTACATAATGTAGACAATCAATAAGTAGTTTTTGGACCTTTCTATTATGAAACTTTTTTTAGTAACAAAAAAGCATGCATTGTATGTTGCTTTATATAAATGTCTTAAACAACTGTTTGGTTCTTAGCTACTAATCCAGATATATACAGCTCATTTATTCTATGCTGTATCACCATGTTTATAAATTACCCTTTGGTTTTTGTAGCTTATTTTTTTTTTTTATTATCACTTTTTTTTCCTTCTTTTTTGACTGCTTTGGGTCTTTGTTGCTGCGCGTGGGCTTTCTCTAGTTGCGGTGAGCTGGGGCTACTCTTAGTTTTGGTACACTGGCTTCTCACTGCGGTGGCTCCTCTTGTTGCAGAGCACGGGCTCTAGGCGCCCAGGCTTCAGTCGTTGCAGCACGTGGGCTCAGTAGTTGTGGCTCGAGGGTTCTAGAGCGCAGGGTCAGTAGTTGTGGCACACAGGCTTAGTTGCTCTGCGGCATGTGGCATCTTCCCGGACCAGGGCTCGAACCCGTGTCTCCTGCATTGGCGGGCAAATTCCTAACCACTGCGCCACCAGGGAAGTCCCCTGTAGCTTATTTTAAAATTACCTTTTAATTTTTGATCTTTTGTAAAAGTCATCCTGTTTTTTAAAAAAAACGACATACTTAAGTTGCAAATGTGTTTTCATTTATGATAAGTCTTTCTTGTATCTTATCTTTCCATACCTCATTTACCCAAGCTTGGATTTGAGTAAATTCTTCTGATTTATTTCTTTAGCAGAATTTTACAGCTATTAGAATCAAAAGCAAACTTCCTTTTAAAAATTAAACATTGATCTTATGGAATGTATTTAATAGTAATCAAATGTCTTTAAGCAAACATTCCTCATAATTAAAGTATGCTGTTCTAAATCTTAACTGTCCTTAGGCAAACCCACCACATATGAAAAAGATTACCTTTCATCCTGTCTTCACACTGATCATTTAGTGAGATGAAGGGGACACGTGAGGTAATCCTACACTCCCTATCACTAGGCTGAGTAGAAAGGCTAACTCTTACAGATTTCATGTAAACTATCAGACCCAGACATGATGGAATGTTTTTGATCCCCACCCCCTTCTCACTTCCCTCCTTACTTTCCTTTCTCACTCCACCCCACCAGTCTATCTCTATCCATTCCTTCTTTCAAACTATCAGCAGATATAGAGTCAGTCCTATACCCACCCTGTATCAAATTTTTAATGGATTATCGTTGCCTGGATAAAGTCTAATGTGAAAACTAAAAGAAGACATATGATGAAGAAGACAGTACTGATGAGTAGCTGGCTCGTCAAGATGGCATTTGCCTTGCTGAAGTCATCACTTTTGTGCAGGGTCTTCATTTCAATTAATTTTGTCAATTTACTAAGAGCCCAGGCTCACTAAAGTAACAGAAGGTTGATATGTAAACGGCAATATCAACATATTTAAGTACAATGAGAGATTTAACTGGCAAGAGGACTGGCTACTCTGACCAACTCAATATTGAATTCTTGGAGAGAAATGTATGAGAAACCAGATTATAATTGAAATTGTGGTACTTGGACACAAGGCAAGAAGTGGTCTGTTTTAAGAGCATGTTGGCATTAGCCTTGACATTTCAGCAACTGATTACTACTGTACATTGAACCCTTAACCACAGCAGTCCAGAATATTGCCTACTGAATCACTAAATAGCCATTCTTCTGACCGACCCATCCCTTCCTTATATATGCCAATATTATTGATAAGATAAGAGGCAGGTTCTTAATCTTCTTGCTGCTGGACCAGGAAACATTTTATCTCTGAGACATCTCTGGCACATATCTAGTATCAAACATCTGACCTTATCTCATAGTTGTATCTCAGACTGATTTGGTTTTCTTCAGGCCTACAATGATATGATAGCAAAAAGATTGTATATAACCTGGACCAGCTACATACGATGTGGGCAAATATAGAGATCCTTGTTTGAAAAGTATTGAGAATTTCAAGACAGTGACAGCAGAGCATCAAACCTGAGGGATTACTCAGGTCACACACTAATGAAGTTAGTCTATATATAACAATCCTCTAGTGCAAGAGTCAGCAAACTACCACCCACAATCCAAATTCAGCTGCTCCCTATTTCTGTATAAGTAAAGTTACATTGGAATGTAGCTTATGGCCGCTTTTGCTCTACAATAGCAGAGTTCTGTACACGCTACAGAGATGGTATGGCCCACGAAGACTAAACTATTTACTATCTGGCCTTTAAGAAAAAGTTTGCTGGGAATTCCCTGGTGGTCTAGTGGTTAAGACTCCGTGCTTCCCCTGCAGGGGGCGCAGGTTCAATCCCTGGTGGGGGAACTAAGATCCCACATGCTGCTCAGTGTGACCAAAAAAAAAAAAAAGAAAAAGAAAAAGTTTGCAGACTCCTGCTCTAGTGTCTGTTCTGTTATTCAAATACTTACCCCATACTTGTTATTCAAAATGGCCTCTCAGCAGTCTCAGCTTGATCCACTCTCCCCCTAAGAAACCATGTGGGGCACATGGTGGGCCTGCAGCTCTAGATCAGAAGAATGTGGAGATTTTTGACCCGCTCAGAGTCCACAGACTGAAGTGCCAAGAATTTCTATGGCACTGTAGGACAGCAGTGCCTGTGAATTCTCCATGGGGAAGCTTGCAAAGCTATCTGAACTCTTCTACCCAGACTTCTTGGGTACCTGGGATTTCTAACCATGGCTACCACAAAATCACTGCCAACTCCAAGTCAGAGAACTGACACTTGCCTTGTGTCTTGTGTGTCCATTTCATGAAGAAATGGGCTCAAGCCCTGTTCCTCTTTGACTCACTTGAGAATGCTGAATCCTCTGGTTCCATGTCTTATTCCCCATTTTGATTCCCCTGGATCAGGTACCCATATAACCTTTTTTTTTTTTTTAAACACCTTTATTGGAGTATAATTGCTTTACAATGTTGTGTTAGTTTCTGCTTTATAACAAAGTGAATCAGCTATACATATACATATATCCCCTTATCTCCTCCCTCTTGCGTCTTCCTCCCACCCTATGTTATGCTGATCTCCCTATGTTATGCAGCTGCTTCCCACTAGCTATCTATTTTACATCTGGTAGTGTATATATGTCCATGCCACTCTCTCACTTCGTCCCAGCTTACCCTTCCCCCTCCCTGTGTCCTCAAGTCCATTCTCTATGTCTGCATCTTTATTCCTGTCCTGCCCCTAGGTTCTTCAGAACCTGCCCCTAGGTTCCTCATTTTTTTTAGATTCCATATATATGTGTTAGCATACGGTAGTTGTTTTTCTCTTTCTGACTTACTTCACACTGTATGACAGTCTATATGTCCATCCACCTCACTACAAATAATTTCATTTCTTTTTCTGGCTGAGTAATATTCCATTGTATATATGTGCCACATCTTCTTTATCCATTCATCTGTTGATGGACACTTAGGTTGCTTCCATGTCCTGGCTATTGTAAATAGAGCTGCAATGAACATTTTGGTACATGACTCTTTTTGAATTATGGTTTTCTCAGGGTATATGCCCAGTAGTGGGATTGCTGGGTTGTGTGTAGTTCTATTTTTATTTTTTTACGGAACCTCCATACTGTTCTCCATAGTGGCTGTATCCATTTACATTCCCACCAACAGTGTAGAAGGGTTCCCTTTTCTTCACAGCCTCTCCAGCATTTATTTTTTGCAGATTTTTTGGTGATGACTATTCTGACTGGTGTGAGGTGATGTCTCATTGTAGTTTTGATTTGCATTTCTCTAATGATCAGTGATGTTGAGCATCCTTTCATGTGTTTGTTGGCAATCTGTATATCTTCTATGGAGAAATGTCTATTTAGATCTGCCCATTTTTGGATTGGGTTGTTTGGTTTTTTGATATTGAGGTGCATGAGCTGCCTGTATATTTTGGAGATTAATCCTTTGTCAGTTGCTTCATTTGCAAATATTTCCTCCCATTCTGAGGGCTGTCTTTTGGTCTTGTTTCTGGTTTCCTTTGCTGTGCAAAAGCTTTGAAGTTTCATTAGGTCCCATTTGTTTATTTTTGTTTTTATTTCCATTTCTCTAGGAGGTGGGTCAAAAAGAATCTTGCTGTGATTTATGTCCTAGAGTGTTCTGCCTATGTTTTCCTCTAAGAGTTTGATTGTTTCTGGCCTTACATTTAGGTCTTTAATCCATTTTGAGCTTATTTTTGTGTATAGTGTTTTTGTGTTTTGTGTAGGGAGTGATCTAATCTCATACTTTTACATGTAGCGGTCCAGTTTTCCCAGCACCACTTATTGAAGAGGCTGTCTTTTCTCCATTGTATATTCTTGCCTCTTTTATCAAAGATAAGGTGATCATATGTGTGTGGGTTTATCTCTGGGCTTTCTATCCTGTTCCATTGATCTATATTTCTGTTTTTGTGCCAGTACCATACTGTCTTGATTACTGTAGCTTTGTAATATAGTCAGAAGTCAGGGAGCCTGATTCCTCCAGCTCCATCTTTCTTTCTCAAGATTGTTTTGGCTATTTGGGGTCTTTTGTGTTTCCATACAAATTGTGAAATTTTTTGTTCTAGTTCTGTGAAAAATGCCGCTGGTAGTTTGATAGGGATTGCATTGAACCTGTAGATTGCTTTGGGTAGTATAGTCATTTTCATAATGTTGATTCTTCCAATCCAAGAACATGGTATATCTCTCCATCTGTTTGTATAATCTTTAATTTCTTTCATCAGTGTCCTATAGTTTTCTGCATACAGGTCTTTTGTCTCCTTACGTAAGTTTATTCCTAGGAATTTTATTCTTTTTGTTGCAGTGGTAAATGGGAGTGCTTCCTTAATTTCTCTTTCAGATTTTTCATCATTAGTGTATAGGAATGCAAGAGATTTCTTTTCCTTTTTTTTTTGAATTTTTGAATTTTATTTTATTTATTTTTATACAGCAGGTTCTTATTAGTTATCCATTTTATACATATTAGTGTATATATGTCAATCCCAATCTCCAAATTCATCACACCACCACTTTCCCACCTTGGTGTCCATACGTTTGTTCTCTACATCTGTGTCTCTATTTCTGCCTTGCAAACCGGTTCATCTGTACCATTTTTCTAGGCTCCACATATATGTGTTAATATACGATATTTGTTTTTCTCTTTCTGACTTACTTCACTCTGTATGACAGTTTCTAGATCCATTCTCGTCTCTACAAATGACCCAATTTCATTCCTTTTTATGGCTGAGTAATATTCCATTGTGTATATGTACCACATCTTCTTTATCCATTCATCTGTCGATGGGCATTTAGGTTGCTTCTGTGACCTGGCTATTGTAAATAGTGCTGCAATGAACACTGGGGTGCACCTGTCTTTCTGAATTATGGTTTTCTCTGGGTATATACCCAGTAGTGGGATTGCTGGGTCATATGGTAATTCTATTTTTAGTTTTTTAAGGCACCTCCATACTGTTCTCCATAGTGGCTGTATCAATTTACATTCCCACCAACAGTGCAAGAGGGTTCCCTTTTCTCCACACCCTCTGCAGCATTTGTTGTTTGTAGATTTTCTGATATTGCCCATTCTAACTGGTGTGAGGTGAGAGGAATGCAAGAGATTTCTGTGCATTAATTTTATATCCTGCTTCTGTACCAGATTCATTGATTAGCTCTAGTAGTTTTCTGGTAGAGTCTTTGGGATTCTCTATGTATAGTATCATGTCATCTGCAAACAGTGACAGTTTTACTTCTCCTTCTCCGATTTGGATTCCTTTTATTTCATTTTCTTCTCTGATTGCTGTGGCTAAAACTTCCAAAACTATGTTGAATAATAGTGGTGACAGTGCAGGTGCCCATATAATCTTAATATCTGGGCTTGGGCCCCTACTAAGAACTTTAGGGGATCTGAGATTTTTACTCTATGTGCTAGCTATCTAGTTAGTCTTCCACAGTTTCATGGTTGCTTGTAGAAGACAGGAGACCCCTGTGTAAGGAGTGAAGGATAGTTTATTACTCACAGCAAGAGCAGTAGCCTGAGTAAGGCATTTTTGCACCATTTCCCCAAACCTCAATTCTCACAGGGTGACACAAGGGCCAGCTTATACCCATACATACAGTGGATTCCTTTATAGAAAAGGCATCTTGGGCTTAGGGAACAAGAATTTTTTTATAAAGCACTATAATTCTATAAGCATATGTGCCCTTCCAGAAGGAAATATTTCTACTACTCTGGACAGTAAGCAAATTGTCCTTTGCTCTGGAGGGAGACACTATCTCTATCTTCCAAGGCAGTTTGCTAAACAAACATCCTTGAAAACACAGTTCAGAACAAAGGGCAATCAGTGCCCTGTGTGCAAGTTGTGCAGAAATGCAAGAAACTCTTGGAGACTAGTCTCTCTCAACAGCCCCTATTTGGAGTTGGTCTTTTACAGTGACTCCTCCCTCCCACCCCCATAGCTAGCTGAGTTCCCCTTTTTCTGGGAGCAAGTTGCATTTTTAGCTGATGACTTCTCCCCAGTTTGATACCTTCCCTTCTCCTTCACAGCTCAATAGCTGGCACTTCAAAGAAATATATATCCTTTCCACCCTATTGCCCCAACACTAACACAGAGCTAAATGCTCTCTCTTGTTTCATGACTCTTCAAGTAGAATTTTATTGATCGTGGTTGTCTGTATATAGCTGTATATATTAGGTACCACAATTTGTTTAAAGCACTTAGTCACTCCCCCATCCACCCTGTTCTTCTCAGTTTCCCAAGGGTGTGTGTGTGTGTGTGTGTGTGTGTGTGTGTGTGTGTGTGTAATGATACAAAAGATTATGATATTAAAGTCAAGTGCCAGAGTATTCCAGCCATTGTGCCGAAAGTTGGGGTGGTTGTTGGAATCATGCTTAGAATGTTCTGTGTAAGGAGCCTGTACTGCAAATGAGAGGCCAAACAAGAGTGGATAAAAGGGAACAGGAAGAGGAATCAGGAACTGACTCCAAACAAAAACACCATCCGGAGGAAACAGGATAGGCCTGTCCAGACACTGGAAACTATAATGAGGAAGGAAAAGCAATTACCAGAACAGATGGGCGGAAACAGAGCAACTAACAGAGGTGGAACCATGTTTATTTGAGAAAGTGTGTCTGGAGATTTGGGGGGCTGAGTAGAATTTGTGCTTATTCCCCATAGCTCCTGGATCGATGATGATATAATGTGTAAATACTTAACAGGCAAGCATGCACTCCTGTAAACAATCAAGATGTTTCTTAAACCTTTGATTCCCTGTCCCTTGTGACTTCCTGTGGGTTTTTTTTTTAATGGATGTATGTTTTTATTTCAATGGATACTAACTTGATTTATTCGTTTCTCAAAATACTTAAAATATTTGCGTTCCTAGAGAATCATACAAGTTTATGGCGATGATTAGAAAGGATATTACAACAGGTCTGTCCTAGAAAATATGTGACAGATGGTTGTGGAGCATTAAAAAAGAGAACTGTTAAGTCTACAATGCAATATCTCATTGTCTGCTGTATTTTTGTAAAAGTTTGCAGAGTGAGACGTATGTTATTGTTTAATCTCTTTTGATATAACTAAATTTCTTCAAACACATACAATTAAAAAATAGTCCACTCTTGAGTAAATTGCCTGTACGTGAATAAAAATGCAATCTCTTAGATGAGTTTTGTGTTTCCCAGCTGTCCATGAGATTATTATGTATATTAAATTATATACTCTCTACTCTGCATTCCATGAGAGCTACAAATGAAAAGATTTAGCCATTTTAAAATTTCTTATTAAAGGCCTCACTAATTATTCATCAGCTATAAAAACTTTATAACTCTTCAATATTTTGAGGCATTTGGGTGCATAAACTAACTCTAATTTTAGTAGTTTATTCATCTAGTTGCTTTAAAAAAGGTAGAACACTTCTTTCATACCCTAAATTAAACATCAAGTGCAATATTTTTTAAATGACTAGAATCATTGAAATTTAGAGTGGGGAACCATTTAATTTTCTTAAGGTGAATAAGAAAACTGCAACTCAGTGATTGAGCAATAATCATATTCCCAAAAGATCTGCCCAGCTAGAAGTGCATTAAAACCACTTTTTCAGACACTTAAGCGTCCATGTTCTTTATATAACATGTAGACTTTTCTATTTGTGACTCCTATAGGGAGTTGAATCTAAATTTATTCAATTAAGTAGTGCCTGAACAGATTTTTGTATATCACTTATCATCTGACCAGTGGGCATTTCTTTTTTAATCAATTCCTTTTTTAAAATTCAATATTTGTATATATTACAAAATGATCATCACAATAAGTCTAGTTAACATGTCACCATAGATAGTTACAATTTTTTTTTCTTGTGATGAGAACTTTTAAGACCTACTCTCAGCATCTTTCAGATAAACAATGCACTATTATTAACTATGGTCACCATGTGATATATTACATCCCCATGACTTATTTATTTTATAACTGAAAGTTTGTACCTTTTGATCCCCTTCATTCATTTTGCCAACCCTTTACCCCCACCTCTGGCAACCACCAATCTGTTCTCTGTATCTATGACCTTGGGTTTTTTTGTTTGTTCTTTTATATTCCACATATAAATGAGATTATATGGTAATTGTCTTTTTCTACCTGACTTATTTCACTTAGGATAACGCCCACAAGTTCCATCCATGTTGTCACAAATAGCAAGATTTCTTTCTTTTTTGTGGCTGAATAATATTCTATTATATATAAATATACATATCACATTTACTCTAGGATTTTACTCTGTATTACTATTGCAGATGAATATTTAAAATCCTTCATTCTTATAATAAAAAGTAGCCTTTTCTTTGTGAGCAAGTCTATTTTTCAAGTCAAAATATAGAAAGCTGAAGCTCTAAACTGAATATAAGTTAAACTTAAATTTTATCCTGTTAGGAGGCCAACAAACCTGATGGTTTTTCAAAGTCTTTATAGAGGTTGGTGAAAAAGACCCCACAGTGAATTAATTTTATTACTTAAGATTATAATGTCTTAGAGTGTCTGTGGAATGTTTATGAGCCTGAAATACTTAGAGATGTCCACATTTTATCATATTTTTCTCTTTTCATTATTCTATTTCTTTCTTTTTTTTTTTTTTTGGCCATGCCTCATGGCTTACAGGATTTTAGTTCCCTGATCAGGGATTGCACTCAGGCCACGGCAGTGAAAGCCCGGAATCCTAACCACTAGGCCACCAGGGAACTCCCTCTTTTCATTATTCTTGTTAAACTAAGTGCCCTGGATACTTTAATCTTTTTTAGAATCACAAATCCTTCTTAGGAATCTTTTGCAGTTGAAACTTCTTTATGTAGAGGGAACTCATGGTGGAAAGTCTCTGCTCCTTAGTATTGGCAGCTACCAGGTTTTTTGCCCCCTTCAATATGCAGGCTTTTCCCTAAAAATTCTGCTGTACATGCCTTCAAATACTACTGTGTGATCATATTGCCGTTATAAGGTACAACTGTGTGTGTCTTCCATCAGCACTTTTTTTTTTTTTTGAGAAACCTCATACTGTTTTCCATAGTGGCTATGACACCGAGGATAGTCATCAGTAGGTAGACCCATTAAACTATAATTTGCTTAAGAAATAATGAACCGTAATCTGCCTTCACTGATCAAGCTTGCTTTAATTATTTTTACAAAAACTTGCATGTCCTCCAAGCCTAAACAGTAAGGTGTTTGCCCAAGTTGTTTTTCAGCAACTTGGAGTCAGCTGCGTCTAGTTTGGGCTTGAGCCAGTTAAGACTGGTTGAGACCAATGACCTTCCAACTGGGCATGCATGAGTGTCTGATTGGTGACCTTCTGATGTCAAAGAGCCAAAAACTCCACCCTCAGAACATGCTAACACAGCCATTTTCATCCCATTAAGAAGCTTGTGGCTTAGGTGCACCTGCGAAGACGACAATTACCTCACGTTTTTCTTATCTTCCATCACCTTTCCCTGAGCTCCCCAGGCCTCAGCTCTATCCCATAAATACCCCGAGCCCCCAGGCTTGGGGGGAGGTGGATTTGATATTTGGTCTTCCGTCTTCTGGCTTGATTACCTTGTGAGTAAACCTTTTCTCTGTCGCAAACCTCAGCAGACTCTGCATTTGGCTTGCTGCACATCCAACAAACGAATCTGGTTCAGTAAGAGCTGTACCAATTTATATTCCTACCAACAGTGTACAAGGGTTCCTTTCTCTCCACATCCTCCACAGCGTTTCTTATCTTTGTCTTTTTGATATTAGCTATCCCAACTTGTGTGAGGTGATATTTCTTTGCAGTTTTTATTTGCATTTCTGTGATGATAAGTGATGTTGAGCACCTTTCATAAACTTGTTGGCCATTTGTATGTCTTCTTTTCCAAGAAACATCTATTCAGTTCCTTTGTCCATTTTAAAATCAGGTTGTTGTTTTTTTTTGCTATTGAATTGTAGGAGTTCCTTATATATTTTAGATATTAATCCTTTATCACATATATGGTTTGCAAATATTTTTGCCCATTCTGTAGGTTGCCTTTTCATTTCGTTGATTGTTTCCCTTGCTGTGCAGATCTTTTTGGTTTGATATAGTCCCACTTATCTAATTTTGCCTGTGCTTTTGGTGTTGTATCCAGAAATCATTGCAAAAGCCAATGTCAAGAAATATTTTGTCTATGTTTTCTTCTAGGAGTTCTATGGTTTCAGGTCTTATGTTTAAGTCTTTAATACATTTGAGTCAATTTTTGTGTATGGTGTAAGATAAGGGTCCAAATGTCTTCTATTAGCATTTTATCTGTGGTCCTTAGACCCAAAACCCATGTTATAATGGCCCTGAAGTAAGCTATGGGATTTTATAATTATATTTTATATTATTTATAAACTATCTTTTCCTCCAAATCCATTTACTATCTATAAGACTTCTTTATACTAGTTAATATTTTGTGTTAATCAGTTCATATTAAATGTTTACACATATTTCCTTCTTTTCTCTTTCCAAATATTTCTTTATTATCATGGTCTTACAAACTCTAAGATTAGATTTTTTTTTTCTTTTTAAATCATGCAGTTTTCTTTTTAAAAGTCAAACCTAAATTCATAGTCTTTCATAAAATTTTGAATTAATCTAGGTCAATTGCCCAGAAAATCATGGTAAAATACACATAACATAAGGATAACCATTTAATCCATTTTTAAATATACAAATTCAGTGACAATATATTCACAATGTTGTGCAATCATCACTGATTAACTTAAAAATAAGAGTGATACCATTTATTGAACTCTGTCCAGTGGTTAGAACTTGGTGCTTTCACTGCCGGGGGCCTGGGTTTGATCCCTGGTCGGGGAACTAAGATCCCCTCAAGCCCTGTGGCAAAAAAAAAAAAAGTGTGTGTGTGTGTGTATATATATATATATATATATATATATATATATATATATACACACACACACACACACACACACACACACACACACACACACATACCAAAGCAAAGGACAAAAAGGCAATATATTGATAAATTTGACTACATTAAATTTAAAATTTTGTTTGATTAAAAAAATACCACAAATGTGAAGAAATGGATAGACTGATAGAAAATATTTGCATTGTATATAACAGGCAAAGGTCTCTAAGCTAGAATATATATTCATATATATTTATGAATATATTTGTGTGTATATCTATTTGTGCATGTATATCTATCTATCTATCTACCTCCTTTACATCAATAAGAAAAAGATAAACAACTCAACAGAAAAGTAAGCAAATGATATGAACAAGCAATTCATATCATTGGAGACAAAATACAAATAGTCAATAAACATATGAGAAGATGCTAAACCTCACTGGTAATCAGGGAAATGAATGTTGAAACAAAAATAAGACACAACTTTTCAACAAGCGTATTGGTAAAAATTAAAAAGTTTACTGTATCAGGTTTGGTAAGGTTATAGGAAAATGGAGTTTTTCTTACATTGCTGGTGAAAGTGTAATCGGTAAAACAACTTTGAGGGTAATTTGGAAATTCATATTCCTCATGACCCAGCAGTTCCACCTCTACGCACTTATGCTGGAGAAGCCCTAACACATATAGGCAAGCAAACTCATTAAAAGGTATTTATTGCATCATTTTTACAATGAAACATTAGAAAAAACTAACACATCCACTGGAAGAAAAATGGCTAAATAAACTGTAGCTATATATATTATGCGGCATTTTAGAAGATGGTAGCTTTATATATACTAGGTGACGTACATTTCAGTTAATCCAGGATAGCCCCAGTTTGTACTTGTTCCCCTGTTCACACTCAACAGGGCCACATTGGATAGCTCTCTAACCTATTTTGGGGTGGGGAAAAAAGGGCAGGAAACCTAAAGAAACACAGACAAGGCACCACAAAGTGGGTGGCTTAAAATAACAGTAATTTACTGTCTCATAGTTCTGGAGGCTAGAAGTTCAATATCGAAGTGTCATAGGGGCCATGCTCCTTGTAAAAGCTGTAGGGGACTCCTTCCTCTTCCTCTGGGAATAGTTTTCTTAGCTTTTGGTGGCCTCAGGTGTTCTTTGGCTTACGGCAGCACAACTCCAATCCTCCATCTTCATATGATTTTCCCTGTGTATGTGTCTACCTTCATGTCCAAATTTCCCTTTTTATAAGGATACCAGTCATATTGGAATAGGATGCACTATAAGGACCATGATTAGCTGTATGTAAAGACCCTATTCCCAAATAAGGTCACATTATGAAATCCTGAGGGCTAGGACTTCAACATATCTTTTTTGGTGGGGGGATGCAATTCAATCCATAGAAAATAGTATATCATATATGGAAACACACAAAGAACAATGCCATACATTTTCAAGAGTTTATATATATATATGTAAACACAGATGAAAATATTTAGAAACATACACACTGAACTGATAAAACGGTGTCTGCTGCTGGTGGTGGATATCCAGAGTAGATTTTAGCCTTTAGCCTTATCTGCAATGTTTACATTTTTACAAGAAAATACATTACTGAAGTAATTTTTAAAAATCAAATAGTTCAGAAAAGTTTTAATGAAAAACAGTGGAACCCTGCCCCATCTTTCTCTATTTCTTTGTCCCATTTCCAGAGGGTTCCGCTTTTAACTCTTAGCTCTTTCTCTTAGTAGTTACCTTCATTAATTTAAATAACATGCTTAAGAAAATGTAATAATTTCTACCCCATAGGATTATTGAGGGATAGAAATGAATTATTACATATCGAGAACTTAGAGGGCTTCCCTGGTGGCGCAGTGGTTGACAGTCCGCCTGCCGATGCAGGGGACGCGGGCTCGTTCCCTGGTGCGGGAAGATCCCACATGCCGGGGAGCGGCTGGCCCCGTGAGCCATGGCCGCTGAGCCTGCGCGTCCGGAGCTTGTGCTCCGCAACGGGAGAGGGTGAGAGGCCCGCGTACCGCAAAAAAAAAAAAAAAAAAAAAAAAAAGAACTTAGAACTGTGTTTGGCATATTAGTACCTTTTTTCAACTGAGGTATAATTGACATACAAAATTATATTAGTTTCACAAATACAGCATAATGAATCCATATTTGTATATACTGTGAAATGTTCACCACAATAAGTCTAGTTAACATCCACCATTCATAGTTACAGAAATTTTTTTCTTATAATGAGAACCTTTAAGATCTACTCTCTAAACAACTTTCAAATATACCATTCAGTATTATTACCTACAGTAGCCATGCTGTACATTACATCCCCAGGACTGACTTATTTTGCAACTGAAGTTTGTACTTTTTGACTCCCTTCACCCATTTTGCCCACCCCTACCACATGAATGCTTAAAAAAGGTTGGCTACTAGTATTTTCATTGTACCACTGTTTTGTCATAAATCAATTTTAGACATTACTTATTGGCTTCGGCTGTGTTAAATGTGGATTTACAGCTTTTATATCATCTCTCCCCTCTCTCATCCTCTCAATCGCTTAATCTTTTCAACTACTGATTAACTCAGTTTGAAGTTCTAAGTTGTTCTACTTCTCCCATTGCTTCTGCTTCAAACTCACCAGTATGTAATAGACTCTTGTCAGAATTATTGCAGTAGGGAATTCCCTGGCCGTCCAGTGGTTAGGACTCTGCACTCTCACTGCCGAGGGCCTGGGTTCAATCCCTGGTCGGAGAACTAAGATCCCGCAAGACACACAGCAAAAAGAAAAAAAAAGAGAGAATTATTGCAGTGAAATTTGGAAGAGAATCTTGTTGCCTTGATTGTGAAGTGGTTTTTTCATTTCTTGCTGAAGCTCACCCTTTCTTGGCCCTTTCTTTTGTAAATTGAACTAAGCTATTACTGTGCTTCTATTCTGTTTCCCTCCAGCTTCTAGAGATCTAGTGTCAGAGTGCTGACCTAACGGATACTGTGAACAATCAGTATTTGTTGATAGATTGAAAGCTCTGTTATTGTTATCTTTATAGTAATGCATGTTTTAGTCTTCCCAAGTTAAAAAGAGCTCCCTGAGAAAGCCTACTCACAACCCACATGCATCATTTCATTCTCCTATGTGCTACTTAATGAATTTGGCTTTGCCAAATTAAATGGTGTGTTAGCTTCCCTTTGGGTTATGATTTTATTCATGACTGTAAAACTGTAAACACAGAACAAAGGGTGTTGCCCGCTACCCAGTTATACAAAGATTGACTCACTGCAGTCGCTGACCAACAGTACACTCAGTGCTCCAGACAGAGGCAGTGAAGATGATAACAGGATGCTCTGTGCTTTGGACAAGCAAGGCCCTTAGATAGTTAGATGTGTATCTCAGGAAGAATTTTTGTGAACCCAGAGTCTTGCATCTTCCCACACATAGAGAAGCACTGAAATCATTAACTTGAGATACCTGTTCTTTATGACTAGTAGCATCCTTTCCTTTACCAAGATGTGTACCTGACTGCACATATTCCCCAGCCAAAACACATATACACAAGCTTCTCTCCCTACCTCTTTGAAACAGCTTTCTTAGAGCTACTGAGTGGCTGTTTCCTGCTTTATAGTCCTCAGTAAGTTCCCTGAATAACTCACAATCCTTATGTTGTGCAGTTTCCTTTAAGTCAACATGACTTTAGTTACAACTACCGTTATCCTGACCCACAGGGAGACCCTGCTTCCACGTTAACTTGCTGGAGCAAGAATGGACAAAAGCCTTTTTCTCTTCAGATAGAATTGAAACAGACTGAAATGTTTTAGATAACTCACAAAATGAAAATGAGCACAGAGTACAAGGAACATCAGTGGTCTGGCTGACAAAGAAGAGACATCATATTTTGCAAGCCAGGGTTTTACATTCCTTTCACATCCAGTCTGAGAGATTTACTGTATTTCCCCCTAATTGAATAGCATTAAGTGTCTTAAAATAGCCTCTCACACATAAAGTGATCTTCTTATAGTAAAGCTCTAGTAGTGTGATATTATAATGCAATAATCATATATCAGAATGATCCACGAAGAAAGGAAGAAGATACAGCACTCAGCTGAGTGTTACATGACCTGGATTCTACTAATCTTTCTTCCAACGATTCAGGTAGAACTCTCTGACCTTGGGAAAGTCAACTTTTCTGAATCTCAAATTTCCTTATCTAAAGAATGGGCATGCTAATATTTACACTACCTATCTCTCCGGGTTGTCCAAATAATTGCCAAGGCAACAATTTATTGCAAGCATAGTCAAAGTTTCTTTCAATCTTGTTCAAGGGAACTTGAAGAAAGTCATTTCATAGATTTCTTGCATAGGCAATTTTTCTAACAAGAATACATAGCTAGATAACATTTTTAGGAAAAATAAATACAAGGAAAAATGTCTGGGTACAGTTTATCAGACTCCTCATATGCAAGTTACTCCTCACAGAACTGGGTGGGGAAATCTGGTATTTATATAGGCTCTTTATTTTAAAACATTTTATTGTAGTTCAGATATACAGTTGATCCTTGGACAGCGCAGGGTTAGGGGCACTGACCCTCCACACAGTTGAAAGTTCGTGTACAGCTTTACGGTTGGCCCTCCCTATCTGTGGTTATACATCCTGAGATTCAACGAACTGCAAATCTCACAGTACAGAACATATTTATTGCAAAAAAGTCATGTATAAGTGGACCCATGCAGTTCAAACTTGTGTTGTTCAAGAGTCAACTGTATACAAAATTAAGGAGAATAGTACAAATCACCTTACTTCAGTGGGTATCAACACACAGTCAATCTTATTCAGGTACACTCCTATCTACTCCCCTCCCAAACTGGATAATTTTAACGTGAATTCCAGATTTCACCTATAGATGTATAGGAGATCAGAACATGTCACCCCAAAATATGCCACTCTGGCATAAGGATTATTTTGAGCTGAAGACTCAAATGAGCTCTCAGCCATCCTCCTATGTTCCTGAAAACAACATAAATTCTCCTTTTTGGAGGTGCCTTCCCCCACTTCTCATATGAGGAAGAAAATAACCACCTTATGATGGCGCTGAAAAAGAGTCTACGTAACCAAATCTTACTAACTAGCCTTTATCTACCACTAGTTTCCTCATATATTTGCCTTCCTACAATTTGCCACCTCTTGAAGCTCAAAGTCCCTTTCCTTTGTCTTGTCACTTCTCTTTAAATGT
The DNA here is from genome assembly GCF_011762595.2 of Tursiops truncatus. Lineage (NCBI taxonomy): Eukaryota > Metazoa > Chordata > Mammalia > Artiodactyla > Delphinidae > Tursiops > Tursiops truncatus. The sequence continues at coordinate 90,365,978 of NC_047042.1, forward strand.
AACCTCTTTTGGAGAACGGTATAAATGCTTACAAGCCTAGCTGTTTCTTTAGGGGTTTTCTCTTTTTATGAAGTCCCTTCACGCCACATAATACTTTTAGCATCAAATAAATGTGTATGACTTTTCTCCTGTTAATCTGTTGTCAGTTAATTTTGCAAAGCCTGCTGGAGAACCTATGAGAATAGAGGAACATTTTCCTCCACAACAGAAACCTGTTTGATGTTCTAAGATAGTCTCTCCCTTTCTCTTTCTTTTTCTCTTTCTCTGTCTCTCTCTCTTCTTCTTCTGCTTCTCCTCTCCATCTCTCTGTCTCTTCATTTTCTTGTCGATGTTGAAGAACCCAAGTTGTTTGTATTTGCACAGAATTCCCCGTGTTCTGGATTTGGCCAGTTCCATCTCCATGTTTGTTCCCCTAACATGTTCTTCAATTCTCTGAATTTCCTGTAAACTGGTAGTTAAAGGTAGGGGCTTGATGAGATTCAAGTCTGATTTTATTCCTCAAAATAGTTTATTGGTCGTACTATACATTCTCTATTGCATTACATCAAGAGGCATATAATAATTAATGTTCTCTCTTTTTGTGATGTTAAGACTGATCTTTGGTTTCTGTTGATACTGGTCTAATCCATTCATTATAAAGTTTCCCACCAACTTTCCACCTAATGGTTTTAGCAGCTATTGACAATCATTTCCTAGATCCATTACTTCATTAAGGGATGTGTGGTAATATCGTGATTTTATCAATTCTTCTATATTTATAATCTAGAATTCTTCTATAAGGAAGATTTTCCCATATAATTTCCCTGAGGGGGGTGATAACTTTTTATTAGCTGTATAAAATATAAACTTATTATAATTAGGCATATTTCCAATATTTTAAAGAAGATGCAATTAAGAGAGTAGATGAATAAGAAGAGAGAAGCATTAGAGAAGTGATTAACAAAATCTGGAGATTAGTTACTAGATCTATTAGTTTGCCCAACACAATACTAAAGCTTTGACTTTTCCCCCTTTAGTCTTTTCTATTTATTTATTTATTTCCATTCATTTTAATAGACTTTCATTTTTAGAGCAGTTTTACATTCGCAGCAAAATTGAGCAGAAGGTACAAGAGTTCCCATGTACCCCAAACTCCCCACACAGGTATAGCCTCTCCCGTTATTAACATCCTCTGATGAACCTGCATTGACACATCTTTATCTTCCGAAGTCCAGAGTTTACATTAGGGCTTGCTCTTGTTGCTTTGACATTTTATTTATTAAAATACATTGCTTGAATTTTTAAAAGCTTGTTTTCGTCTAAAATCTTGGAAAAGCAGAAAAACACATATAAGAAAATAAAAATCACCTGCACCCTCACTCAGGAAAAGACCACAGAAATATTTTGATATACAGATTTCCAGGTCTTTCTGTTCTTCCTCCCTTCTCCCTTCTTTCCTTATTTCGACCTCTCTTTCTCCCGTTCTTTCTTTCTTTCTCCTTCCTTCCTTCCTTCCGTCTTTCTTTTTTCTTTCTTCCTTCCTTCCTTCTTTCTGTCTTTTGTAACACTTTTTCACCTATTTTCATTTTCCTATGTTGTTTTCTGACAGGAGTATTTTTAGTGTCTATATAGCATTTCATCACATAGATACAATGCAGTTTAGTTAAGCATACTCAGTACTGGTTTATGGGTTGTTTCTGCTTTTTGGCTGTTATAACTATTGCTGTGACTTTTTAAAAACTGTACCTATGCAATCATTTAAGTTTGTGCATGCTTTTCTCTGTAGCATAAAGTCCTAAGAGTAGAATTTTGGGGTCAAATGTATATAAATGTACATATTTCAAATTGAACTGATTTATACTTCCACCAGCGCACTCATACATAATAAGATTATGTTTTTAGGGCTTCCCTGGTGGCGCAGTGGTTGAGAGTCCGCCTGCCGTTGCAGGGGACACGGGTTCGTGCCCCGGTCCGGGAAGATCCCACATGCTGTGGAGAGGCTGGGCCCGTGAGCCGTGGCCGCTGAGCCTGCACGTCCGGAGCCTGTGCTCCTCAACGGGAGAGGCCACAACAGTGAGAGGCCCACGTACCGCAAAAAAAAAAGAAAAAGATTATGGTTTTATAAAAAGAAATAGGAAAAAGCAACTACCAGTCATGCAGCTGACGGCTTCTAGAGGAGCTAAATCGATATTGCTTTCCATTTCCAAGGAATGGATGGTCACCAGTGTAAGGGATAAACTGGAGCCATTCATTGTACAATTTAGAGAAAAAGGTATACTTGAAGCTCTAAGAAGTTCTGAAATCAAGTATTCCAATAGAAAGCGAGAGTCCGTACTGCAGTTTTTATTACCAAATCTCATCTGGAGTGATTCAATTCAAATGTTTATGAGCAATGAATAATGAATCGAGTGTAATAAATAGTTATTTCTCTTAATGATTGATACTTACGTGAAAGAAGGCAAATATTCTCAGGGGATGAAGTGTGACTGGACCTCATGATTTCAACATGAATTTTTGTTTCCTATGCAGCAAATTACGGTTTTGCAAGAACTTTTACTGTATTCTTATGTACTACAATACCTAGCACATAGAAAACACACTTGAATATTTCTTGAATAGATTAAATAAATAAATAAACTATGTTTGGAGAAATAAAAAAGCAAGACCACATCTATGGCTGAGGATGGGGATTCTTCTGAAGGTCATGGAATCTATAGTCTGTTAGGAAGAAGTCTATCCTGGGAGAGAAAACAAGAATATAGGATATGGATGAAGGGAAACTGAAGTCTACTCCGAGCTTCAAAGCACTTGATGTCTGGCCTGTAGGCACTAGCGTGTTAGAACTGGCTTGTACTGGCTAGCAAGAACCAATTCCTATAATTTTCAGGAATCTTGTGAGCTGGTGGTTAAATTGTTAGTAGCTTAAAATCGGCCATGGTCAGACTCTTTACACCATGGAAATCAGTAAACATATAAATGGATACACTCCCGATTCCCCCAACCCCCAAGCCAGTTAGACCAATACTAGCCCATCACTGACTCCAGGTAAATGAGACAGACTCACAGTACAGTGACATCCTAGACATCCCTCATCTGCCTGGGGCAGTCTCACTGGACACCAATTTTCCTGAGGTTATTATTAATAGCTCCCCTTTCACTGTTGAAAGTATCTAGTTTGGACAGTAAATATTTGGTTATTCTAGCTCAAGGGTACTCCCTTAAGGAGCGGTAGGCTGGCCCTGCAGGCCAGGTTCAGGGACTCCCAGTTCAAGACCCCAACTGGGACTTGGACCTATGGAGTTTGAGGAACACCATCTACAATTAGCCTTTTGTTTAACATCTTTAATTCATTCCTCCAAACACTGGTGTTAATTAAAAATTCATTTTCAAAAACTTTATTTCATTAATTTTAATGAAATTAAAATGGGAAATGAAATTTTAATGGGAAAAATTATGATGCCTTATATCTCAACCCAAGAACCCATATAATTTTGGCAGAAAAATGTAATAAGTAATACAAATAATTGTATCTAAGCAATAAACAATTTGAAAATATATAAACATGATTTGTATATAAAGTGAAATGTAATGAAAGTTTATTGTACTTGCCAAAGGATGAATTAAAGACCTGGTGGTAGATGGTGGAGGAAGAAGCAGGGGAGTCCTTCTGGGAAGGTAGTGAAGAGGATACAAATGGACGTTCAGATATTCAAGACCAGAGTCAGATGCACTTGACAATTATCTCTTCTTTCTTGAGACTGATGCTAGAAGCAGCTCCTTGGTCAACTTTCCAGCATGTACGACTGATTCAGAATTTTTCTTCATCTTCTCACCATTTACGAAAATTCTTACACACAATATGGTGAGCTCCCCTTAAAAACATTTTAAGCATTTTATTTTTTCTACCTTTTCATTCTGTTTACCACACACCTCTTTGTTCAATGGTTGGTATATGAACCATTTGGAGGCTTATACTACTTTGCACTTGAGATGCTCTTAAAAATAAAGTTATGACACACAAAAAAGCCCTTTAGGACAAAATTAAGGCTAAACAGAAAAGCCCTTCAAAACAGACCGAAGAGTCTCTCTCCCTAATGCACATGAAATCATCTGCAATACAAAAATCAAACATAGCACACAATTCAGATTTGTTCCACATGATGTTCTTTAGCTAGAAACTGTTGTGTCAAGAATATTGGTGAGTGGGTCTTTGTCTGAAATCGTAATGTCAAGGTATTGCTGCTTACAGAATATTTCTTTAGGAGGTTTTTGAGTGAAAAAAACAGTATACTGGAAGAATGAGTTGTCAGAAAAAATGACATTATGACTATTGTGGTGAAAAGCTGTAGACTAAAGAGTTACTATGGGTTAAGAATGATAACTACAAAAAATTTAGCCTTGTACACAACAATAGCAATGATGTGCTGCAATTCCCTTCTGAAATCTTTGAAATATTTAGTAAAGTCTTATTAAATGCGCCAGCCAAGTCTTGGCGCTCATCATTGGGGACAGAAGGAAGTGTGAGTGCCCATGCTTGGGATCAAACAACAGAAGAGAAGGGAGAGGGAGTCTACTTAGAACATGCGGGTGATGAGACATCCTATAAACTTCTAAAGAAAAACAAAATCAGACTTCTCAACAGCCACACAGGAAGCTTAAAGACAATGGAGAAGAGCCTTTAGAATTATGACGAAAAATTATTACCAATCCTGAAAAGTCTTCTACATTATTTTGATTTTTAAAAAGACAACATCAGTTCATAGCTTTATGATTACGTGTATTCCTAACCACTCTCCACCCTGAAAAGTAATCTCATGGGAACAACGTCTCTGTCCTATTTTTAATGTTATAATCATAGTAATGTGTTACATGTTAAGACTTGAATGACTGGTTGCCTTAGAAAGTTCTGAGGTCTTCCTTGAGCAGCCCTGCCCCCCTCGTACCTGCCTCCCAAGAAGAGTTTTTTCTCCTTTCCAGAACTCCAATGTCTTTTATTTTGTATCATGATTAATTGTCTCCTCATTGGAGTATGAGGGTCACAAGCTCAGCTTAATCGTCTTGCTACACCCAATTGCCGGCACAGGACCTTGAACCTGGTAGGTGCTGAAGAGCTCTGTGTTGAATGTTTCTACATCTTGAGTAATCTTATACCTTTGGAAATCTTTCTAAAAACTTTTCCAGTATTTCAGACTCCCTCCCCAACACCATTCCTACTTCAAAGTAAAAAAAAGGAAAAGTTCTTGTAAAACCGTAATTTGCTGCATAGGAAACAAAAATTCATGTTGAAATCATGAGGTCCAGTCACACTTCATCCCCTGAGAATATTTGCCTTCTTTCACGTAAGTATCAATCATTAAGAGAAATAACTATTTATTACACTCGATTCATTATTCATTGCTCATAAACATTTGAATTGAATCACTCCAGATGAGATTTGGTAATAAAAACTGCAGTACGGACTCTCGCTTTCTATTGGAATACTTGATTTCAGAACTTCTTAGAGCTTCAAGTATACCTTTTTCTCTAAATTGTACAATGAATGGCTCCAGTTTATCCCTTACACTGGTGACCATCCATTCCTTGGAAATGGAAAGCAATATCGATTTAGCTCCTCTAGAAGCCGTCAGCTGCATGACTGGTAGTTGCTTTTTCCTATTTCTTTTTATAAAACCATAATCTTTTTCTTTTTTTTTGCGGTACGTGGGCCTCTCACTGTTGTGGCCTCTCCCGTTGAGGAGCACAGGCTCCGGACGCGCAGGCTCAGCGGCCACGGCTCACGGGCCCAGCCTCTCCACAGCATGTGGGATCTTCCCGGACCGGGGCACGAACCCGTGTCCCCTGCAACGGCAGGCGGACTCTCAACCACTGCGCCACCAGGGAAGCCCTAAAAACATAATCTTATTATGTATGAGTGCGCTGGTGGAAGTATAAATCAGTTCAATTTGAAATATGTACATTTATATACATTTGACCCCAAAATTCTACTCTTAGGACTTTATGCTACAGAGAAAAGCATGCACAAACTTAAATGATTGCATAGGTACAGTTTTTAAAAAGTCACAGCAATAGTTATAACAGCCAAAAAGCAGAAACAACCCATAAACCAGTACTGAGTATGCTTAACTAAACTGCATTGTATCTATGTGATGAAATGCTATATAGACACTAAAAATACTCCTGTCAGAAAACAACATAGGAAAATGAAAATAGGTGAAAAAGTGTTACAAAAGACAGAAAGAAGGAAGGAAGGAAGAAAGAAAAAAGAAAGACGGAAGGAAGGAAGGAAGGAGAAAGAAAGAAAGAACGGGAGAAAGAGAGGTCGAAATAAGGAAAGAAGGGAGAAGGGAGGAAGAACAGAAAGACCTGGAAATCTGTATATCAAAATATTTCTGTGGTCTTTTCCTGAGTGAGGGTGCAGGTGATTTTTATTTTCTTATATGTGTTTTTCTGCTTTTCCAAGATTTTAGACGAAAACAAGCTTTTAAAAATTCAAGCAATGTATTTTAATAAATAAAATGTCAAAGCAACAAGAGCAAGCCCTAATGTAAACTCTGGACTTTGGAAGATAAAAATGTGTCAATGCAGGTTCATCAGAGGATGTTAATAACGGGAGAGGCTATACCTGTGTGGGGAGTTTGGGGTATATGGGAACTCTTGTACCTTCTGCTCAATTTTGCTGCAAATGTAAAACTGCTCTAAAAATGAAAGTCTATTAAAATGAATGGAAATAAATAAATAAATAGAAAAGACTAAAGGGGGAAAAGTCAAAGCTTTAGTATTGTGTTGGGCAAACTAATAGATCTAGTAACTAATCTCCAGATTTTGTTAATCACTTCTCTAATGCTTCTCTCTTCTTATTCATCTACTCCCTAAATTGCATCTTTTTTAAAATATTAGTAGTGTTATCAAAGTCCAGAATATTCAGTCTTGAATAAAACCATGTCCTATCAACAGTCTAGTCTATGTCAAATAGCACCAAGATCAGTGTAGTTCCTTGGACAGTTTTCCCTGGCACATGAAGGGATGACCAGGCCTGCATATTGTTTCAGCAGTCTCCAGGGTTTCTGTGACTTCCTGTGGGCGAATAACAGCATAAATGAGATAACTACAGATATGGCCCAAGAATACACAGAAGTGATTGCATGGGACAACTGGAATCTAGGAAACAAACATTTCTCTAAATGAGAATCTAAAGGAAACATAATACACAATTCTGCCCAGCCTTAAGACAAATGTTATAAAATTATGAGGAGCATATTAGCTCCTAGACCACAGCTCCATTCCAAAAAGTTCTTTACTTTGCATTTGCACAAATAAAGCAAAATTAGAATGGTTTTCCTGGAACTCAGGGATGATCGACCTTAATGTAAATCAAGTCTCTCCCTCTAGGAGGCAGATGATTGTTTACATATTTTAAGTGACAATTGTTTTCAGTTTTCAGTGTCTACTCCTGCTGTTCCCTGTATTAATATAACTCACCTTCCTACATATCAAAACCAACTACTTTTCTCTTTCCTTAATGCCATCCCAAGGCTCTGGGCTATGTATTTGGCACTAGACTACAAAGAGAAGTCAACACAAATGCTGCCCCTGGGAAGCCCACACTTCTTTTGGGGAGAGAGATACAACTATATATATAATTAACTATAATAAAAATAAGGTTGAGAAAAATAGAGGTACAAGCTAAAGACAGAATTAATGGTCATGACACAAACTAAGAACATAAGAGTTATAAATTAATTTTCTGCTAGCCATTAGCATCTACATGCCATCTGCTATGACTGCTTTCGAAAATCCACATATACACTTTGAATTTTCCATCAGGCCTATGTATTTCCTGTTCGAAACTAGATAATTTCATTTTTAAAATCACAATTAGATTTTTTATAGAACTTGATAAGCTGATTATAAAATGTATGTGGATAATGATGTGATACCTTTTAAAAACTGCTTCCTGATTGTTTAAAGTTTCTGTGATAGGTCTTGACTAGAATATACACGACTGTGCAAAAAAAAATGTCTTTGTATTCTTATTCAAATTGCTTCTGAGAAGCAAAATTCCTTAAATAGATTATGGAAGATAATAAAGGTACTTCTTTTTCTTGTAAAAAATATGTATACGGAATAGTAAACATAGAATAGTCTAAACAAGGGGGGGGGTGGGAATGAGGGCAAAACAGGTGAAGGGAATTAAGAGATATAACCCTCCAGTTATAAAATAAATAAGTCACAGGGATATAATATACAGCATAAGGAATATGATCAATAATATTGTAATAACTTAGTATGGGGATAGACGTTTGCTAGACTTATTGTGGTGATCATCTCACAATGTATGCAAATATCAAATCACTATGTAGTACACCTGAAACTAACATAATATTGTATATCAACTATATTTCCAAATTAAAAAAATGTTTAAATAAATAAAAACTATGATCATATATGAGAAAAAAAGAAACTATGAATACATCTACTCAATAAGTTATAGTCACATAAAAGAAAAAAAGCATAAACAATTTAAGAAGAGAAATAAAAGGGAGAGTGGGTATACCCTCTTAGATAGCAATATATATTATAAAGATACAGAAATTAAAATAGTACTCAGGGGCTTCCCTGGTGGCACAGTGGTTAAGAATCCGTCTGCCAATGCAGGGGACATGGGTTTGAGCCCTGGTCTGGGAAGATCCCACATGCCGCGGAGCAACTAAGCCCGTGTGCCACAACTACTGAGCCCGTGCTCTAGAGCCTGTGAGCCACAACTACTGAGCCCATGTGCCACAACTACTGAAGCCCGCACGCCTGGAGCCCATGCGCCACAGCAAGAGAAGCCACTGCAATGAGAAGCCCCTGCTCGCCGCAACCAGAGAAAGCCCACGCACAGCAACGAAGACCCAAGGCAGCCAAAAATAAAATAAATAAATTAATTAATTAATTATTTTTAAAAAATAGTATTCAGGAACAATCAACAAAATGGTATCTGAAGCACACCCATGCATATGTGGAAATCTGATATAAGCTACAGGTGGCATATCAAATGAGGAGGAAATGGATGAATCATTTAATGAACATGGTTAGTACCACCGGTAATCCACATGGAAACGAGAATGAATTTGGCTTTCCCTCCTCTCCTCCCCCCAACTAATAAAATGTTCATGTCACAGAGTTGTTACTATATTATGTGGTTGTTAAAAAGAATGAAGTACATTCGTATGTAAAACTATGAAAAGATCTTCAGGCTGTAAAGTAAAAAGAGCAAGTTACAGAAAAAACATCTCTACAGCACAGTCCTATATACGTGTGCTCGGGTGCAGGGGAGGACAAACCTGAAGCCCCCAGTACACATCTGTATATGAATACACATTTGTAGAAAAAGGGTGTAGACGTATATACAACAAATTGCTACCTCTGTTACCATGAGGAGTCAAGTTAGTGCTGGGTTGGTTGTACATGGGAGCCATTACCCTTTATTCCAGACTTCCATAATTGCTTAATTTAAAAATATATAATACTATGAAACAGTCACTTGGAAAAGCTTGTAAAAATTATAAATTACTAAAGAAGTATGTAATTATTTAGTAAATTAATCTGTTCAGAGAGCTTTTATGAAAAGTCTTTTAGCTGCTAGTATCGGGCTGTCACGTGGTTCGCAAAATGTGGTCTGAGAACTCTGAAAGCTCTCTGATGCCCTTTCAAGGGAGCCATGAGGTCAAAACAATTTTTTAAATACACTGATATGTTACTTGCCTTTTTTGCTCTCATTCTCTCATGAGTTTACGGTGAATTTTCCAGAGGAAGAGGAGGGTCATGAGGTTAGTGAGACAGAAGAGGTTAGGTGTAATGGCAAGATTTTTTCACTATGTAGCTTTATTTTATTTTTATTTTTTAACTATATGAATATGTACCTCTTAAAATTATACCTTAGAAGGTAATATAGGTAAATACTTGTATAATCTTGAGATGGAAGGCATTTCTGAACATGTCACAAAATCCAAAGCCATAAAGAAAAGAAATGATAAATTTGACCATAAAGTCAACAATTCTGTCTAGAAGGAAAAAAAATCCACAAGATTAAAATACAAATGACGCATGGGAAAAAAATTTGCAACATATGGAGTGTGATAAACAGTGATTCTTTCAAAACAATAGAAAAAATGATGAGCACGCCATAGAAAAAATAGGCCAAGGCCATGATCAGGCAATCACAAATGAAAAAGATATAAATGCTCCCTAAATATATGAAGATATGTTCTGTCTCAGCACTAATCAAAGAAATGAAGATAAAATTAATAATAACTTACCTTTTTTAGACATTCAGATTGCAAAGATTAACTAGAATAATGGCAAAGACGCAGGGAAATTGGTATTCACATATAACATCAGTAGGAATGTAATAGAAATTATTTCTGAAGGGCAGTGTGGCGATCTGTTTAAAGATATTAATTGTGCAACCCTTGATCTAAGAATTCCACTTCAAAAATTTAATCTAAGTCCACAGAGATAAATTAAATGCAGCAAAAAAATCGTAAGTCAGATTACTAATTTCTGCCACATCCAACCTTCCTTTATCCTTTTACTAATAGAATCTCCACTTGCCTAAGTTTTAGGATACATGACTACTCCACTGAAGAGGACATTTCCCAGCTGACCTTGAAGTTTCCTGTGGCCCTGTAACAACATAATGGAAGTAAATGGTCGGTTTCTGTGTTACCTGATGAAAATTGCCAGTTCTTCTTTTTTTCCCAAGTGAAAACATGATGCTTGTGGGTCAGATCTAGCCATGCAGACAAGGACAACATTTTAAGGGATGGCAGAATAACAAGCTAGAAGGAATCTGCTGTCTTGAATGAGCACAGAGCAGTGGTACATGTTATACGAAAGAGAAATAAACTTGCTATTGTTTGAGCCACAGAAATTTTCACAGCATAACTTAGCTAATATGAGTTTAAATGTCTGTCAGTATAGTTTCTTCCCATAAATGTTGTTATAATGGAGTCATAGGCAGTGATTAAAAGTGGCTTTATAAATCTATAGATGTCTACATGTATTGTTGGGTTTCTTAGTCTGCTTGAGTTGCTATAACAGAATACCATAGACTGGATGGCTTATACAACAAAAATTTATTTCTCACAGTTCAGGAGGCTGGAAAGTCCAAGATCAAGGTTCTGGCCAATTAAGTTTCCAGTGAGAGCTCTCTTCCTTGCTTGCAGACGGCCACCTTGCTAGGTCTTCACATGGCCTTTCCTGGGTGTACATGCTCCAGGAAAGAGAGAAAGAGAAAGCAGGGTGGCATGCACTGCACTCTGCTCTCTCTTCTTATAAGCCCGCCAATTATATCAGATTAGGGCTCTACCCTTATAATCTTATTTAACCTTAATTTACTCCTGAAGACCCTATGTCCAAATACAGTCACATCTGGGTATAAGTCTTCAACGTGTGAATTTGAAGGGAGACACAAATCAGTCCATAGCATTGCATTTAAAAAAATTACTAAAATCATGTATATTGTGATTTCGATTATGTAAAATTACATATGTGTGGGTGTGTACGTAGAGAGTATGTTTACCTAGATAGAGTCTGAAAAGATGCTCCCCAGTAGCAATGAAGTCTGTAGGTGGCAATGACAGGCATCTTTGGGCTGCATGAAGAACAAACTGTAGAACAGAAAAGAAGGCATAACTAAAAGTAGTGGTTAATTATATCACCACCATAAAAGCAAACAAAAGCTATGTAACAAATTAAGATTTGTTTCAAATGAATAGAGTTAAAGGTTTTTTCAAAATAACCCAAAAGAATGACACTTTTCAGAAGTAGAAATCTGTACAATGCATTATACTATCCAGTGAAATATTTCTTGAAAAGTAGAAATTTCCTGTGCTACTGCTGTGCTTTATGTTGAGTTGTGCCAGGATAAATGTTTTAGAAATTTTTTCTTAAGAATAAACCAGGGCTTCCCTGGTGGCGCAGTGGTTGAGAGTCCGCAGGGGACACGGGTTCGTGCCCTGGTCCGGGAAGATCCCACATGCCATGGAGCAGCTAGGCCCGTGAGCCATGGCCGCTGAGCCTGCGCGTCCGGAGCCTGTGCTCCGCAACGGGAGAGGCCACAACAGTGAGAGGCCCGCGTACCGCAAAAAAAAAAAAAAAGTTTGACAAAAAAGAATAAACCATGTCATCTTCAGAGTCCTTTCCATCTCCTGCTTTGGTCCAATCACTCATCTTCCACTATTTGCCCCTTCTTCACAGAGGGTCACAGATCTCCTCATTCTCCTTATAGCTCCTAATTACTACACTTTTCCTTTCTTCTCTTCTTATGTTACCTGCAGCAGTTGTTGCTTTTTCCCTTTATTCTGTTTGTTTTCCTTCATTTGTTCCTTTATTATCTTCCTTGTTCTCACCCTCTTTTCTTTTTCTTGGTCCTCTTATTGATCTACTCTTGATCTATTGAGTTTTTCATTGCTTTTTTCTTCTTTTCCCCCTCTGCAATCCTTAACCTCATAATAAAACCCAATACAGAAGAACAGACACATAGATCAATAGAACAGAAATAAAACCATGCGCTTATGGTCAATTAATCTACGACAAAGGAGGTAGAAATATACCATGGAGAAAAGACAGTCTCTTCAATAAGTGGTGCTGAGAAAACTGGACACCTACATGTAAAACATGAAATTAGAACATTCTCTAACTCCATATACAAAATAAACTCAAAATGGATTAAAGACCTAAATGTAAGACCAGATACTATAAAACTATAAAACTCCTAGAGGAAAAGATAGGCAGAACACTCTTTGACATAAATTTCAGCAATATTTTTTGGATCCATCTCCTAGAGTAATGGAAATAAAAGCAAAAATAAACAGATGGGACCTAACTAAACTTAAAAGCTTTTGCACAGCAAAGGAAGCCATAAACAAAATGAAAAGACAACCTATGGAGTGGAAGAAAATATTTGCAAACGATGCGACTGACAAGGGATTAATTTCCAAAATATGCAAACAGCTCATACAGCTCAACTTCCAAAAAAAAACCCAATCACAAAATGGGCAGAAGACCTAAATAGACATTTCTCCAAAGAAGACATAGAGATGGCCAACAGGCACATGAAAAGATACTCAACATTGCTAATTATCAGAGAAATGCAAATCAAAACCACCATGAGGAATCACCTCACACTGGTCAGAATGGCCATCATCAAAGAGTCTACAAATAATAAATGCTGGAGAGGGTGTGGAGAAAAGGGAACCCTCTTACACTGTTGGTGGGAATGTAAATTGGTACAGCCACTCTGGAGAACAGTATGGAGGTTCCTTAGAAAACTAAATATTTATTTATTTATTTATTATCCTATGATCCAGCAACCCCACCCCTGGGCATATATGATGTCATTTATATGTGGAATCTAAAAAAAATTATACAGATGAACTTACTTACAAAACAGAAATAGCCTCCCAGACATAGAAAACAAACTTATGGTTACCAAAGGGGAAAGGGGGATGGGGGGCAGGGATAAATTAGGTGTTTGGGATTAACAGATACTTACTACTATATATAAAATAGATAACCAACAACAGCCTACTGTATAGCACAGGGAACTATACTCAATATCTTATAATAACATAATGGAAAAGAATCTGAAAAAGAATATATATACACATATGTCTGTGTATGTATATATATATATATATATATCTGAATTACTTTGCTGTACAGCTGAGACTAACACAACATTGTAAGTCAACTATATTTCAATTTTTTTTAAAAAAGTGCCTTCACAGAGCAGGCAGACTATTAAAATGTGGAGCTTCTCTCTTCCCCCAGATAGTCCCAGAACAGTGTGCTCAGGTATTGTTTCCAGTTCTTCTTTTTTTTAAAAAAAATATTTATGTATTTATTTATTTGGCTGCGCCAGGTCTTAGTGGCAGCACACAGGATCGTCACTGCAGCATGCAAACTCTTAGTTGCAGCATGTGGGATCTAGTTCCCTGACCAGAGATCAAACCCGGGCCCCCTGCATTGGGAGCACAGAGTCTTAGCTGGACCCCCAGGGAAGTCACTGTTTCCAGTTCTTAAGCTGATTCACTCCAACTATTCAGAAAGGTAGTAAGTTGACTAGAGCCTCATGAGTGAATATTCAGTTTACAGCTCTGTGTTACACATGTCCTACAAACAAGGGGATGAATATACCCCTTCTCCTATTACTCTCTAGCCCGTACCCAACTTCTTTTCTTCTGCAGGTAACATTCTGAAAACATGATTTACCTGGAAGAAAAAAACCATTGGGGAGGGGAGGTGTTCAGGAAAATGGAAAATCACCTGCAAATATCTGTCCTGGACCTTACTTACTCTTTTGCAGATGGCTCACAAGAGCAAAACCTTTGAGGAAAGGGACCATAATCAAGGCAAATAGTTGGAAAGGAGCAGAGGATGAGAGGACTAAAGCAGGACTAAAGCAAGCTCTAGATTTTTGGCCTCCATGAAATATGTGCGATATTAAAGGAATACAGAAGAGAAGAAATGGTTCTTAGCCTCGAGGAATTGTAATCTAGTAGGAGAAATAACATGCCTTTTGTGTTGGGTGTCCACAAGACCACCCCCAGTTTCAGTGATTTGCTGGAAGGACTCACAAGATTCAGAAAGTTTCTATACTCCCAGTTACAGTTTATTACAGCAAAAGGATACAGCTTAGAATCAGCAAAGGGGAAAGGTGCATAGGCAAAGTCCAGGAGAAACCAGGAACCAGATTCCAAATGTCCTCTCCCAGTGGCATCCCACAAATAGCCTTAATTCTCCAATCAACTACATAATAACATGTGCAAAATGTTGCTAACCAGGGAAATTCACTCAAGCCCTGATATCCAGGATTTTAATTGGGGGTAAGTTGTGAAGCCCCGCAGCACCTGTGTGATTGATCTTAACTACTTAGTCTCCAGCCCCTCAGAGGTCAAACTGACACAGCATGGCCCAGGGCCTCAGGTATGCAAAAACCATTGTTAGCCTTGTTAGTATCAGATCAAACTGATAGAGTGTGGCTCAAAACTTCAAGCTTACAAACATACTCTTATTAGGTAAAATAACAGTTCAGAGATCATCTCCCAGGAGTTATTCAAGGGCCAGTTCTTTCTGTGGAATATGTAGGATGATTGTGTAACCCACCCTCACTGAGTTAACCCTTTACTGCATCACCAAGTAGTATGCAGACTATAAACTATTTAAATTTAAAAAATATTTATTTATTTTATTTTGGCCTCGCCTTGTGGCATCTTAGTTCTCCAACCAGGGATCGAACCCAGCCCTCAGCAGTGAGAGTGCAGAGTCCTAACCACTGGACTGCCAGGGAATTCCCTATAAACATTTTTTAAAAAATAACGGAATTTAACATTTTTCTGATAGCAGAAAACTTAATCTAGTCATATTCTCAGTTACTTTAGGTTTTGTTTCTATTTTGGTTTTGGTCATCATTTCAGATTTTAAGTCAGTCAATACAATATTCATTCTCCCTCCTATCTAGGGCCCGTTTGAAGATCCGAGGCCGTAATAGGGCCATGGCATATGTGGGAGAGACACTGGGTCCTCGGGCATCCTTGGTTTACGGTGGCATACATAGAATGTGCCTTGCCTCCATTGGTTCTTGACTGCTGACATCTCTCCGGAAGCCACTGAGGTAATGCAGGACAGTCTTTGGTCCCTGCACACTGCATCCTCCTTGTCCTAACAATGAAGCCTCAAGTCATCCAAGCCTTTGGACTACTACTGAAGGGACAAAAATCTTTACTTTGTTCCTTTAAAGCTATAGGAGATTGAGCGAAGGGGTCATCTCAAACTCTTCTTGTCCAGACCTGTGTCACAACCTCTGAGAGTTCTACTCAAAAATAATTTTGTTAAACTTCCTTGGAAGTTCAAGAATTTCCATCCATTGCTACCTTTTAAGGGGTGGGTGTGAGAAATCCTCACCAGCATCTAATGCTCTTGCTCTCCTTGCAGACTCCCTTCTCTTCCAGCACAGGCAACCTGTATCTCCTCTCTCAGAAATGGTGATAGAAGTAGTGCTGGTGAAGTTTAGAAAATGACAAGCCATCCAATTAGGCTGAAGATTAGAATGGGTATGGGAAAGCAGTGAGGATCAGGCAGGAAGATCGAATGAGGCTATCAGGCAGGGATGAAATTGTGGAGAGCCTTGGATGCAATGGGGAGCCATAGAAATTATAGAAAAGGAGAGGGCAATAGAGAGAGCTGTAATTAAGGAAGAATAAGAGTGTGGATCTCTGTGAAATATTTTTGCAATACATTTGGGAGGACAATATATAGATAAGATAATTGGGATTAAAAAAACCTAGGGCTTCCCTGGTGGCGCTAGTGGTTGGGGGTCCGCCTGCCGATGCAGGGGACACGGGTTCATGCCCCGGTCCGGGAAGATCCCACATGCCGCGGAGCGGCTGGGCCCGTGAGCCATGGCCACTGAGCCTGTGCGTCCGGGAGCCTGTGCTCCGCAACGGGAGAGGCCACATCAGTGAGAGGCCCGCGTACCAAAAAAAAAAAAAAAAAAAAAAAACCTAAAACAATAAATTCATTTTCTGGACTTAAAAAAACCCAGAAGCCGTATATATTTGAACAAAGTAAAACATGATTGTTTTAATTACATGAGACTAGGAAGTCTAAGAATATGGAAAATAGTTTTCTCTAAAACTAATTATCCATGATGATTTGAGAAACTGAACTAGAGGGTTGTATTAAATTGCATGGAATTCTCTCCAAACAAGCCTCCCCAATTTACCTCTTATTCTTTTCTTCTCCACTGCCATCATCTGAAGGAATACAAGGCACTTGTCTTTCAGTCTGCTTGAATCCTGTATACCACCTCTACAATGAATTATTAGCATATTAAGAGCATTACTTTTAATACAGAATTTGCTTTCCTACTATATGAAGATTTTCAAGGTACCACTACAAAAACAGGGTACAGAGGGAAGGGCATTTCAAAACAAAGGGAAAAGCACGTGTAAAGCAGGGAAGAGTTAAAATTGCTGGAGCATAAAGTAGTGGGAGCTTCAGCTTGAGAGGTGTATGAGGATGAAATTTGGAGGGATAACAGGTGGGATAAGAAAATTGTTGCTCTAAAGCTGTTTCTGGACCATCCACATCACAATCAGGAGATGCTGCTAAAATTGAATATGGGGAGGGGTCCAAGGATCAACGTCTAAGTAAATTTGCCAGGTGATTCTTATGCAAACTAAGGTTTAAGAAACTACTACTATACAAAATAAATAGCCCTTGAATGTCATTAAGAAGGAAAACTTCACTCTGGAGGCCTATGGAAATTGGATTTAAGGATCTGTTTGGGAAAGAGGCTGCTAGGAGAGGAATAATTTGGGAAAGGTAAGGTCTCGAGGGAAAGCTAGGATGCCTGGAGTTGGCCCTTTGGCCATTTTTTTTTTTTTTTTTTTTCGGTACGTGGGCCTCTCACTGTTGTGACCTCTCCCGTTGCGGAGCACAGGCTCCGGACGCGCAGGCCCAGCGGCCATGGCTCAGGGGCCCAGCCGCTCCGCGGCATGTGGGATCTTCCCAGACCGGGGCACGAACCCGTGTCCCCTACATCGGCAGTCGGACTCTCAACCACTGCGCCACCAGGGAAGCCCCCTTTGGCCATTTTTAGAGTGAAAATATGTGTAACTTCTGATATAAGTGTGGGGTGGGGCTGGGGGGATGAAAACGAATATTTTAGAATTATTTGGCTATCAGTATTGACATTTGTTTCTATTTCTTGTAATGATGCCATGTTTATGCAATAAAACACTTTCAAACAATCTTTATATATTAACTCCTTGGAAAATAAACCATTTTTATTCACTTAAAAAGCAAATCACTGACTTTAAAAATTGATTTCACCTTTTTCATTGGGGAAACCCTTTAAAAATTCCCGACTTGCAAACCTCCCCTCTTACTCTTCATGCTCGCAACTCATTATAGAGATGAGTAAATTCAGGTGGCAAAATCCATGCCTCCTCCACATATTTTCTACACAACATTTTCCCGTTTTTCAAAATTCTTTCCTTTGCTTTTCACTCTCTCCACTTTGTCATCCTTCTACCCTCCCACCATATTTATTCCTCCTACAGGACCCCTGTCTGCAGTAGTAAAATGAGTTTTTCGTAGCAGTTACTTAATTTACAATGTCCGGCAGACACAGTGAAGCCCCGCCCCGTAGGAGGAGCTAACACAGGCGGACCGAATTAGGTGGTCGATCGTTAACAAATGAACCCTTAATCTTTTTAGAGGAGCTAAACACACACAAAGGCCCAATCAGAGGCCGCGGTTCCAGGAGCTCGGTGGGCGGGGCGGGGCAAGCTACCTCCCACCTCCCAGCCTCTCGCAACGGCCGTCCGAGCCTCGCGGGCTTCCGCACGCCCCGCCCCCCGACCAGGCGCGGCGGCTATTGGGCGGCGCACTCCTTGCAGTCGCCTCGGTTGCTGGGAGAGGGAGTGAGGGGGCGGGGCCTGAGGTGGGTCCTGGGGCCCGAGAGAAAGGCCGGGAGGCGAGGGCGGGCTGGGCGGATTTGACGAGAGCCGCGGCGGTTGGCGAAGCGGACGGGGCGCAGCCTCTCCGGTGTGAAGAGCAGTCCCCACTGACAGATCCCCTTCTTCCGGCCGCGCCACCCGGGAGGCGGATCCCCGGGGCCTGAGGAGGCTTCCTTGGCCCTGGACTCCCTCCCTCTCCTACGAGTCACCCGGGCGGCCTGGGAGGAGAAGGAGGAGAAGGAAGTCGTCGGGGGCGGCGGCGGGCAGAGAACCCGCTCGTCTTTTCCCGGCGGCGGCGGCGGCGGCGGCGGCGGGGGCAGGACAATGGAGGTGGCTGTAGAGAAGGCGGCGACGGCGGCCGCGGCGGCTTCGGCGGCGGCCGCCGGGGGGCCCTCGGCTCCGCCGAGCGGGGAGAACGAGGCCGAGAGTCGGCAGGGCCCCGACTCGGAGCGCGGAGGCGAGGCGGCCCGGCTCAACCTGTTGGACACTTGCGCCGTGTGCCACCAGAACATCCAGAGCCGGGCGCCCAAGCTGCTGCCCTGCCTGCACTCCTTCTGCCAGCGCTGCCTGCCCGCGCCCCAGCGCTACCTCATGCTGCCCGCCCCCATGCTGGGCTCGGCCGAGACCCCGCCGCCCGTCCCCGCCCCCGGCTCGCCGGTCAGCGGCTCCTCGCCTTTCGCTACCCAAGGTGAGAGGCGGGTGCGGGCGCGGTAGGGGGTGGAGAGCCCGGGCAGGCCGGCGCCCTGGAGCGGCGCAGCGACCCGCTGTCATGTCGCCGCCGCCCGGGGTGCGCGGCGGGGGAGGGGCGAGGAGGGTCTGTGCTGCCGGCGGTGACATGGAGGGCCCGCGCGTTGTGCGGCGTACCGCGCGCCCCGCGAGCAACTTCCACCGGCGCTGTAGACTTGGCCGCGCTGCTGCTGCTGCTCCCCAGCATTCTCCCCACGGGTGCATGGCCCATGCGACCCGCACTTTTGAAAACCTCTGTTGGAGTCTGCTGTAGTATCTCGGGTCCTTTGACGACTGCATCTAGTTAACCGCTGCCCTCTGCCTCCCCAAAGCTTTGTCCAGGTCCATGTGATCCTAATCATCTCGTATGTACCCATGTTATTTGAGCTGGAGAGGGGGAGGGAGGGATAAAGATGAAGTGATGGTGACTTTCTTTGATGATTGATTACAGATCGGATGCCGTCTATTTTTTGTCTTGCATGTTTTGGGTTATTTACCTTAATGAGCCCCCAGTTCTCTCCTCTCCGATGGGGACAAAGGAACTAAGAGACGGTGTTTTGTTGTCCTTCTCTTTCGGAGATTTTATTTTGAGACAGTAAATGGTAAAGAGAAACAGAACAAAGTGATTTGGGGTGCCGCATTTTCTTGTATTTTGTGGACAGCAGCTGGAAATGTTGAAGTTACTGTTCTCTTTGTGGTGTTTGTTACTGTATAATGAGACTTTTGACAGGTAGTTCCCATTGCTAACGTTAACAGGTTTGAAACACTTAAAGTAAGCACAGTAAATTGTTTCTAGTAGAATAATTGAGGTTTTAAATGTTTATATTGCAAATATTTGAGCACCTCCGTTTAAAAAATACAAAGTGGAAATAATTCGTTTTTAATATATACTGCCTTTTTTAAAGGGACTAGTTGATTTAATTAGAGATAAAATGCAGATTAAACAGTTGAGCTAGGTCAAAGAACATATGAAATTGATGCTTTTAAATAGGTTGTAGTGTTAGATTCTTGATTTAATTATATGTTAGGAACAGTGTCTAGTTGAGAGAGACAGTTTTCCGTGGGTTTCTCTGTTTCTGCAGGTCTTACCAGGGGAGGTACTGACTGCCCTTTGTTTCTGTTTTTAAAGGATGTTTGTATAAGGAAGAGCCTTGGAAGGTAGAGATAGTGTCTTCCACCAGAGCAAAGAATAGCCATGCATGTGGTGCTGTATAATAAAGATAGATGTCACCTTCTGGAGTGAAAGGCAGGCATGCTTATTGCCCATCATAAAAGAAGAGGGTTCCCTAGGCTTAGGTTTCCTCTTCTGCAACACAACCCATTGCCTGTGCAAGCATCAGCTGCCCCTCTTCACCTTGCCAGGTGGGAACCGGGCCTCTGGAAACCAGTGCAAAAATGTTGACACTTTGGCTTATGTTATTACTGGAAGTAACAAACTGCCCTTTGTATCTGACCCACAAGTCTCCTGTCTTCAACCAGCATCCGTGGAAGCTACTTTGTTAGCTTACAAGTAGGGTAAAATCTCGAATCCTTCACGCTGATTTGCTCTGCCATGGCCCACCTGTTGGAAAGTTAGTACAGGTGAAACTTAAATTTTAGTTCTTAATTTTTAGACACATTTAAGGGTTTCTTTTATTTATATTTTAAATGATCAAATGGGCCAGTAGCTAATTAGGAACTAAATTTTGCATAATTCTAGAATTAAGATGTATTGTGTGCCAGGCCATGACATTTAGATCTGAATGAATGAGAACGTGGGTAATAAAAGCTCTGATCCTCAACTCTGAGGCAAGTTTGCAATTATATAGAGTTCTCAAAATGTTCCAGTCTCCAAATATTTTTTACCTTTGTGTTTGTATTGTAAGCAAGAGTTCAGGAAAGCATTTAAATTGGAAGATAATGTTTTTGTTTTTATACTAAGAAAGAAGAAGCCTTTGTTAAATGATACTTTCACATACACCTCTAAAAAATAGGGCTATCTTCAATAAATTAAAAATACTATCCTGAGTCTTAATAACTTGAATATTTTCTCCCTGCCTCTCTCCTTGCAAACTTATTTTAATACTAGCTGTAACAAAAGTTTAGGCAATATATTTCAGAACTACACTTGACCCTTGAACAACACAGTTTGAACTGCAAGGGTGCACTTATACACAGATTTTTTTCAATAGCAAATACTAGAGTAGTACAAGATTTGTGGTGGGTTGAATCCAAGGATGCGGAACTGGTGATAGGGAGGGCCGACTGTAAGTTATATTCGAAATTTCAGCGGCGGAAGGGTCAGCACTCCTAACCCCAAACTTGTTCAAGAATCAACTGTAAATAAATAGGGTTCATTTGATTATCTCTGTTCTTCATTCTCCTAATGAACTTGTGGGTACAGGCATCATAGGTCAAACTACCTTCAGGAGCTAAGCAAGTAATTGAGATGGAGAACTATGAGCCTGGGGTAAAACAATAGGGAATGGTGGGGAGTGAAAGGAAAGGGGAGCAAACTGTACTTAGCTGCAGCACATTGTCCTGTGACAGCGCAGGGCCAGGGTTGGAGGATATTTTATTTATTTATTTTTTAACGAGAAGTCTGGAGTCTGGATTTTATGTCATGTTTTTCTAGTATTAGATATTGGCAAGTAATAAAAAATGCACACGCACACACGCGCGCACACACACAATGTAGACCCGTTCTGTAGGCCAAACAAAACAAGTTTTGTTGAAGCCACATGTGTTGCGATTATACTCTTAGATTTAGATAGGGGTTTTCAAATTTTAGCTCTACTAGAATCACCTGGTATGCTTGTTGAGCATCTAGATTTCTAGGCCTCTCACCCCAGAGAGCCCAGTATGTCATAGTTTTAGAGTTCTAGAGTATAATCATAAACCCTAGTTTTTTGGGGGGTTTTTTGAGTTTTTTTTAGCTCAAGCTGTATTATATTCCACAGTACAGTTGATCAAAGAGGATTCTTTAGAAAATTAAAAATTCAAGGTGTAGTGTTCTCCACAGTATCAGACCTAGTTTCCCTTTCTATTAAGTACTTTTTGCTGTTCCCTTTGTTATATCCTAAATGAACTTTATAGAAAGCAAGTCTTTTCTAACACGTATTTTTTACAAAAATCAACATAATGGTTTGACTGTTTTAAAGAAGAAACAAAGCTAATTTATAGCAACAAACATATAATTTGTAAATGCTTAGACACAATTACACTAGCCACCAAGCCTCCATTGAGAACGTTGGTTCAAACTTTTGTAAGGCTACCAGTTGGAAGGAATGAGGGTGAGTGACCACAAGCTAAAGTTGGTTTACTACCTCAGTCCCGACTTTCATTTTCTTAGTATGCAGTAATGTCCAGGAAAGAGGGAAGAGCTTAGAAAACATTTTCTTTAGGTACATATTGGTACATGAAGTCAGGAGACAAACTGATCTTGGAGAAATGTTACAACATTGTGCAATATTTTGTAGTGTGGATGTACCGTTCAGCCAAAGAGTAGCAAGCTCTAAGAGCTATTTTTAAAGAATACTGAGAGCACACTTTTGAAAGGGGTCAAGGGAGAGTAAAATGTGAGTCCATCAGTCCTCTTTATTAACTGGCAGTCTGTAAGATACAGCTATCAATTCTGGGAGCTGATTTCTTTTGGTTCTTGGAGAAAGGTATTAATCACGTTTCGAGTACAATATATAATGACAAAGGATTTAAGATTTAAGATCTGTATACAATATTCACCTGTTGATGGAAGTTACTGTTGATTTCAGTTTGGGGTTGTTATGAATAAAACAGTTATAAATACTTGTAGACAAGTCGTTATGTCAATATGTTTTCATTTCCTTGGGTAAATACTTAGAATTGGAATTCCTTGTTTGTGTCATAAGTGTATGTTTACCCTGGTGTACCATTTTGCATTCCCTCCAGCAGTGTATGAGAGTTCAAGTTAACGTCCTCACTAATTTGGGTGGTGTTAGTCTTTAATTTTAGCCGTTCTAACATGTTTGAAGAGGTATCTCATGATTTTAATTTTCATTTCCCCAATGAATAATAATGGGCATCTTTTCCTGTGCTTATTGGCTATTCTTACTTATTTTTGGTAAAATTTCAGTTTAAGGTTTTTGTAGATTTTTAAAACTAGATGATTTGGCCTGTTACTGAAAAGTAAAAATTCTTTATATATGTCCAGTTTCCTGGCGCTTGTCTACATACATACACATATTGCAGGTATTTTCTTCCACTCCTTTTGCTTGCTTGTTCATCTTCTTTTTCTTTTTTGTTTTTTTGCTGCACCATGCGGCATGTGGGATCTTAGTTCCCCGACCAGGGATCATACCTGCACCCCCTGCATTGGAAGTGTGGAGTCTTAACCACTGGGCCATCAGGGAAGTCCTTCATTTTCTTTTTCTTTTTTATTTTAACTTTCTATTTTATTTTGGAGTATAGCCAATTAACAGTGTGATAGTTTCAGGTGCACAGCAAAGGGACTCAGCCATACATATGCACGTATCCATTCTCCCCCAAACTCCCCTCCCATCCAGGCCAAATAACATTGATAAGAATTCCCTGTGCTGTACAGTAGGTCCTTGTTGGTTATCCATTTTAAATATAGCAGTGTGTACATGTCCATCCTAAACTCCCTGACTATACCTTCTTATTGATGGTGTCTTTTGAAAAGCTGAAGTTTTAAATTTTATCTAGTTTATAATTTCTTTTTCTTTTATGGTTAGTGATTTTCGTGTTCTGACAATTCTGTGCCTACTCCAAGTTTACTTAGATTTTTCTCCTGTCTTTTCTTTCAGTACTTTTATAGCTTTAGCTTTTATATTTAGATCTGTAATATATTTTGGGTAATTTTTGTGCTAGTTAAAGGTTGAGGTTTATGTTTTTAACCGTATGTTAAAGCACCATTTTTTGAAAAGAATACTTTCCCCGTTATATTACTTTTGGCATTTTTGTAAAAAGTCAGTTGAACATATATGTATGGTTCTGTTTCTCTACTCTCTATTCTATTGATCTATTCGTTCAGTACTAATAATGTTTTTTTATTTTTAATTTAGCTTTTTAAGCAGATTTTGAAATTGGACAATTTTGTTCTTTTTCAAAATTGTTTTGGCCCTTTAAAGTCATTGCATTTCTTTACAAGTTTTTAGAATCGAATTATCAATTTCTACACAAAAGTCTGCTGTGATTTTGATTGGAATTGCATTGAATCTAGATAACAATTTGGGGAGAATGATCTTAATGATATTGACTGTTCCTATCCATGAACATGTTTTATTTCCCATTTATTTAGATCTTTAATTTCAGTACTCTTATAGTGGTCTTGGGCAATTTTTGTGAAGTTTATTCTAAAATATTTTATGATAATGTTCTTTAACAATATTGAAATTGGTGTTTTAAAATTTTTCATTTCCAATTACTTGTTGCTAATATATTGAAATACAATTGGCTTTTGTATATTGATTGTATGCTACGCTCTTGCTAAATTCAGTTATTAAATCTAGTAGTTTTTGTAGATTCCTTAGGAATTTCTACATAGACTATCATGTTACTTGCAGGTAGTTGTTTCTTTTCATCCTTTATAATTTATGACATTTTCTTCCCTTATTGCACTAGCTAGGACTTCTGGTAGCATATTGAATAGAAGTTTAATTTCAATATTAAATGAGAGATGACATCCTTTTTCTTATTCCTGATCTTAGGGGTAAAACATTCAGTCATTCACCACTAGTATGTTAGCTTGTTTGTTTTTTATAAATGCCCATTATCAAAATTAAGAGGTTCCCTTCTATTCCAAGTGTACTGAAGGTTTTTTTTTATCATGAATGAATGATAAATTTTGGTCAAATGCATTTTCTGTATCTATTAAAATGATCTATGGTTTTTCTCTTTTTTTTTCTTTTGCTGTGGTGAATTACATTGATTTTCAGATGTTAAACCAGTCTTGAATTCTTGGTGTATACCCCACTTGGTCATGATGTATTATCCTTTCTGTGTACTTCTGGATTTGAATTGCTAACACTTCAAGGGGTTTTGGGGTTTTTTTTTTTTTTTCTTCATGGGGAACATTGGTGGTATGGTTTTCTTGTGGTTTTTTTTTTGTTTTTGTTTTGTTTTGTTTTGTGGTACGCAGGCCTCTCACTGTTGTGGCCTCTCCCGTTGCGGAGCACAGGCTCCAGATGCGCAGGCTCAGTGGCCATGGCTCACGGGCCTAGCCGCTCCGCGGCATGTGGGATCTTCCTGGACCGGGGCACGAACCCGTATCCCCTGCATCGGCAGGCGGACTCTCAACCACTGCGCCACCAGGGAAGCCCTTTCCTTGTGTTTTTATCTGATTTTGGTATCAAGGTAATACCTCAAAATGTGGTGTGAGGTGTTCCCTCCATCTCTATTTTCTGAAAGAGTTTTTGTAAAATTGCTATGAATGCTTCCTTAAATACTTGACAATTCACCAGTGAATCCACCTGGACTTGGAGTTTTCTTTACAGGGAACGTTTTGATTAGGAATTCAGTGTCTTTAATAGAGATAGGGCTCTCAGATTTTTTGTTTCTTCTCAAATCCATTTTGGTAAATTGTTTGAAGAAAATTATATGATTCAGCTAGTTTGTACATTTACTGGCATGAGTTTGTTCACAATATTCCCTTATCCTTTTAGTGTTTTCAGGAGTTGAATGATATCCCCTTTTGTTTCTATATGTAATTCATATTTATTCTTGGTTACTATTACTAAGGGTTTATCAACTAACTTTTGGCTTTGTTAATTTTATTTATTGTCTCTGCTTTAAAGGTACAGTTTTTTCTCTAAGCATGTGTTAGCCACCTCAGACAAATTTTGTGTTGTGTTTTTATTAACATTCCATTAAAAATTTTTTAAATTTCTCTTGTAATTTCTTCTATGACCAATGGGTTGCTTAGAAGTGTGTTAATTTATAGGCATATGGGGGATTTTCTAGATAGCTTATTTCATTGTAGTAAAAAAAATGCTCTGTAGGGTTTAAATCTTTTGAAGTTTATTGAGACATTTTATATTCTAGCATATCATCTATTTTGGTGAATGTGCACTTAAAGAATTTAAATTCTACAGTTGTTGGGAGTAGTGTTCTGTAAATGTCAATTAGGTCAAGTTGGTTGATAGTGTTGTAAAAAAAATTATATTTTTATTCTTTTTGTTGTTGCTAGGTTTGGTTTTTTGTTTGTTTTAAAGTTGTACATATTTTAAATTTATTTATTTATTTTAGGCAGCATTGGGTCTTTGTTGCTGCGTGCAGGCTTTCTCTACTTGCAGCCTGCAGGGGCCACTCTTCATTGTGGTGCGTGGCTTCTCATTGCAGTGGCTTGTTGCAGAGCACGGGCTCTAGGCGCATGGGCTTCAGTAGCTGCGGCACACAGGCTCAGTAGTTGTGGTTCACGGGCTCTAGAGCGCAGGCTCAGTAGTTGTGGCGCATGGGCTTAATTGCTCTGCGGCATGTGGGATTTTCCCGGACCAGCACTTGAACCCATGTCCTCTGCATTGGCAGGCAGATTCTTAACCACTGCACCACCAGGGAAGTCCCTTTGTTGTTGTTTTTGTTTTTGTCTGCTTGTTCTATCAGTTATAGAAAGAAGAATGTTTAAGTCTTCAATCATGATTGTTGATTTCTCTCTTTATTCCTTTAATCCAGTTAGTTTCTGCTATAAGTATTTTGAAGCTTTGTCTTACTGATGAATTGCCTGCCCTTTTTAACACTACGAAATGTTCTTCTCTATCATTCATACTACTGTTTCATGACCTATGCATTTCTTATATTAATTAGCTATCAGTTTTCTTATCTTTGTGTTTAAATTGTTTATTTTTCCATCCTTTTATTTTTAACCTTTATATTTAAAGTGTATCTCTTGTAGATAGTGTATGGTTGTGTCTTGCTTTTTTATCCAAGTTGTAAAATTTTGCTTTTAATTGTTTAATTCATTTACATTTTAAGTAATTTATTAGTATGGTCCAATTTAAGATTACCATCTTTTTATTTATTTTCTTTTTGTTCCTGCTGGGCCTCTAGTATCTTTGCTCCTCTCTCAATCCCTTAGCAGCTGCTCTCTGGTAGACTTCTGGTAAGTCTCACTCTGCACATGAGTGGTAGCCTTCAGCCAAGAATTTGGAGAAACCCTACATAGACTACTGGCACCCTTCCTCTGTGCAGTTCCCTTCTCTCCAGTGCTTATCTGTTTCACAGCCCCAAATTTCCCCTGGCTCCTAAGCTGTGTTCTCCTGAGCCTCTAGTTCCCTGTACCATGGTCAGGATATAGTTCCCAGGCAGACAATCAAGATATTATAGGGGCTCACTTCCTGAGTTTATTCTTCCCAGTTACATATAGTTATTCATGTCAGGCAAGCTTGTCTTGGTACTAGTTACTCTGTCCTGGTGAAAAGTTGATGTCCGAAGACCATTTTTTAATCACATTGCACTTTTTTCATATACTCAAATGTGGGTAATCAGCAAACTTTGGTTCTTAGATTCTTAGATTTGTCCCTTTAATTTTTCTTAGAGACCGCACCAATTTAAACTATCACCTAGATGCACACATCTCTCGTGTCTTCCTGTTACCTTGACCCCTTTCTCAAATTTTATGTGCATTTTCAAGACCAGTAGTCTCTAAAATGGGATGTGTGCTGCATTATGAAATAAAATTCTAGTGAGGTGAGGGAAAACATTAGAACTTATTTGCATAAATTAAGCTGGAAAGTACTTGATGTGTAGATTGTTGTGGTCACATGAATAAGCATGTTAACTGGCTACATTGCACATATTGTACACAAAGTATCCTGAGGGAGGAGTCAGGGCTGCTGCAAGTCCAAAAGTTACCTTTGTGTGAGTTAGAAATAAGTGTGGCGTATGTAGCCCCAGGGAATACATGGTTTAGCAGATGGAACAAGAATAATCCTCATTTGCCCTCTAAAATTAGGCAGTCCCTTGTGCTGTATCTGAATGGGTCTCCCCTCACCTACCCACCAAGTTTAATTGTGCTTAGAGCCCTGGAAGATTGGGACCTAGAACTAGGAATAAATCTTCTCATAAAAGAAAAAAACAAAAACAATACTATACACAGCTGCCCTGGAGGTGATGGGATTTCTCTACTGCAGACCCCGTTGTGTTTTTTTTTTCTCCCACAAATTGTAACACAATTTGGATAAGTAAGTTTATGGATTTTCACATCTATTTTTAACTAAAATGACTGTCAAAAGACTGAAGATCATGGTAGGCCATTACCAGGACCCTAGTGAAGTTAGGGTCTAATCTCCATTCCTAGAGAAGTTCCATATGGATGCCACTCAAAAAAGTCCCTCGGTTTCAACAGTCTGGAAAGTCCCTAAATTATAAGATGTAGGGCACATGTGCAATAGCCATAAAAAATGATCCCCCCCACATATCTATGGTCAATTAATATTCCACAAAAGAGTCAAGAGTATACAGTGGAGAAAAAGTCTCTTCAATAATCGGTGCTGGGAAAACTGTACAGCTACATGTAAAAAAAAATGAAATTAGAACATTCTCTAATGTCATATACAAAAATAAACTCAAAATGGATTAAAGAGCTAAACATAAGACTGGATACTATAAAACTCCTAGAGGAAAACATAGGCAGAACACTCTGACATAAATCGTAGCAGTATTTTTTGGATCTATCTGCTAGAGTAATGGAAAAAAAGCAAAAATAAACAAATGGGATCTAATTAAACTTAAAAGCTTTTGCACAGCAAACGAAACCATAAACAAAATGAAAAGACGACCTACAGAATGGGAGAAAATATTTGCAAATGATGTGACCAACAAGGGATTAATTTCCAGAATACACAAACAGCTCATACAGCTCAATATCAAAAAAACAAACAACCTGATCAAAAAATAGGCAGAAGACCTAAATAGACATTTCTCCAAAGAAGACATACAGATGGCCAACAGGCACACGAAAAGATGCTCAACATCACTAATTGTCAGAGAAATGCAAATCAAAACCACCATGAGGAATCACCTCACACTGGTCAGAATGGCCATCATCAAAGAGTCTACAAATAATAAATGCTGCAGAGGGTGTGGAGAAAAGGGAATGCTCTTACACTGTTGGTGGGAATGTAAATTGGTACAGCCACTATAGAGAACAGTATGGAGGTTCCTTAGAAAACTAAAAAGAGTTTTACCATATGATCCAGCAATCCCACTCCTGGTCATATATCTGGAAAAGACGAAAACTCTTAATTTGAAAAGATACATGCACCCCAATGTTCATAGCAGCACTATTTACAATAGCCAAGACATGGAAGCAACCTAAGTGTCCATTGACAGATGACTGGATGAAGAAGATGTGGTACGTATATACAACCATGAAAAAGAATGAAATAATGCCATTTGCAGCAACATGGATGGACCTAGAGATTATCATACTAAGTAAGTCAGAGAAAGACAAATACCATATATCACTGATATGTGGAATCTAAAAAATGATACAAATGAACTTATTTACAAAACAGAAATAGACTCACAGACATAGAAAACAAACTTATGGTTACCAAAGGGGGAAAAGGTGGGGGGATAAATTAAGAGTTTGGGATTAACACATACACACTACTGTATGTAAACTAGATAAACAACAGTGTCCTACTGTATAGCACAAGGAACTATACTCAGTATCGTGTAATAACCTATAATGGAAAAGAATCTGAAAAAGAATATATATATATTTTATATACATATATAAAACACTGAATCACTTTGGTGTATACCTGAAACTAACACAACATTGTAAATCAACTATACTTCATTCATTTAAAAAAATTATAAATTCTTTAAAAAAAAAGTGATCCCAATTCTAATTAAAAGTGTAGAGATAGGGCTTCCCTGGTGGCGCAGTGGTTGAGAGTCCGCCTGCCGATGCAGGGGACACGGGTTCGTGCCCCGGTCCAGGAAGATCCCACATGCCGCGGAGCGACTGGGCCCGTGAGCCATGGCCGCTGGGCCTGCGCGTCCGGAGCCTGTGCTCTGCAACGGGAGAGGCCACAACAGTAAGAGGCCCGCGTACAGCAAAAAAAAAAAAAAAAAGTGTAGAGATAGTTCCATTTAAGTCTGTAATCAAGGTTGGGTACTGTTGGCTTGGTTCTTACCCAGTTTAGGAAAATACAGAAAACTGAGCCCAGAGAAATCAGGGCTGCTCATATTTAATGACTTTTTCAGTGTTTTGTAGGGGGATAGATACTTGCATTCTTGATACCTGAATATGCAGTTAATGGTGGGTTAGCAGGCAAGGAGATCCATGTTCTGTAGAAAGCTTGTAACCGTTGCTGCCTCATTTTGTGTTTAATTTTATCAGGTGTATGGAGTTGATGGAGTTGTGATTTTTCCCACCAGGCTTAAATTACTTGAATCTTTGAAGTCTCATAATTCAGCTGTGATAAAGATAATGCTAATTTTGCAAGCATAGCAGCATAAAATGGCAGAACTGATCCTTTATAGGCTCTTCATCAGTCTTGTTGTGAAGTTGCCAGCAATGATTAACTAGGTCTAACAAGAATTGGGCCTAAAAGTTTCAAAATTAATAAGAAGACTCTTTGAAATTGATTGACATCCTCTATGTTAATGAACTGTGCCATAAGTGTATATGACATCTTGGACCATTAGCCAGTAACGGTATGAAGCTTTCATGATTAGCAATACATTTAAAAGCATTTATTTCATTCTTTAAAAATATATTTATGTGATTTACTATGTACAAGATACACTAGTACTTTAGCATATGTACATAATAAATATATATGTAGGGTGCATGTTCAAATATTTCTGTTTAAAACAACACGTGAACATATAAATATCAGCTGAATTGCCTCAGTGTTTTTGCATGTTTATCTAGTCTTAAAAACATTTTTCAAATTCTCTTCTTTGAAGTTACAAAACAACCCTATTCCTCAAAGAAATACCAGAAGATCTTTGATTATGGATAAATAGTCTCCCTGGGATCTCTTGACTATATATATCAGCATCAAGCATAACCAGGAAGAGAGCCTAAAGCACATGAGATTCTTAGTGTCTGTCTGTCTCTGTACTGGTATATGTTGATTTACGTTTCTTCCTGTCCTCATCAATCTTTTAGACTTGCTCTTCAAGTTCTCCCACTTCTCTGACCCTTCCTTTTTGGTCTCCTTGTTGTCTTCCCTCTGTTTCCTTCCCTTCTACTCTTGGAAAGTAGAGTGTAGAGATCACCTAGGACAAACCTTTAGGAATTTTTTTTTTTTGGCTGCGTTGGGTCTTCGTTGCTGTGTGCAGGCTTTCTCTAGTTGCGGCGAGTGGGGGCTACTCTTCGTTGCCGTGCACAGGCTTCTCATTGCAGTGGCTTCTCTTGTTGAGGAGCACGGGCTCTAGGCACGCGGGCTCAGTAGTTGTGGCTTGCAGGCCACAACTATTTTGGTAGAGAGATAGAAGGGAAAACCATATTGGGGTGGGTGGGAGGTAAAGAGATATAGATGGAAAAGTTTACCAACTCTGTTAAAAAACAAAACAAAACAAAAAAGTTTACTTCTGAAGGGAGGGAGGAAAGGGATAAGGCAGTACCTGGGGAGAAAAAAATAGGAGTTGAGGAATATTTCTTGTTTATTTTTTTGTGAATAGGAAAGGCTTAAGCATGTTTATATATATATATATATATTTTTTTTTTTTGGTACGCGGGCCCCTTACCGCTGCGGCCCCTCCCGCCGCGGAGCACAGGCTCCGGACACGCAGGCCCAGCGGCCACGGCCCACGGGCCCAGCCGCTCCGCGGCACACAGGATCCCCCTGGACCGGGGCACAAACCCGTGTCCCCCGCATCGGCAGGCGGACTTCCAACCACTGCGCCACCAGGGAAGCCCTATTTATACAATTTTTAAAGGTCACTCTCCATTTACAGTTATTACAAAATATTGGCTATATTCCCTGTATTGTACAATACATCCTTGTAATACTATCTTACACGCAGTAGTTTGTACCTCCCACTTCCCTATCCCTATATTGTCCCCCACCCCAAGTGGTAACCACTAGTTTGTTCTCTGTATCTGTGAGTCTGCTTCTTTTTTGTTTTTTCACTAGTTTGTTGTATTTTTTTAGAATCCACATATAAGTGATATCATACAGTATTTGTCTTTCTCTGTCTGACTTATTTCACTTAGAATAATGCCTTCCAAGTCCATCCATGATGCTGCCAGTGGCAAAATTTTGTCCTTTTTTATGGCCGACTGGTATTCCAGTGTGTGTGTGTGTGTGTGTGTGTGTGTGTGTGTGTACACACACACACACACACAGCTGCTTTATCCACTCATCTGTTGAAGGGCACTTAGGTTGTTTCTGTATCCTGGCGATTATAAATAATGCTGCTATAAACATTGGGGTGCATATATCTTTTTGAATTAGTGTTTTTGTTTTTTTCAGATATATACCCAGGAGTGGAATTGCTGGATCATATAGTAGATCTATTTTGGGATCCAGTCAAGTGAGCTATTGAATATACAGGAGAAGAGATTTGTGAGTTTGTGAGCTTCTGAGAAGACAGGGTAGGATTGATCCAAGGCATGGTGGAGAGATTAGTGACTGGATAGGAGAAGAAATGTTTTCTTTATTGTGAACAGGACAGAAGGCAAGAAAAGGCATAAATATAGAAGGTTTCTCTGTGTGTCCTCAAAGTGGGTGGCATTTCCCAGTAAAACGTAGTATGATTATAGATCATGTTTGCTGCTAGAGATCAGAATTTATAGTGATACCTGTATGCCTTCTCTGAAGCAGCAGAGTGTTTCAGGGTAGTGCTACTCAACGTGTGGTCCACAAACTGTTAACATGAGGCTGAAATGAAGCAAAGAGTTTGCCACAGGAAAGTCTGGGGGAGCTAGGACAGCCTGGTACCTGAGGTTCTTGGAAATATTCAGTGAAAAGAACAGAGCGCCATGCTGAGAAGAAACTGCTGCAAATAAACACAAGTTGACTAGGATAGGAATTTAGGGGTTAAGAAGAGAGAAGGTTCAGATACATGTGGGAAGGGGGACCAGAGGAGGCAGATTTCAGAAAATATTAGAGAAGTGGTTACACTAAGGTACCATAGGTTTGAATACTTTGTGGTAAAAATGTAAGAGGAAACCTTAGAACTCTGAATCTAGGAAACAACCTCTACATAGGAAACTTCTCTTATAAATACAGGAAAGTCCCTTGTTATGAATTATGGAATCTACTGTGGTTTTACACCATTCAAAGATATTACATAAGAAAAAAGGACAGGGGGCTTCCCTGGTGGCGCAGTGGTTGAGAGTCCGCCTGCCGATGCAGGGGATGTGGGTTCGTGCCCCGGTCCAGGAAGATCCCACATGCCGCGGAGCAGCTGGGCCCGTGAGCCATGGCCGCTGAGCCTGCGCGTCCAGAGCCTGTGCCCCGCAACAGGAGAGGCCACAACAGTGAGAGGCCTGCGTACAGCCAAAAAAAAAAGGACAATAGCCCTCAATAATAGATCTAAAGAAATTGAGATAGCATTGTACCTAGGTCTTAAAGTAGGGATATAATGAAACCTATTTCTACAAATAAAACAGTATGTTATGTAAAAACAACATAAACCATAATTACAAAAGTTTAGAAATGAGTTGGCTGTGCTATAGGATGTCATGAAAAGAAAAACTGACAGTTAAGGAATAAAATTAGAAGTGTTTCAGAAATGAAAATAAACCAGAAAGTTCTTGAATGAATAGACACTCTAGAAACTACCATAAAAGAAGTAAAGGATGGGGGCTTCCTTGGTGGCGCAGTGGTTGAGAACTGCCAAAGCAGGGGACATGGGTTCAAGTCCTGGTCCGGGAAGATCCCACATGCCGTGGAGCAACTAAGCCCGTGCGCCACAACTACTGAGCCTGCACTCTAGAGCTCGTGTGCCACGACTACTGAGCCTGCGTGCCGCAACTACTGAAGCCTGTGTGCCTAGAGCCCGTGCTCCGCAACAAGAGAAGCCACCGCAATGAGAAGCCCAGCACCGCAACAAAAAGTAGCCCCTGCTCACCTCAACCAGAGAAAGCCCGCACACAGCAACAGACACCCAACACAGCCAGAAATAAAAAGTAAAAGTAAATAAATTTTTTTTAAGAAGAAGGATGGAGGGCTTCCCTGGTGGCGCAGTGGTTGAGAGTCTGCCTGCCGATGCAGGGGACACGGGGTCGTGCCCCGGTCTGGGAAGATCCCACATGCCACGGAGTGGCTGGGCCCGTGAGCCATGGCCGCTGAGCCTGTGCATACGGAGCCTCTACTCCGCAATGGCAGAGGCCACAACAGTGAGAGGCCCGCGTACCACAAAAAAAAAAAAAAAAGTAAAGGATGGAAAAAGACAGATGAAAACAAATCAAACAAGTAGAGAAGGAGATCAAAGAAATTCATAGAGAAAGTGACAAGATCTTATATTCACATACCCATAAATAAATGGATGTTTATAATATGAAGAGTACTAAAACAACAGAGCAGAAAAAAATTACAATCTGAGAAAATGTTGAAAGGATGATCAACATCTGTATTAAAAGGTCTTACCATGTGCCTAGGAAAATTGAAACAGAACAGGCACCACTGAAACGTGTTCTAGGGCTTTAAAGAAAAAGAAAACACTTTGGACAGCTATACAAAAAGACTACATCACTTATAATGGAAAGAATGTCAGATTATCATTAGACTCCACCATCAGCATTAGAGTCCAGAAGACCGTGGAGTAAAGATTTTAAGATTTTCACAGAAAGAAAATGTGAGTTGAGACTGTATCCAACCAACTGATTTTCAAGCATAAAGACCACGTTTAAGAACTTAGCTAGTATTGTTCTTATGTACCCTTACTAAGGATACCCGATTTTGCTATATTTTCTTTAAATTTCTCGTGTTAGTATACTTAGTTGTTTTTTTCTGACCCATATGAGTAAATTGTAAATATCATGACCCTTCAGCCCTGAACATGTCAATGTGTCTCTGAAGAATAGAGATTCTCTTCTTAAAAGTGTTTTTAAGCTTTATTGAGATAAGATTAAACATACAGTAAGCCTCACGTATTTAAAATATACAAGTTGATGAGTTTTGACATATGCAAAGATAATCGTGTATGTAAGCACAGTATAGTTACTAAATTTAGGAAATTTGACAATGATACAACACTGTTATCTAATACGTAATACATATTCAGATTTTGCCAATAGTCCCAATATTGCCTTTCAACAACAAAAAAAAAAACCCAGTTGTGGGGTTTTTTGGTTTGTTTTTGTTTTTGGATGGAGGGGATGTTGTGAGGATCCAAGATACAGATTGCCAGCACGTTCCATAGAATACATTTGTGGACGAGTTCCAAAGACTGGATCTCCAACAAATCCCTCTGGTGCAGCACCAAAGTGCAAGCCTCCGCTGTGCCTTCTCCACCAAAGTCTAATATCAGCCCTGGAGGGAAAATACTTCCTTGGGCATTCTGTCTCAGCCTTAGAGGCAGTGGCTATTATGCCATATCGTATCACATCATGTCTGATATTATACCTGTATTCTTTAGAGTTCTCTCTGCGTCTTACTGACCAGTTTTGTTAACCCAGTTCCTTCATGTGGTTAACAAATATTTATATTAAACTTCTTTTTTAAAACTTAATGTATGGTTTCTCTCTCCTTATTGTAACCAGACTGAAGCAGCATTTTGGGCATAAATGATGTGTCCTTTTCAGTGCTTTACATTAGGAAACCATGATCTCATTCTGTCCCATTATTATTGGTGTTGGCTTTGATCACTTGTTTAAGGAGGTGAATGCCAGATTTCTCCACCCTAAAGATGTCTTTTCTCCCCTTTGTAATTAATATGTAACATCCTGTGAGGTACTTTGGGGTCTGTGTGAATATTCTGTTCCCAAAAACTTTTTTGATGGGCATCCACTGCTGATTCATGCTTTCATCAGTTATTACTCTGATGTTGCAAAATGGTGATTTTTATATCATTCCATGCTTATCGGTTGATAATTTACTGTTTCAGTGACATTTTCCTTTTCCATTTATTTATCATTATGGGCTTATGAAATTTTTTATTTAATATGTAATAATGCATTTCTTTAATTTTTTGTTTTGGTAATCAAATTGTTCCCATTTGGGTAGTACAAATCCTTCAAGTTGACATCTTGTCCTTTGACACACCCCTGTTGATTTTTGAACACTTCTTACTTTCTGGCAAAACAAAGAGTTTCTAGATTCATCTCATGTTGTTTGTATACCAGCCTTAGTTGTTTCTTCAAGTATACCCAATTTCTTATTTTGATAAAGTCCAATTTATCTTACTTTAATTTTCCTTTTGTGCTGTATCTAAGAAATCTTTACCTAACACAAATGTTTTCTCCCTGAAGTTTCATAATTTTAAGTTTTACTTTTAGGTCAATGATCTATTTTCAGTTAATTTTTATATGTGGTATAAAGCATGGATCCAAGTTCATTTTACATGTGGATATTTTAATTTTTCCACCACTGCTGCTGAGAAAGCTATTCTTTTTGTACCGCACTGCCTTTGTCAAGTGTCAATTTAATTGTCCATGTATGTCTGGATTTCTGGCCTCTCTGTTCTGTTCCATTGATCTATTTGTCTTTATGCCAATACCATGCTGTTGAGTCTGTATATTAATGTCTTATGCCAAGAAAACAACAGGGAAGATGTTCTGCAGGGAATTCTTATGTCTAACTGTAGAACTGAATTTAATAAGCGGGAGAAAGGGTGAGAAAGTAGTATGTACTTGTTATATGCTCTGACAATGTAGATATATTACAGTTATTCAAGAACTTAAGGAATATAGTTCACATAAATCTTTCCTGAGAAAGCTATTAGAGAATAAATTTCAGACAACCAAGAAATGATTTAATAGACTCATTGATTGCCTTATAGAAATTCACCAGGGCATCAAAGAATATTATTACTTTAAATAGATGCTGGGGGTTGCAGTGCAGAGATGGTATGAGAGGAAGAAAAGAGCTAATTCCTATATTGTTTATACTAGGGAATCAATAGTCAGTATTTAAGAGAGAACTAAGGTTATATAAAGGTATTCACATAAAAAGGGACCATTAGGACAAAAACCAAAACCTTTCTAGATACCAAAAGAAATACGGAAGGGGAAAAAAAAGAACAAAGGAAATAAACACAATGAGATCATTTATATATTCTCTCTGACAGAATTGAGACCATATCAGGCATATCATTAAATGAGCTTAACTGGCTTCTTAAGAGAAAAAAAGTATTTTCCGGTTAATTAACATAGCGAAAGCCACCTCTGTGCTCTATACAAAAGATGTAACCACAAAACTGAAAGACTCAGAAAAGTTAAGAATAAGAGGTTAGGCAAAGATATGCCAGACAAATCAAATAAAAGGAAAACAGAGGTCACTATTTTGATGTTGCACAAGGTAGAACTCAGGCTAGAAATCATTAAAGAGGTTAACATTTTAAGGTTACAAACTGCAAGTCTTAATGAAGATGTATTATTGGATACATGGATATTAATGACAACTTTGATTTTTTTAAAACAGTTTCAGGAGAGTCAATAAGAATTAGTAAAAGAAGACTTAAAATCTCAGTTGAAGATAGGTCAAGTGGACAGAAATTTTATAAGGCTATTTAAGACCTAAATAACACAACCAAAAGGAGGATCTCGTGGCTCTATATTGCATATGGGAGAATACAACATCTTTGAAAAAGCGTGTGGAGCATTGATGAAAAAATGATTTTTTGTTGACATATAAAGAAAACTCTCCAAAATTTTCCCCCCAAATAGATATAGCATTTTTGGACTAGAAATCAGTACAAAAAATTGAAAAAAAGGCCCTTCCACCTGGAAACTAACAAACATACTGCCAAACAACTCTTGGCTTAAAGTGAAAATTCAAGTAGAATTTTTCGGTTACTTGACATGACACATCAGAATCTGTACATTATAGCAGGGGTCAGTAAACTTTTTTTTTTCTCTTTTTACAGAAGGATGGATAGTAAATACTTTAAAGTTTGCAGATCATATGATCTCTTGCAGCTTTCAAACTCTTCCGTTGTAGTGTGAAAGCGGTCGGTCATAGACAATGTATAAACAAATTTATCTGGCTGTTCCAACAAAACTTTATAAAAACAGGTGGCAGACTGGATATGCCACATGAACATCTGTGTTATAGCCAAAGCTTTTATCATAAGAAAATTCTTAGCATCAAATGTTTACATCAATGAAAATGAAAATAAGTGAATACTCAAAAAGGTAGAAAGAACAAAAGAAAAGAATGCAGAAGGAAAGATTTAATAATGATAAAGAGTAGGTTTTAGATAACAGAAAAGGAGTAGAGGTAATACATTAAACATGACAATATGCTTATAATAGTAGAAGTACAAATTAAAACTGTACTGAAACACCATGTTTTCACTTAATAGAATGCCAAAAAAACCCTCAAAATTTGGCATTATACTTTTTGGGTGAAACTGTGGAGAAAGTAAGACACTCAGCGGTATTGCTGGTGGGAATGAAAAATGGTAAAACTCCTAACGAATGGAATTTGTCAACATCCAGCAAAATGGGAAATGCATTTCCTCACTGACCCAGCAATATTCACTTTTAGGAATACATCACAACGGTAGAATTGCAAAAGTATAAAATTATGTATGTGCAGGGTTGTAGCAGCCATGCTTGCAAAAATGAAAAATTGGAGTGACTATCAGTAGGTAACTGGTGGAATACACTCTGATGTATTACTGTGCAGACGTAAAAGAGGAGGGGGGAAGATCTCCATAGGCTGCTATGGAGTGAATTCCAGGATGTATGGTTGAGTGAAAAATGGCAAGATGGGGCTTCCCTGGTGGCGCAGTGGTTGAGAGTCCGCCTGCCGATGCAGGGGACATGGGTTCGTGCCCCGGTCCGGGAAGATCCCACATGCCGCGGAGCGGCTGGGCCCGTGAGCCATGGCCGCTGAGCCTGCACATCCGGAGCCTGTGCTCCACAACGGGAGAGGCCACAACAGTGAGAGGCCCGCGTAACGCAAAAAAACAAAAAACAAACAAACAAACAAAAAAATGGCAAGATGCAGAAGACTGTAATGCTGACTTTGAAGAAGTGGAGTTAAGTTGTGTCAGTGTGCGTTTCTTACCCCTGTCCACTAAAATGGCCTAAAAGCAATATCTCAGTAACAATGAGAAATAAGAGGAAGGGAGAAAGAGAAAATATTGCACTGGTCAGAAAGTTCGTTTGGGTTTTTCCATAATGAACTTTTTGGCCAACCCAATACATGCTTATATTTTTTTAAAAAATAATAAAAATCTGAAAAATGACTACCAGTGGAGGCAAGAGGGAATGGAGAAGGGATAGGCATGAAAGCAGACCCATTTATGTAACTTGCATTGCAGTATTGATTTTTGGAACAGTGTAAGAGTGTTATATAATAAAAACTAAAGTATTAGCCCCCTCCGCCCCAAAAAACCATCCTGAAGCAAATGAACACATGAATATAATCAACCGGGTACTTTTACTAACATAATAAAGGATTTTTCTTCAACTGATTTTAAATTACAACATTAACTGTGCATCTCTAGTATGCGATTTCCCTAAGCAGAAAAATAAATTTTATATTTCATTTTGTGGCTTGTTTTTAGTTATTATCCTGGTATAGTTACTTGGAAACTTTCTATTTCATTGGTATTAAAGCAAACAGATAATTATGTTAATGTCATCAGACAAAGGAATTTGCAGGATAATGGTGAAGGAAAGTCCAGGATAGCAGCTTGCAGCAGGCTTGAGGAAGACTGGAGCTGGAGTAAGGACTTCTCAGAGAAGGACACATCTTGAGTAAACGAAAGTAAAGTTCAAAGACCACTTGATACACTTGAACATATTGAAAGGGATTTGTTGGAAAGTGTGGGGTGATTTAGTGATGAATACCTAAAAACTAAGCGAATTGTAAAATGTAGGAACTGTTAATTACTATGAACAAAATTGTTTGAGAAAGGAAATATAAATGTAATATGTTCTGTGGCTCAGTTGTGAATATTAGTAAAGGCTCATAATGGTTTGATTTAATGGAAAACTAATAGAAATAAATGTTAGGATGATAAAGAGGGAGTTTTGGATGGGGGCTTATCCATCATCTTCCATTGTACAGTTGGACAGGGGACTCCTGTTTTTTATAATAACTCTTATACAGTAATTTAAAAAGTACTTGGTGTCATGTATTAGTAGAATTAAAGAAAAAACTGGAAAGCATGATGATAAGTCAGGGCAAATTAAATTATTTTAAAAGTAGAAAAAATTCTCTTAAAATCATACCTGTGGCAGTAGTTAGTAAAAGTCAACTTGTTTAAATAATATTTAATTTGATTGTGGAAGTGTTCATTATTTATATGTTCTTTTCCTATATATTCAGTGTGTTTAAAAGTACTAAGCTAAAAGTTAAAACTTCTTCCTTGACTTTTTAAAGCTACCCTCCCAGACAGATTCTGTCAACTTTCCTTTTTACATCTGTCAAAAATCTTGTTCCCTTCTTTTTATCCTCTTAGTTCAGGCCTTCTCTGTTTCTTAGGGTCATTTCAGCTACTTCCTAACTGTTCTTGCTGCTTTCTCAGTTTTGTTGAATAGGTTCCACCCCTGCCCAAATTAGGACTTTTAAACTTTTTAAAGTTGTGAAGAAAACACATGTGCAGTTAACAGTTTAAGTGAACACTCATGTAACTACCACCCAGATCAAGAAATGAACATTGCCAGTACCCCAGAAGTTCCTTGTGTGTCCCTTTTTCATCACCCCTTCCCGTCCCGTAGATGGAGTCGATTTGCCCGTTTATGTTAATCACTTCCTTCATTTACTTTATGGTAAATATAATTTAGCCTGTTGGGGACTTTGTGTAAAAAGAACAATATTGTTATATTTCATTTCATTTCTTGCTATTTTCATTAAGCATTGAAGGGGTCATACATGTTATTGCATATAGCTATAGCTCATTCATTTTTAATGTTGTGTAATAATACATTATACAAATATACCACAACTTTTCTGTTGTTGCTGGGCATTTGAAATGTTGCCCATTTTGGACTTTTTAAAGCAATGCAGCTATTAACATTCTTGTTAATGTATCCTGCTGTTCATATATAGGAGTCCTGAGTTTTGTTTTGTTTTGTTTTACTGAAAAGCAGAATTCTGGGTCATGGGGTGTGCAAATAGTCAATTTAACTTTTAGCAACTTTCAAATACCCACCAGCAGCTAACCTGTGTTCCTGTTGGCTGAGATGTGGATGCTCACCAGCGTTTGGTGTTATCCTTCTTTTTATTTTTTGGCAATCTGATGGATGTTTCTTGTTAACTTCTCTGGGTCTGATACGCATATTGACCATTTGGATTTCAGCTATCGTGAAGTGCTTGTTCAAGTCTCTGTCCCATCTTTATATTGAGTTGTTTATTTTAATTTTAATAGGAGTTCTTTAACATTCTAGATACCTTCTCCCATTCTGTTTGTCTTTTTTATAGGGTCTTTTAACCAAGACCTTGATTGATTGATTGATTGATTGACTGGACCCTCAGCAGTGAAAGCATGGAGTCTTAACCACTGGACCGCCAGGGAATTCCCAACCAAACTTAATGAATCCTCCTTTGTGGTTGTTGTTTTAAGAATCTTTCCATATCCCAAAGTAACGAAATTATTTTCCTGTTTTCTTTTAAAAGTTCTATAGTTTTGCCCTTCACATTTAGGTTTCTGGTTCACCTGCAGTTGATTTGTACATATGACAAGTGGGTGGAGTCTAGTTTCATTTTTTTACCAACTGCCCCAGCACCATTGCTGAAAATACCATCCTTTCCCTAATGCACTGCCACCCCTATCAGTTATTAGGTATTTATATATGCATGAGTCTGTTTCTCAGTACTTGTTTCTCAGCCAATTCTGATCTTTTTGTCTACTTGTCACTCCCCCAAGCATTGCCACACTT
The DNA here is from genome assembly GCF_011762595.2 of Tursiops truncatus. Classification (NCBI taxonomy): domain Eukaryota; kingdom Metazoa; phylum Chordata; class Mammalia; order Artiodactyla; family Delphinidae; genus Tursiops; species Tursiops truncatus. Next base: position 90,408,134 of record NC_047042.1, read on the forward strand.
TCTGAATCACTGTCTTTACAATAGGTTTTTAAAAACCTGTGTGTTTTTTGTTTGTTTTTTTGGCTGCGTTGGGTCTTCGTGCTGTGTGCAGGCTTTCTCTAGTTGCGGAGAGCGGGGGCTACTCTTCATTGTGGTGTGCAGGCTTCTCATTGCAGTGACTTCTCTTGATGCGGAGCACGGGCCCTAAGTGCGCAGGCTTCAGAAGTTGTGGCTCGCGGGCTCTAGAGCGCAGGCTCAGTAGTTGTGGCTCGCGGGCTTAGTTGCTCCGTGGCATGTGGGATCTTCCCGGACCAGAGCTCGAACGCATGTTCCCTGCATTGGCAGGCAGATTCTTAACCACTGCGCCACCAGGGAAGCCCCTTTACAATAGGTTTTGATAGCAGGTAAAACAGATCCTTGTGTAAACCTCCCCTCCCACCGTTTGTTGTTATTCTTCAGAAACATCTTTTGAATATTTTTAGCTGTTTGAATTATCATATGAATTTTACAATCCAGTTTCAAGTTCCACAAAAAACTTGATAGGATATTGATTGTGGAAAACTGTTTCAGTTTGGGGAGAATTTATATGTTTGTAATGTTGAGTTTTCTAATCCACAGCTGTGCTATATCTCTTATATATTTTTTAGTGGCTCATTAACCACTTATAATTGTTCCTGTAGGGATTTTGCACACATATTCTTAGGATTTTTCCTAGGTATTTGATAGTTTTTGATGCTGTTGTAAATGGTGTCCTATTTTAACTTCATTTTTACCTTTTTGTTCCTGGTAAATATAAATACAAATGTGTTTTAAATGTGGATTTCTTTTCAGTAACTTTGTTGAATCTTACTAAATCTAGTAATTTCTCTATAACTTTGTTTGGCTTTTCTACGTATATAGTCATATCATCTGTGAATAACAGCACTTTTTATTTCATCATTTCCAATCCTTAAACCTTTTCTTTTTCTTGCTTAACTGTGCTGTCTAAAATCTCCAGTACACTGTTGGATTAAAGTGGTATCAGTGGTACCATTGTCTTATTCCTGATCTCACAGAGAAAACTTTTAAATATAAGGTTTGCTAGAGATTTTATAGATATCTTTTATAAGATTATAGGTGTTATTTTAACTTATTAAACATATAATAATATGGTTTTAATAGCCTATTCTTTATTCCATTGGTGAGGGAAGGACTCCCATCATAAGAATGGCCCTAACCCTAGACGAATGAGATGGACAGTAGTGTATTAGTCACATATACTCACAGCCCTAGGGAGGAGGCCACTGCATGCCATGCAAGGCCACACAGGGACAGAGTGAACAACCAGGTACTGTGGGAGGCAGGCTTTGTATGCACTATTATGAAAGTAGGGTGCCCCCTGTTTCCCACAGGAGGATGTGGTTGGCTTGTTTGAATAATTCTGTAAGCTGGCCAGGAACTGAAACCCACTATTTAAGGGTAAGCAGAAACTGTCTGGTCCCTTTGATAAAGGAGTAATTGTTTGTTAGGGGATCTTATCTGTGGTAGTAGAATGGGGAGGGATACTTGCAGTTAGGCTATCCCAATTCTTCCAGAATTGAGACAGCACAATATATAGGCCTTACACCACCTCATTTATTCCTAATATCCACAAAAGGTTTTTGGTTTTTGTTTTTTCCTTAATTGTGAATAAATTTTTTTTAATCAAACACTTCATCTAGTGAGGATAATTTTTTTCTTTAATCTATTATGTGGTGAATTCTAAGATTTAATTTTCTAATAATAGAATAATTGCATTCCCAGGCAGAAGGCTACTTAGTGATGTTATATTATCCTTTTTTGCATTGCAGAACTTGGTTAGCTAATATGTTATGATTTTTGCTTCTACGTTTATGAGAGAGGTGGCCTATGATTTTCCTTTTTTATATTACTTGTATGAAGTTTTCTTTAGAGTTACGTGCACTTCTCTAGGTGTCAGTTCCTCCACTGAAACAATTTTAAAAAATACTGGAAAAAATTACCAGAATGAACTATTTCAGACTCTAGACCTTGATCAAACGCTTGAAAGAACCAGGGGAGTGCTTGATGAAGGGAGAGGCTGCTGCTCTTTGATAAGAGGGCTCCAAAAATTGGGGGTTGTTTGTTTTGGTCAGTCTCACAGATCCTTTAGGGCTAGAGGGCTGGACTCTGTCATTTGCTGAGATATAGAGATGGTAACTCTCTCCCCTTTTGGATCCAGACATTTAAGGACATCTTTGTCAGGTTACTGGCTGGCTACCAGATAGTATGGAACAGAAACTTCAATGACCACACTCACTAGGAATTCATACACACTTTGCAAAATAGTTTGGAAAAGTCACAAATGGACTGCTCTGGCAATCAATGAGCAAAACTCAGCAATCCCTGAGGAGTGGAAAAATTAGAGTTCTAGAGTTACCATAATAAACAAGATCTTTTTGAGTTTATCTTGCTCGGAGTTTGTTGAGTCTCTTAGACATGTATATTCATGTCTTTCATCAAATTTAGGAAGTTTTTAGTCATTATTTCTTCAAATATTTTTTTCCTTGCCCTTTTCTCTCTCTCTTCTTCTGGGACTGCCATGATTTGTATGTTGGTATGTTTGACGGTGTCTCACAGGTCCCTCAAGTTCTGTTCATTTTTCTTTGAAACTACTTTTGCAAAGCCTTCCTTCTTATGTGTGTTACTGACCTGTTATCTCAGCCTACGACCTCTTAGAGGTTTCTTTAAATGTGTAGATTTATTTATTTATTTATTTATCTTTGGCTGCGTTGGGTCTTCATTGCTGCATGCGGGCTTTCTCTAGTTGTGGCAAGTGAGGGCTACTCTTTGTTGCGGTGCGCTGGCTTCTCATTGCGGTGGCTTCTCTTGTTGCAGAACACAGGCTCTAGGTGCGTGGGCTTCAGTAGTTGTGGCACGTGGGCTCAGTAGTTGTGGCTCATGGGCTCTAGAGTGCAGGCTCAGTAGTTGTGGTGCATGGGCTTAGTTGTTCCACGGCATGTGGGATCTTCCCGGACCAGGGCTCAAACCCGTGTCCCCTGCATTGGCAGGCAGATTCTTAACCACTGCGCCACCAGGGAAGCCCCAGATGTGTAGATTTAAAAGTGTGTATACCTCTTTAAATGTTCTGATATGTGCTGCCAGGGAAACAACTGCAGCCCAGGGGAGCTGAATAAAGCCAAGCATCTCAGCTGACCCTCAGGGAATCCCCATGCTAACTAAATCACATAATCCCCTAATTTTTGAGTTCAAGGTCCTGTGCACCTGGCACTAGCCAGCCACTTCAGAGATGTGGGCTGCTGTCCCCACTTTGCAGCAGAATTAAGGAATTGGGCATGGTAGCTGGTTCAAGCAAGCAGCCCTCTTACCAAAGTACAGCAGCCCCTTCCTTCATTAAGCTCTTCCCTGATTGCTGTAAATGTCTGAACCAGTTTCAAAGTTCTGGAATAGTTGATTCTGATAGTTTTTTCCAGCTTAATGGCTGTTTTGGTAGAGAGACCAACCCCCAAGCTGCCATTTTTTTAACGACATCCTTTGCTGCCATTTTTGCTACTTTAAAGTAAATCACAGATTTGGCATCTCATCCTTAAATAGTTTAACTTGCATCTCCAAAAAATAAGGAAAGTAACCTTGATACTCCCAATATCATTATTAGCATGGATGGACAACTAAAATAGCTATTATTTCCTAGTGTTCTAGTACAAGTCCATCTTCACATTTACCCCCCAAAAATGTCCTTTAAGCTGTTTTGTTCAAACCAGAATCCAGTCAAGGATTAGCTATACAGCATGATATTTGGATATCATGTTTCTTAAGTCTTTCTTAATCTAGAATAGTTCCCTCTTCTATCTTCATTTCTATAATTTGTACTTGGTGGAGAGAACCAGTCAGTTAGATGATAAAATATTCTGCATTCTGGATTTGTGTGGTGTTCCCTCATAGGCTTTTTAAGTCATTCCTCTCCACTAGTAGTGTAGTTGATTAAATTCATGTTAAACCTTGTTAGGTAAGAATACTCCATAGAAGATGCTATATACTTTGTATATTTTTGCAAAAAGAACTTTTATGGACAGAAAAATAAAGTTAACTTAGAAGGATAAACCACAAACATGGTTTAATAAAAATGCTTACCTATAGGAAGTGGGGTAGATGGAATGAAATGGATAAGAGGGATAGGGATGGGAGTGAAATCTGGTATACTTTCTAATATAGTTTTTGACTTTTGAACCATGTAAATATTTTACATATTCAAAAATAATTATATTCCAAAATAAAAAAGTAAACTTTTAAAACTGAAAATATTATTCCTTTATCTAAAGACACTAAACACTTGGAATAGAAGTTGTGAGAGTGGATACCCTTGCCTTCTTCCAAATCACACCAGAAAGCATTTCATCATTTAAATATGTTAGGTGTAGGATTTTCATACATGGTCTTTATCAGGTTGAGGAAGTTTCATTCTATTTCTAGGTTGCTGAGAGGTTTTTTTTTAAATCTTCCATGAGTGTTGAAATTTTCAAAGATGATCATATGGCTTTTCTCCTTTATTTTGTTAATATAGTGAATTACTTCAATTGATTTGAATGCTCGACCAACCCTTCACTTCTGTAATAAACCCTACTTAACTGATGTATTATCAATTTTATGTATTCTGAATTTGATTTTCTGATATTTAATTAATGAGATATTGGTCTGTACTTTTCTTTCCTTGATTTTAATATCAGGGTAATACTGGCCTTATAAAACAAGATGGGAAGTGTCCCTCCTCTATTTTCTAAAAGAATTGTTTAGAGTTAGTATTATCTTTAAATGTTTGATGGGATCCAGTGGTCCCTTTTAGGTCTAGACTTTTCTTTATGGGACAGGTTTTAAGTACGAATTCAATTGCTTTAATTGATATATTCAAGTTTTCTGTTTCTTCTTGAGAAGATTCTGATAATTGTTTCTTTTAAAGTATCAACACATTTAGTCAAGTTGACAATATTCCCATACTTTTTTAAGCTCCATGGAATCTGTAGAAATGGCCTCTTTTACTTTTGGTTTTGGTTGTGTGTTTTCTTTTTCCTTGATCAGTCTAGCTAGAGGTTTATTAATTTTTCCCCCACCCCCAAGAACTGGCTTTGGTTTCATTGATTTTTTTTTTCTTTATTGCCATTTTCTTTCTTCTTCATTGTATTCTGCTCCTTATAATTTCCTTCCTTCTACTTTTTTTGGTGGATTGATTTGCTCTTCTGGCTTCTGGAGGAGAATGCTTAGACCATTGGTTTTTAGACCTTTCTTCATTAACACACAGGTTGGTTGGAAGTAAGTTGTTCAGTTTCCAGATATTCGGGGGTTTTCCAGTTCTCTCTGTTACTGATTTCTAAGTTTATCTCATTGTACTCATGGAACATATTTTGTGTGTTTTTAGTTCTTTTAACCCATACTTGGATTATTGCCCAGCGTATGTTATATCTTGGTGAATATTCCATTCACACTTTAAGAATATGTATTCTGCTAACATTAGGTGTTCTTTAAACGTCAATTGGATCAAGTTATTTGATTCTTTTGTTCAAGTCTTTTATGTCTTTACTGATTTTCTGTCTATTGCTCTATTGATTACTGAGAGGAGACTTGAAATCTCCAACTATCATGTGGATCTGTCTGTTTCTCTTTAGAGCTGTATCTGTTTTTACATGATGTGTTCTGACATGTTAATTAGGTACTTGAGCATTTAGGATTATATGTCTTGGTGAGGAATCAAGCTGTTTATCATTATACACTGTCCTCACTTTATATCTGGTAATAGTTCTAGTTCCGTAGTCTGCTCTGTCTGATACTATTATAAAGTCCTCAGGGTTTCATATGCTTATTATTTGAATGTGTATCTATTTCCATCCTTTCATTTTTTTAAACCTGTGTGTGTATTTAAATTGGGTTTCTTGTAGGTAGCATCTAATTGGGTCTTTTGTTATATTCACACCCATATGCTTAAGTAGCAAGCCATCAATGGTATTGACAGGACCATGGACAGAGCACTATTTTGCATTATATAGATCCTCTCCTTTTTCTCCCATGGATGTTGAAATATAGTTGCCTGACTGGTGGTGCTCCATCTCATGGTCCTATCCTTCAACTCACTTATGTCTGTGATCCACAGTGTGTAATAAGAGGCTTTGAAGCCACATACGTCTCTTTTATAGAGATGGGCAAAGAGTTGCCAGCCATTCCTAGTACTTAATTTCAAAGCATAAGCCCTGCATTGAGCTTAGGTTTAGACACTAAAACTTCACAAAGGAGATAGCAAATCATATTTACATCTCAAAGCCCCAAAACTGTAAATATTTAATTCGTAGAATAAAAAGAATAAAACCAGATCCTAGTGAGTTTAAGTCCAGCTACTTTTATAAATGTGTAATTTATGATCTATTATTAATCTCTTATATCAGTCATGTTTTTATGACCTTATAATTAAACATCTTTCATGATTTCTTTTGGCAAGCACAGAAACTTACATATAACTTCAACAGTCCTTTTCCTTTAAAATACAGATAAATATAATACTGAATTGTTAGCTCTTTCAGCTTGATTAATAAATAGTTGATTTCCTTGTTTAGCTTGTTACCAGCACATATTCTGGCAACAGCAAAGAGAAGAAATTTGTAGCATTTGTACTAGTCTGTTTGCTTTGCTATTTCTCTTGAATTAAAGTTGACTCCCTGCTTGCCTTTCCGATTTCAAATTTTCCCTTTTCAAAAATGGGAACTTCATTATGTTTCTGCAGTATCCCCACCCTTTCCAGGATAGTGTGTCAAAGAATCACTTTCTTCATATAGGCATTCAGGTATTTACTGTATAATATGCAGTGCCTTATTTTTTCTTCTACTGACAAGGTACATCTTGAGCTTGGGAATGAAGTATGGGTAAAGATGCAAATTTGAGATTTACCAATGTTTGGCCTCATTGTTCCTTGTTAGGCTGAGGTACTTCTATGACTCAGTTCATTTGTGTAAGTCTTAGTAGATGATTTGAGGGAATGAGGTAGGTGAGGTTGTGCTGGTCCTTTCAGAAGGAGTCACCTGTTACCTGATTTTAATTGGGGGCATAGAGTATGATGTACAGGTTTACCAGGTACCAGCCCAACATCATTAGGCCCTTTTTATACATTTATTAATATAATCCTTATAACAGTTCTGCCTCAAATTTGTTCTGTTGAGCATGGAATACTTAGCACTATAACCGGAGCACAATAAGTTCTCAATATGGTAACCATTATCATGATTATCACGTACTGTTACTTTACAGAAGAGGAAATAGAGGCTCAGAAAGATTGTTTAGGGGATATAGAACAGTCAATAAAGAGGAATAATATAGGTCTATATAGCTTTAAAGTCCATGCTATATTCTTTTTATTTAAATAGTTTCCATGTAGAATGTACATAAGATGTGTATGCAGAATTCAAATTCCAGAGTTGCCAGTTAGTAGTTGAATGACCACAGGCAAGTCATGGTGCTCAGTTTCCTGATCTGTAAAATGGGGATAATACTTAATGCACTAGAGCTGAGTAGCTGCTTACTAGACCTCAGGCTCTCTTTTAACCCTAGACTGGGCATGAGGTTTCATTTGCTTGCAACCTGTTTATCTCCATGTGCTCTTAGGCCTTCGAAATGGTTTGGTTCAGGAAAGATAGATGGGCTTGAAATTAGTATTGGAGGGGAGCTGCTTATTCTTTCCTCCATCCTAGGCATAGCCTAGCCACTATCCAGAATTTTGTGTTAATCATTCCCTTGTTTTTCTTTATAGTTTATCAGCTATATATGCTTTCTTATATATTATTTTTGAACTTTGATAGAGTATAATACATATTCTTCTGGGACTTTCTTCACTTAACATTTTTGAGGATTCAGCCATCTGTAATTTACATGCATTGATTTTATTGCTGTATAGTGTTCTATTATTTGAATATACCACAGTACTTTTGTTCTGTTGATGGACATTTGGATTGTTTCTAGTTGTAGACTTTTCTGAAAAATGGTGCTATGAACATTGTTGAGCATGTTTCCTGATGCTGAAGAGTTTCTCCATGGTGAAACTGTGGATCACAAGGTGTGTGCATCACTAAGGGAGTTCATTCACTCATTCACCAAATATTTATTGAGTACTGCTATGTGCCAGGTACATGTTTAGGTGCTTTGGAATATCTGTGAACTAACCAGACAATTTACATTTTACTTGGGATAGTCAGACAATAAACAATAAATATAAATAAATGGAACTGAAGGATAACTGCCAGAGAGAAAAGAATTAGGGCAGGATTAGGGGAATCTGTGGTGCAGGAAGGTGGATGGGGGTGCAGGCATCATCAAAGGTAACATTTGAAAACAGACTTAAAGGAGGCTATGCACCAGTTAAAATTTTTTCAACCCACTAAATAACAGAAAAAAACAACCATGGCCATTAAGTACACAGTGATGAATGATTGAAGAAAATATCTACACACTTCCCACAGAATTATTTTTCTTTAGTTAATCAGATTTTAATCACTCTAATTTCTAGAAGAATATATTCCAGATGCTGATCTCCACCAGTCTGTATAGAGGAACTTTAAATGTGCTCAGACTGGAACAGAAATTACATTTTCCCACTAACTTTTTCTGGTAACAAAGTATTGTTGAGCTAGCATTTATTTGGGTTTAAATTCATTTAGGTCAAACTCACCACCATACATAAATGGGATTCTTTCTTTTTTTTAAATGTCTTTATTAGAGTATAATTGCTTTACAATGTTGTGTTAGTTTCTGCTGTACAACAAAGTGAATCAACTATATGTATACATATATCCCCATATCCCCTCCCTCTTGTGCCTCCCTCCCACCCTCCCTATCCCACCCCTCTAGGCTTCACAAAGCATCCAGCTGATCTCCCTGTGCTATGCAGCAGCTTCCCACTAGCCATCCATTTTACAACAAATGGGATCCTTAATTTGTGGACTAATATCCTATCTGTCAAAATGATGCAATCTGTGAACCCATGGCTTTCTAAGACATTTTTGTAAAGTGTGGTAGTACACTGCACTCTGGGGTCAGTCGGATCACAGCTGTGATTTGAACAATCACAGCTCCACTACTGTGTGACGTTGGTCAAGTTAATCAGATTCTCTGATCTCCATTTCCTCATTTGTATGAGGATAAAGCAGTACATATAAGGAGAGCACTAAATAAATGTTCTTTTTAGTTTTTTTTTAACTTTTTATTTTGAAATAATAATAGATTCATGGGAAGTTACAGAGAGATCCTTTGTACCCAGTTTTTTCCATTGATTACTTCTTATATAATTACAGTGCAATATCAAAACCAGGAAATTAACATTGTTACAATAGTGAGTATAGTGTTATTGTGTGTGTGCGGGTTTTTTTGGTTTTTTTTTTGCGGTACACGGGCCTCTCACTGTTGTGGCCTCTTCCGTTGCGGAGCACAGGCTCCAGACGTGCAGACTCAGCGGCCATGGCTCACGGGCCCAGCCGCTCCGTGGCATGTGGGATCTTCCCGGACCGGGCCACGAACCCGTGTCCCCTGCATCGGCAGGCGGACTCTCAACCACTGCGCCACCAGGGAAGCCCAGTGAGTATAGTTGTAATGCAACTTTATCACATGTGTAGATTCATATAACGTCACAATCAAGATGCAGAACTATTCCATCACCAAAGCTCTTCCTCTTGTTACCCCTTTATAGTCAAACCTACCCTCTCTCCCCACACCCCATTGTCCCTAATTTCAGGGAAAGTAGTAGTCTGTTTCCCATCTCTATAATCTTGTCATTTTGAGAGTGTTATGTAAGTGGATCATTCATAAGACCTTTGGAAATTGGCTTTTTAAAAAACACTAATGCCCTTAAGATCCATCCAGTTTGTTGCATATATCAATAATTAGTTCCCTTTGATTGGTGACTGTTATCCCATGGTATGGATGTACCACAGTTTATTTAACCATTAACTTATTTACAGAGATTTAGGTTGTTTCAAGTTTTGGGCTAATATGAATAACACTGAATTACGATATTTGTGTTCAGATTTTTGTGTGAACCTCAATTTATTTCTGCCCAGGAATGAGATTGCTGATTCATATGATAAATGTTATGTTTAGCTTTTTGAAGAAACTGCCCAACTGTTTTCCACAGTGGCTCTATTATTTTACATTCCCAGTGGGAACATATAAGAGATCTAATACCTCCACATTTTTTGTCAGCATTTGGCATTGTCACTACTTTTTATTTTAGCTGTTTTAATAGCTTTGTGCTGGTATCCCATCATGATCTTAATTTGCATTTATTTACCTGATGGCTAGTGATGTGGAACATCTTATCATGTGCTTATTTGCCATGTGCATATCCTTATTGATGAAATGTCTCTTCATGTCTTTTGCCCATTTTCTAATTGGGTTTTTGTTTTTTTGAGTTTTGAGAGTCCTTTATGTATTGTAGATATGAATCCTTCGTCAGATCTGTGGTTTGCAAGTATTTTCTCCCAGTGTGTAGCTTGTTTTTTCATCTTCTTTATAGGTCTTTTGCAGAGCAAAAGTCTTAAATTTTGATGAAATCAAATTCATCCGTATTTTTCTTTTATGGATTGTCTTTGATATGTCTAAGACCTTCAGCAAGTCCTACGTCCTTAAGATTTTCTCCTGTTTTCTTCCAAAGATTTTATAGTTTTATGTTTTATATTTAAATCTGATCCACTTTGAGTTAATTTTTATATAAAATGTGAAGGTTAGTTTGAAGTCCAGTTTTTGCCTATGAATATCCTGTTGTTTCAACAATTTGTTGAAAAGTCTTTCCTTCTTCCAATGAATCATTCTCATACTTTTTGTCCAAAATCAGCTGGGCTTACTTGTGTGGGTGTATTTCTGGGTGCTGTATTCTGTTCCATTCATCTGTGCATGTATACTGCCAATACTACCCTGTCTAACTCACTATATGTAAGTCTTAAGATTGGATAGTGAGTCTTCTCACGATATTTTTCTTTTTCCGGACTTGCTTTAGCTATGCTAGTTCCTTTCCTTTTCCACATAAATCTTGGAATAATCTTGTCTGTATTTACAAAGAGATCTAGCTAGGATTTTGATAGGAATACACTAGCCTATAGATCAATTTGGGGAGAATAGACATCTTTACTGTGATGAGTCTTCCAATCCATGAACACAGTATATCTCTCATCAGCATTTTGGACTTAATCAGTATAAAGATGCTTTTGCACCTCTGTCAGAAATCAGTTGGCCCTACTTGTATAGGTCTGTTTCAGGTCTCTATTCTATTTCATTCATCTGTGTGTCTATTCTTTGGTCAATAACAGGCATTCCTGATTACTGTTGCTATATAAGCCTTGAAATTGGATAGAGTGATTCCTCCACTTTATTCTTCTTTCCATTATCGATTCAGCTATTATAATGCATTTGCTATTTATTTATTTATGGCTGCGTTGGGTCTTTGTTGCTGCGCATGGGCTTTCTCTAGTTACAGCGAGCAGGTGCTACTCTTCATTGTGGTGTGCGGGCTTCTCATTACGGTGGCTTCTCTTGTTGTGGAGCACGTGCTCTAGGCATGCAGGCTCAGTAGTTGCGGCATGAGGGCCTAGAGCGCGCAGGCTTCAGTAGTTGTGACCTGTGGGCTTAGCAGTTGTGGCACATAGGCTTAGTTGCTCCACAGACCAAGGATCGAACCCGTGTCCCCTGCATTGGCAGGCAGATTCTTAACCACTGTGCCACAGGGAAGTCCTTCATTTGCCTTTTAATATAAATATTAAAACAATATTGTCTATATCTACAAAAAAATTTTGTTGGGTTTGTATTAGGAATTCTGTTAAACTGGTAGATCACATTAAGAATTGACCTCTTTACTACATTAGTTATCTCTATCCATGAACGTTGTCTCTCCATATATTTAGATCTTTTTTGATTTCTTAATTTTGTAGTTTTCAGCATACAAGTAATATACATGTTTGTTAGTATTTCATTTTGTTTAGAGCCGATTTCCATGTAGTTAAAAGGCTGTTCAAATTATTTCATATTTGTTTGTGCCTTTTGAGGAATTGGTCCATTTTACTTATATTGTCATTTTGTGTGAGTGGTATTAATATTTCTCTGTCATTCTTTTGCTGTCTATATGGTCTATAGTGATATCCCCATTTTTATTCTTTATGTTTGGTAAGTTGTGTCTTCTCCTTTGTCTTTGTCAGTCTTGCTGGAGGTTTGTTAATTTTATTGACCTTTTTGAATAACGAGCTTTTTGTTGAATTGACTTTTCAGTTTTCAATTTCATTCACTTCTGCTCGTATATTTATTATTTCCTGCCTCGTGTGAGGTAAAGGTTGAAGTCTGAGTTCCCCTTGCTGCATCTTTTGATATCCTGAGAGAGAGGCCCTCCTCCTTACTGGTCAATGGTGTGGAAGTTGATGCTCCCACCAGGCCTCTGTTGATACCTCCCTGGCTAGTAGGGGTATGGGTGCCTACTTACTGCTTCCCATGTGTTCTTCATTGACACATCTAAGGAGTGAGGATATAGGGGCGAGGGAGGTTACTGGTAAATAGCGATAAAAGTCCAGACTTTCCACTACCCTTCAGCATGGAGGTGGAGGGGTACCTCATTACTGTCCTGGAGTTACAAGCTCAGGCTCCTCACATAGTCTCCACTGACACTGCTGGGGCCTCATTACCACCCAGTGAGGACCAAAGCCCTAACTCCCCACCAGGCTTCTCTGACAGCCAGCAGGAGATGGTTGGGGCACCTGGTTTCTGCCTGGCCAGGGTAGAAGTCTAGGCTTCCCCTTGGGTCTTTGTTGGTGGGAGAGGAAGCACATTTTTTTCTGTGGTGTTTTGCTGGAGTAGTTTTCTTTCTTGCCAGGCTGCCCTTTTCCTGTCCTCTGGATAGAGGGAACGGGCTTTTGTGGACTTTTCTTTGTTTACACCTGTTGATATTTCTGAGATGGTAGCTTCATGAGCACCTACTTTGGCATATATGAGGCTAAAAGAAAACCCAGTGAACTCACCGTTGTCATTCCTTGGGTCCTGAGGTCTCTAGACAGTCTGCCTCCTGTCTACCTTTCTCAGTTTTATGTAGGCTGTCTAGAATCTTTAGCTGTACTTATCTGGAATAAGGAAAAACATGTTTACTCAATCTTTCTATTTTGTGAAATGCATTGTCACATTTTTACAGATTTTAATTACTAATTTCTTGTCAGTGCTGTGTGTCAGGTATATCTTCTCCCAATCAGGGGCTTATCTTCTCACTTTCTTCATGGTAATCTTTTGTGCAACTGTAGTTCTTAACTTTACTGAACTTACTCATCTTTCTCTTATGCCCTTGCTCTTTGTTTCTTTCTTTTTTTTCTTTTGCGGTACACGGGCCTCTCACTGTTGTGGCCTCTCCCTTTGCGGAGCACAGGCTCCTGACATGCAGCCTCAGCGGCCATGGCTCACGGGCCCAGCCGCTCCGTGGCATGTGGGATCTTCCCGGACCAGGGCACGAACCTGTGTCCCCTGCATCAGCAGGCGGACTCTCAACCACTGCGCCACCAGGGACGCCCATTGCTCTTTGTTTCTTGATTGAGAAATTTATTCCAACTCTAAGGTTACACAGATACTCTCCTGTATTTCCTCTTGAAAGTTTTAAAGTTCTTAATCTATCCTATCCAAAAGAATTTTTTTAAATTTAATTTTATTTTTTTATACAACAGTTTCTTACCAGTTATCTATTTTATACATATTAGTGTATGTATGTCCATCCCAATCTCCCGGTTCATCCCACCACCCCACCCACCCTGCTTTCCCCACTTGGAGAATTATTGTTTGAATTAAGGAGAGATCTGATTTCATCCTTCTCCCACTGTAGCAAACTATAGCACCCCTTTTCCACCAATTTCTAGTGCCACATCTGTCTTGTGTTTCTGGTATGTATATTCTGTTCCATTTTTGTTTATCCTTTCATAAATATCACACCATCTTAATGACCATAGCTTTATATGTTTACTGTCTTATTTGTTAGACATGTTCCCCCAGCTTGTCAAAACTCTACTGCAATCCCTGTTGGTATTATTATTAAAAACTGCATTGAATGTATAGACATGTCTGGGGAGAACTGGCATCTTTACCATCAAGAACATGGTGTTTTCATTACTTAGATTTTTTTTTAATGATTCTAAATATAGCTTAACATTTTTCTACACAATGGCCTTATACATTTAAAAAAATTTACTACTAAGTACTTTTCTTTGTTGCTATTGTAAAATAGTTTTTTTAATTAAAATGTTTGTTTATTGCTTGTATATACAAATGAAATTGACCTTTGGATTACTTTGTGTTCATTCTTATGCATTTCGTTTTGAAAAAAATGTATCTGGGGACCTTACTGCAGTCTCCTTGGTACAAATTACTGCATCAAGTTTATATTAATTTTTTTAATTTAATCAAAAATTTAGATTTTAATTCATTCACAATTATTAATTATTTATTGTTTTACCAATCACTATGAAAGAGTCACGCCCCCCCACCCAAAAGGAACGCTATTTGCACCTGTTAAAGGAAGCAGATTGGTGTTTCTGAATCGAGATTCAAAACAAAAACAAACATAAACAAAATGGGTATGTCTGTGTTCCACTTTCAGAAATCCTGATTCCATAGGTCCAGAGAGAACCAGAACTCTCATTCTTTTAAAGTCTCCATATGATTCTGCACATCTCTATTTGAAAAACACTGTGAGAGAAGTTGCTAAACAATAAAAAGAATAGTCAAAAGGATATTTATTTGGAAGGTTATCTCATTTAAAATTATGAGCATTCATTCATCATTTAATATACTAGTGTGGGACATATACACATACACACCACATGTATACACACATGTGTGGGTGCACACACGCATCTAAAACCCCTATATATACATAAATTGAATTGCTTTGTGTTAAGTAATAGGTATGAATTTGAAGAGAGTGGACATTCCATTCACAGTTTGGATGAGATGTGTTGGGTTAGGACTCAGTATGTTTGTATTAAAACTTAGAATGTGAGCTCATGGATATAAAGAACAGAATTGGTGGTTGCCTGAAGTGGGGGTGGGGGTGGGGCGAAATGGGTGAAAAGGGGCAAAAGGTAGAAATTTCCAGTTATAAAATGGGGATGTAATGTACAGCATGGTGACTATAGTTAGGAATACTGTATTGTATATTTGAAAGTAGCTAGAGGAGTGGATCTTAAAAGTTCTCACCACCAGAAAAAAAAAGTTGTAATTGTTCATGGTGACAGATGTTAACTGAATTTTTGTGGTGATCATTTTGTGATATATACGAATATCAAATCATTACATTGTACACCTTAAACTAATTTTAATGTTATGTCAGTTATACTTGAATTTAACCAAAAACAACTTAGAACACAATTTTGTCTTTCCTAGTGGGAGTCATTCGATGTCCAGTTTGCAGCCAAGAATGTGCCGAGAGACACATCATAGATAATTTTTTTGTGAAGGACACTACTGAGGTTCCCAGCAGTACAGTAGAAAAGTCTAATCAGGTAAGTGTATTAAGTCTTGAATCTTTTGCCTCCTCTTAATGAGGCAGCCTGAAATGCTGGAGAACTTACCATGCATTTGGTAGGTTTGTCTCAAACATATCTTTTAATTAATTTCAGATGCCCCCTTCACCTTGCTTGGCTTTCTTTTTCCTTCCTTTTAACATATTTGCTGGATAAACTGGGTTGTTGGTCCAGTAGAGTTAACCTTATTGTGAATTCTGCTGACCTCTCCTTAAGTCATTTAACATGCTTCCCTGTCTCCCGTATTTTGTGTAAACTGGTGATAAAAATGTAGAGGCTGTTTCATAAGAATACTTCCATCCATATGTCTGTGTGTATTTCAAGCAGGAAGCTTATGATGTCTGGTTGTCTTTTTCCTGATGTTAATGGCGTTAAAGAGCACTGCCAAAATTCCATATTTCATTAGGACTTTGAAAAATGGTGACATTTTCATTCTGTCATTCCTCTTTATTTCTCAACTGGAAGAGAAAAAAAGCTTCCTTCTTCTATTCTTAGGTTATACAGGAAAGGTGGTTAAATGCTTGATTCTTTCCCTTTAGTTGCTAATTATTAGAGTAGTGACTTAGTTTCTTAGCATTCTTCAGAGGTGACTAATGAATGGTGTGTATGTGTGTTTATTGTTATGAACTCATGGATTTTTAACATAAAATGTGTTGTAGTTATCCTTATTGGTGCTCAATTTGTGCCATCTTGGCAGTGAGGATTCCCGAACCCTTCTGATACAATCGCAGTGTCACTGTTATCTCCCTTGCTTTCTGTTTTGACAAGATATTGTTCATTTTCTGTTCTACACCTGGAACCAGCAGGTGGTTGGTTCGCCTAGGAGCCTTGGTTCCTTTTAGTCTGAAATGGTATTTAGAGAGCACAATATGGATACTAGGGGTGCTCATCACCATTGAGTTGGTCATTTTTCTAGGACTTTCAGGAGAATGATTTAACAGATACTTTCTATTTTAAAAAGAGAGGAAGGGAAAATACAACAAGTATATATTGACATTTTGAAGTTGAATCTAGCATTGTAGATGTTCACAGAAAACTCAAGCAAATAGGAAGCCAACTAAGACGATCAAGTCCCTTTTTCCTCTGGCATTGCAGTCTTCCTCCAGCACCACCTATTGCTAGAATCTAATGTGGAGCCAGCTCATTAAGCATAATTGAGCCTTGCAGAGTAAGAGTATAGAAGAATAGAATTGGTACTGAAAATGGAGATTATAGCATTATCTCTGTCAAAACAAAACAAGAAGACAATAATTACTATATGTATGTACTGGAGATATTCAGTCAAATCATCATGTTTTAAAGTTACTTGAAATAAGTAATTCTTCTCTGTATGGTTAAGCCACCCACTTGATAGGCAGGTGCATTAGTTTCATTTTGCTTTTGTTTAGGGTTTTGTTTAGGGCTTTAGTTTTTTTTTTAATTTGAAATTTGTTTAACTACATATAGAACATTCATATACTGGTTCCAAAATAAAATCTATGAAACAGAGTATATTCAGAGAACTCAAACTTCTATCTCCATCTCACCTACCCCTCTACCTTATTTTTTCTCTACCTTATGGCTAACCATTTAATTTCTTTTATGTTTTATCCTTACACTTTTAATATTATTTTATAATCTAAGTGATTTTATGTTATTTTTAAGATTTAAGCAAATACGTCATCCCATCCCATCCGCATCTTTCCTAGATAAGCAGTGGTATGAGATGCTTTAACACTTTGCTTTTTTACTTTTACTTTTTATACTAGAGGTCCTTCCTTAACATTATGTATAGAAATCCCATAGTCCTTTTGCCGCATAATGTGGAGATTAAGTTTTAGGTGACATACTTATAGAGGTGATAGTTGAAGCCGAGGGAGTAGGTGAGACCAATCCCTAGACCTAACAAAAATCTACAGAATCAGAGGAGAAAGAGTAGTGGTGGGGTCCAGAGAGGCAATCTGGGAGATAAGAGAATCTGGAAGGGTTAAGGAATCCAGATGACTTCTAGGAAGTAAGAGTCAGTGGCATCAAAAGATGTTAGACAGGTAGAAGACAAGAACTGAGAAAGGGCAGGTTTTGGTTTATGGAAATATTATCCAGGTATTTGGAATTTGGCTAATGTAAACCACTGACTGAGGGGAAAAATTTTTTCCCATCCACGAATGATATCATGAGGACTGCTTATGTGTTGTGTAACCTTAATACCTGTTCTCAGAGAATAGTGCCACCATCTACACAGTTATATAAGCTGGAAAAAAAGGTGCTATCTCTTCTTCATTTCATAGCCAGTGCGTCCTCCAAACCAGTCAGTTTTACTTCCCAAATCTCCTTCGTTCATCTCCACTTCTACCACTGCAAAGGGCTCCTACCTATCTCTGTGCAGAAGCACTTGCCCTTTTTCTAATCTCTTCTCTACATTGCAGGGACAGTGATTTTAAAAATGCACATCTGGCCATGTCACTTACTTACTTAAAAGCTTTTAGGAGACTTCTGAGACCAAGACCAAAATTGTCACATGATCCTTCTTGATCTGGCCCCTGCCTTGCCACCAGCTCCTTCTGTTGCCAGTTTTCCCCTTGATCTCTCCACTTGAGTCCTACTGGCTTTCTGTCACTTCTTTGAACCTGCCATGTTCTTGCTGGAGGCTTTGGTACATGCTGTTCTCTCTGCCTAGAAAGCTTTCATCAGTAATTGATGACTCAACTTTCTTATCTTGGTGCAAATATGATCTCTTTAGAGAAAGCTTTGCCTGGGTAATCTCTCCTCTCATTTTCCCCAACCATTCAACCCCACTAAAAACAGATTACTTTCCCCCATCATATGTTCTTCTAGCTTCTCATACTTTTTCCTTTATGGCACTTCTCAATTTGTAGTTATGTATTAGTATTATTGTTTCAGTAATGTTTGACTTCCTCACAACCACTCAGTAAAATTCATCTTTACAACCACTCAGTAAAATTTATGTTATTACCCTTATTTTAAAGATGAGCATTCTGAGTAACCTGTCCAAGACTACTTATCCAGTAAGTAGGGGAACTGGGATTTGAACCTACATTTCATCTAGGAGACTGGATGTCATAAGGGCAAGGATTGTGTTTGCTTTTTCTGATGGTTATATCCTCAGCAGTTAGCATAGTGCCTAGAATATTTGATATATTGAACTAAGGGTAATGTCCTTATATTTCCATTTCATATGTTTATAATTTAAAACATAGTGTCAGTTTAAATTTATGAACACTGTTAAGAAGATAACTGATAGAGTCAAGTATAGTTGGTATATCATTTATGTATGATTAGTCATGTGACCACCTTTTCTTTATTCTCAAAAATTGACGTGACGTTTCTTTTTTTTTTTTTTTTTTCGTTTCTTTTATTAGGTATGTACAAGCTGTGAGGACAATGCAGAAGCTAATGGGTTTTGTGTAGAGTGTGTTGAATGGCTCTGCAAGACATGCATCAGAGCTCATCAAAGGGTGAAATTCACAAAAGACCACACTGTGAGACAGAAAGAGGAAGTATCTCCAGGTAATAAATTAATTTTTAAATTTCATTTTTTCTCTATCCCTCCCAAGTCATTCTTTCCCATGCTAACTTGTTTTTTTTTTTTCTTGCGGTACGTGGGCCTCTCACTGCTGTGGCCTCTCCCGTTGCGGAGCACAGGCTCCGGACGCTCAGGCTCAGCTGCCATGGCTCACGGGCCCAGCCACTCTGCGGCATGTGGGATCTTCCCGGACCGGGGCACAAACCCATGTCCCCTGCATCGGCAGGCGGACTCTCAACCACTGCGCCACCAGGGAAGCCCTACTAACTTGTTTTGATACACTCATAAGCATTAAATATACTCTTGTCTTTTACTACAAGGAAGTCTGTATTATGGCTGAATTTGAATACTTGTCAATGTTGGTCAGTATGAATAGATACAGAATTCTGCTTTATACTCACAACCCTCCTTCTCCTATAAATGCCTTAATTTGGTATGAATGTACAACATGTGAAAAAGTTGCCTTTAACACTTATTTTCGGGGCTTCCCTGGTGGCACAGTGGTTGAGAGTCTGCCTGCTGATGCAGGGGACGCAGGTTCATGCCCCGGTCTGGGAAGATCCCACATGCCGCGGAGGGTGCACGTCCGGAGCCTGTGCTCCGCAACGGGAGAGGCCACAACAGTGGGAGGCCAACGTACTGCAAAAAAAAACAAAAACTTATTTTCTATATACACTATTGATACTATGTATAAAATAGGCAACCAACGAGAACATACTGTATAGCACAGGGAACTCTACTTAATGTACTATAGTGACCTAAATGGGAAGGAAATCCAAACAAGAGGGGATATATGTATACATGACACATTTTGCTGTACAGTAGAAACGAACACAACATTGTAAAGCAACTATATTCCAATAAAAATTAAAAAATTTTTAAAAACTTATATTCTCTCTTGTCTCTTATTTTTAAGATGATAAGGGGTGGGCTTAAAAAAAGTTTTACAACTCTTTTCTCTCTGATATTCTTATAGTAAACCTGTTTCATGATATTTGTTGTATAGATAACCAAAGAAGTTTTGCTTTTTATGTATTTAATTGTGGTTTCTGGGTTCTTATTGTGTTGCTTATGCTTATAATGTAAAGTTCACTAATAACATTTTTTTTACAGTAAAATATGTGTAACTTAAAATCTGACATTCTAACCATTTTTAAGTGTATAAATCATTGGCACTAATTGTATTCAAAGTATTAGGCAACCATCACCACCATTTCCAAAACTTTTTTAGCCCTTCCAAAAGAAACTGTACCCAATACATAATAACTGCCCATTCCCCTCTCCTCACCATTCCCTGCTGACCTCTAATCTACTATCTGTCTCAGTGAATTTGCTTATTCTAGATATTTCATACAAGTGGAGTCATAGGGTATTTGTCCCTCAATGTTTGGCTTATTTCACTTACCACAGTAGTGTTTTCAGGTTTTATCCATGTTGTAATATTTATCAGCATTTTGTTGATTTTTATGGCTCATTAGTATATTTCTGTTTAAAAATTAATCCACTGCTTTTTATTTATTGAGTCAACCAGTGTTTGTATGCCTGTTCTATATTCCAGGAACTTTGCTAGATTAAAGAGATGAAAAAGTGAATAAGATAGGTACTTCCTACCCTCCAGGAGTTATTAGTATGATGAAGACTGTGAACAAATTAGCAATCATAGTTTAGCCTCATAAGTTCTGTAGGAGCACATGAAAGGAGTATCAAACTCAGATTTGGGGATTTACATTGAAGGCCACATCTGGGACTTCAAGGATGAATGGAAGTTCATCACATAAATGAGAAGGGTGGGGAAAACTGAAGCACATGCACAAATTTCCAGAGGGGGAACATTGAGTGTAGCTGGAGAGTAAGATGCAAGAAGAGGAGAAGTAAGAGATGAGGCTAGGAGTCTTGAGACACAGGAAAAGGGGGATATAATTTCTGAGAACACTGATGAAGAAGAGACACAAAAGAGAAAAGGCCAGGTATATACTCAGGTAAATTTAATAGATTAGTTCTAGAAAGACTTCTGTTTTTCTGTAAAGTCAGCCATCTATTGAAAAAGAGAGCAGAGGAAATAGGACTGAAAGGTAAGAAATATGGAGGATATTTGAAATAACTCCAGTTGAAAGAGAGCTCTAGCTTTGGAAATAGGATTGCTTGGTAGCATCAAGGTTACATTTGGTATAGTCCTTAAAACTTCCTCTATCAGTCCTCAGCAGTCTGATATAGTTATAGAGAAGAATTGAACTATTTAGGGTTGGGGTTTAGCCGGACCAACATTCTAGAAGTTCCACAGGATAAGAGATGCGGATATAGGCATGTGTTGACATGAAGAATTTGGGGATTTTAACTGTATAAAGAAAGTGAAGTTGACAGTGTCAGTTGATAGGGCGAAATAAATGGTTAGGGACTAGAAATATCAGTGAGGTACAGTGAGAGTAGTTTAACTAAGAATTGGGAAGTTAGAAAGTAGAAGTTATTAGAGTGGGATATTTGAATTTATGATTATAGAAATGGAATAGTAATGGACAATAAATCTAGGGTGGGACCATGGTGTGTATGAAATGGAATAAGTAGCTAAAATGAAGTACAAGTCTCTAGAGATGAAAAAGTCTGAGAGGCTTGTCTTTATGTGGTACTCTCTGTGGACTTCCGAATCATCCAGGATGATGATGAGACTAAGGGCTAGGAGGATGACTATGAGTCAGGATTGAAATTCTTCATAAATAAAGGAAGTCTATAAAGGGATGACATGATGTCATAATTATCTAAATCAGAAGCTCTATAAATAATTATTCCTGAAGAGCAGGTACAAACCAGGATGTCCCAAGCCAACTAAGGATGTATGGTCACCCATCATCTACTGTGATGCCCAGATGATATGAACCTCAAGGAGAAGGGTGCAGGGAGCTATGACAATAGTAATGTTGAACCATTTTTGCTTTGCTGGAATTAATTCCATTTGGTCTTGATGTGTTGTGCTTTTAGTATTCTTTTAATACATTGCTAATTTTCTCTATCTGGTTGTTTTCCTTTTTTTGTTCAGAATTTTATATATTTTTCCCTTTTTGATATGACTAAATAGTAGTTTACCTTTTTGTTTTTATCCCTAAATTTATCTAATTACCCTCAATATATTTTTTAGTTCATTAATTTTATTTTTAATTCCTCTCAGCTTACCTTGGTATTGTTTAATCAGGCATTGTATTTATTTGTATTGTAATTTTTCTATTTAACATTGTAGCATAAGCATTGCCCAGTTTTATCTCCACTCTAGATAACTATTAAGAAGTTATGTGGATGACTACAGTGTAATAGTGTAAACTTTATGATTATCTCTGTGTTAATGGGTATCCTCTGTTAGGAATTTTGCAAAAGTGGAGAAATAATTTTTCCACCACCTCTTTTATACATTTTTATTAGATTTTTCTGCTTTGCATTAAAAAAAAAAAACTCCCACATTTGGAATACAAAACATTCCAGTTGGTTCCGTTTGCTTAACTGGGCTATTAAGATTTTTTAATTTCATAAAACATCTTTTTAGCTACACACTTCCTTTTTCTCCTGAATTAATTTTAATTTTTACACTGAAAAGTGGAAAGCTCATTTATCTTTTCCTCCAGAAATGCAAAAAATACTTAATATTTTATTATCTGTAAAACCTGCTGGTAATGGTGGTGTCAGTGAAACTGTAGCTCCTTTATATCTCAATGGACTTTAATTTAAATGAACAATCTAATAATTATTTACTATTCAGTTATGTTAATTTTCTTCTTTTGCCTCCCATTGTCTCTACAGAGGCAGTTGGTGTGACCAGTCAGCGACCAGTGTTTTGTCCTTTTCATAAGAAGGAACAGCTGAAACTTTACTGTGAAACATGTGACAAACTGACATGTCGGGACTGCCAGTTATTAGAACATAAAGAGCACAGGTACCTGCATCTTTCCTACATACATAGATTTATAATACAGCTTTATGAGGACTAGACGACTGCTGGCACCCCAGCCAAACGGCCGTCTGCAAATAATGTTTTGTTTGGCCATTAGTATGTTGGCCTAGTTCAAGATTTTTCAACTTTGGTGCTGCTGCCTTTGTTGTGGGGGCTATCTGGTACATTGTATGGTGTTTAACTGCACCTTTGACCTCCGTTTACTAGATTCCAGTAGGATTCTCCCAGTTGTGACAATCAAAAAATGTCTCTAGACGTTGCCAAGTGCCCTAGGCAGCAAAATCACCCTAGCTGAGAACCACTGGCTGACGCACTTTATTAAACTATATGGAATTAGTTGCCAGCGTTGTAAATAAGATTTTACGTTTTAAAAAAACATTTAGATCTCTGGCTTTGGTTTTGTTTTTTGTTTTCTGGGTTTTTTTGTTTTGTTTTTTAAGAAAATTGAATCTGTTTTAGCCCTAGGTCCCATATATTCAATACTTTCATGTCAGTATTTGACTGGAATTGACTTTAGTCGTCTTTAGGATGGGCATGCTCTTCTAATTCATCATAGTTCCTACCAAAGCTTACTTTTAAACCTGTCCTCCATAGGCATTTGAATTAGCAACAACTGAATTAAACAGTAAGATTCTGATAAACTGATACAGATATAATTGGTTGAAAAAGGTCTTCCAATAATGGCAGACTAGGTAATTTGCACCAGCCATACCAGTGAGGGTAACTAGAAAACATGGACAAAATACAGAAATCATTGATAAGATATTTTTAGAGCTTGGTAATAAAGAATTATTGGACCAGGATTGGGTTGGAATGGGGATAGAGAATGGTACAGGCTTTTTTCCCCTTGGAAGCATTTGCCTAGAGGTTGAGGGGTGCTTTTAATATACTCACAGGGCTGAAAGACAGGGATTGGAGTTCAGGGTCACAGGGGTTAAAGGCTTCTTCTTGCCTTGAGTTGGGATTCTGAAAGTCTACTCTATTATGGTAAAGATGAATGAGCTAGTAAATATTACAGTTCCTCACTGGAACTAAAGTGCAGAATCAGATCTTCTCAGTACCCAAAGTTGGATTAAATTGAAATCTTATTGCTTGTGCCCCAAGTTACCTGTTAGAATAAAATGTAAATTCTCCCTGGAGGAAGAAAACATCATCCTAGACCTCAGATTTATTTAATAATGAGTTTTACAAAATGGTTCAGCACACAATTAGAAATAACCAAATATGCTAGGAGATAAGACAATGTGAACAATGTCTAGAACTTACATTACAGTAACTGAAATTAACTCAATAGAGGGTTTAAGAGCAGGTCTGACATGCCAGGAAATGAGAATTAATGAACTGGGAGAAAATTAAGAAAACATCAAAATGAAGTATAATAAACAGAAAGATGGAAAATGGAAGAGGGATCGAGAAGATGTAACACAAGGTGTAATTGAGGTCCAAGAAAGAGAGAGAAGAATGGGAAGGAAGCAACATTTGAGGGCAGAATATAATGGCTTAGAACTTTGTAATACTGAAGAAAGACATCTAGCCCATATTCAAGAAGCCCCATAACTCCCCAGCAGGATAATTAAAAAATAAAGTAATATTTTTGAAGTGCAAAAAGAAAATACTATAAAACTAAAATTCTATACCCAGTGAACATAATCTTCAGAAATGAAGGTTTATAAGAAAGACGTTTTCAGACAAAATAAACTGGGAGAAGTTATCCCCAGTAAACACTCACAAAAGCATACATTAGGCAGAAGAAAAACGGTAGGTGATACATGATGGAAAGAACGGCTGAAATGATAAGTATGAGTAAATCTAAATAAATGTTGACTTACACAGTAATGTCTTGGTGTGTCATGTGTGTGTTAAATATCACACAGATATGTTAGGAGGATATGGAGTTCATGTTCTAAGGTTCATGCATTGCTTAGGAAGAAGGTACTAAACTACAAGTTATTCTTAGATGATAAGTTAAGATCTGCATTTTTTAATGCATAGAGTAGTCACTAAACGAATAGTAAAAGTCAATATGATTATCAAGATAACAGAGAGAGAAAGTAGAAAAATTAACAATTAGTCTAAACACAGGCCAAAAAAGAGAATAGGAACAAAGAACAAATGGGATTTAATAAGACTTGATAAGTTGGTATATCTCTAAATATATTTGTAATTATAATAAACGTGAATGGATAAAATGTTCCAAATTAAAAGATTCTAGGCTGGATAAGAAAGCAAATAGAGAATCTGCTACTTGCTTTTTGTGAGAGAAACATCTAAAACCTAAGTATATAAAAAGAATGATGAGAAAAGCTATGCCATACAAACACTAATCAAAGGTAAGCTGGTATATCGAAGTACATTGTTTGAGATAAAGAGAGAAACTTTATAACAATAAAAGGCTCTTTCTGTCTAAAAGATATAATAGTTCTAAATTTATATTCCTCATAGCCTTACAAAATATAAAGAAAAAAGGCAGAGACAAATCCACATAGTGGGAAATTTAACATATTTCTCTCAGTAATTGGCAAAACAAGCAGACTAAAACTCAGTAAGGATATTTCAGTAAGAATCAAAAAACACAATTAGCAAAATGACCTCATGGACATTAAGGACACTGCACCCAATGATAAACATTATTTCCAAACATAAAAAAGGAAAAAATCAATTAACCATATGCCAGGGCAGTTTTATATTTCAGAAGATCGAAATCATATAAATTCTTGTGTAAACTCAATGCAGTCAATCTAGAAAACAATAATAAATGAGAAAAATCTCCATATATTTGAAAATGAAGAAATGTAATTCATATCGAAACACAATGAGGTATGATCCTGGACTGTATCCTGGACTAGAGAGGGGAAATGATATAGAGGACATTATTGAGACAAATCACATAATTGGAGAATGGTCTGTAGATTAGATGAAAGTATTATCTCAATGTCAGTTTTCCTGTATTTAGTAATTATACTGGGGTTACGTAATAGAATGTCCTTGTTTTTAGGAAATGCATACTAATTATTAAGGAGTTAAAGGACTTTGCTGAGGAAATATTTGAAAATCTTTGTAAAGGTATACGTGAGATCTCTGTGCTATTGCAAATCTAACTTTGAAATTATTTCAAAGATAAGCAGGTAAAAATAAATTTAAAGCATCAAAGAAGAAATTCCAATGAATATTAGAAAATATTTTTATCTGAGTGATAGTGAAAATACTATCCTTGACGTATCCTGCTAAAGCCACGATTAGAGGAAAATATATATCGCTAATGCATATATTAGATATTAAGGATAAAAAGTAAATGTCCTAAACATTTATCTCAAGTTAGAAAAAGCAGCAAATTAAACCCAAAGTAAGTAGCAAAAAGGATGCAATAAATACAATGCAGAATCAAAGCCAAAAATTGGATCTTTCAAAAGATTAACAAATCTCTTTATGAATGATTAAAAAGAAAACAGACTCAAAAAACCAATGCCAGGAGTGAAAGGGGGGGCATCACCACATTTTCTACAGGCATTTAAAAATATAAAAAGGTTTTTTGTCAATAGATTTGAAAACTTTTACATGAAGTGGGATAATTCTTAGAAAATACACTTACCAAAACTAGCACAATATAAAATAGAAAATCAGAACAGTCCTTTATTTTAGTGTAAATCCCACAAAGAAAACTACAGACCCAAATGATTTCACTGATGAATCTACAAAATAGGTAAGGTTAAAATAATGCTTTTCCTATACAGTCTTGTCCATAGAACAGTAAAGAATGAATTCTCTCCAACTTGTTTTATGAGAAATCAAAATCGAAAATTACAAACCAGTCTTACCCATGAAATGAACTTAAAATTTCTAAGAAATACATTAGGAAACCAAGTCCAGGAGCATTGTGATTTTTGGATAATAGAATCACAACTAAGTTAGCCTTATTATAGGAATACAAAGTTCATTTTACCTTTGAAAATCATTAATGTAATTCGTCCTGTTAAAAGACTAAAGGAAAAATTATATGACCATCTCCACAGAGGCAGAAGAAACAGTCAAGAAAAAATGTATATCCATGATATACAATCTTAGCAAACTAGGAATAAAAGAAAATTTCTCAAACCTGATAAAGATTATCTATGAAAAGAGCTAGAAAACATCATAATGGAATATTGTAAATTTTTTGCATTGAGTTTAGGATAAACCTAAATAAAGACGACCAGTTTGATCATTTCATTTAATAATTACATTGTATTAGGGTCCCAAAGAGTGTATAACAAAAAAAAGTTTACTAAGATAAAAAAACTTGCACCTAAGAAAGAATTTTAAATGTCAGTATTTACAAACGATATGATTATGTACAAAAGAAATCCAATAGAAATATTATTAACTGTGTGTTCCCCCTTCTTTCTAACTCTGGCAACCCTACGTATAATACTTACTGATTTAATTACACTCACACTTTTAAATCACATTATGTGAAATAATGTATTTTGTGCATTTTATGAAAAACTTTTAATAAAACTCTTTTTATGTATCTTACACATCATCTGTTTCTCTAGAGCTCCTTTAGAGTCATCTTACATAGTTTGTCAGAGGTTGTTACCTTAACTTTCAAGTCAATTTTTTTTTAATTTAGGTATTTTATGATATTGTTGCTTGAAGCTTTGTCACACGCAAGGCATAACATCAGGAGTTTTACCCCCATCACCTCACTTCCCCCCATTTATTAAAAGCATGCAATATTTGTTATTTGTGACCTGTAGCACAATGAATATTGAAAAGTATATTTAAACCTGTTATTTAAAAGTGATCTTCAAAATATTTGTTTACAAAGCATCAAACTTTCATAATTATGAAATTGCAAAATAGTTAATAAATCTACATAGATATTTATCTATGATTACTTTTTGCCGGGTCCACCAAGGGAGCCTGTTAAGCTTGTAAAACTGAATGATTGAATGTGTTTTTCTCAGATTTTAAAAATTATTTAAAGAGTGTCCATGGACTTACCTGGTGGCGCAGTGGTTAAGAATCCGCCTACCAGTGCAGGGGACATGGGTTCGAGCCCTGGTACGGGAAGATCCCACATGCTGCGGAGCAACTAAGCCTGTGCGCCGCAACTGTTGAGCCTGCACGCCATAAGTACCAAAGCCCACACGCCTAGATGCAACAAGAGAAGCCACCACAATGAGAAGCCCGCACACCGCAACGAAGAGTGGCCCCCCGCTCGCCACAACTAGAGAAAGCCCGCACACAGCAATGAAGACCCAACACAGCCAAAAATAAATAAATAAATTTATTTATTTAAAAAATAGAAATTAAAAAAATAGAGTGTCCATGATTAATATCTGTAAAGACTCCTTCCTTTTTAAGAGAGAATTTGTGGTGGGGTGGACCTGCCTTCTGTGGATATATTTGGTATTTTAAAAAGATTATTATTTATATCCTTTATACTCATAAATAGTTTCCTATTAGTTATTTGTTTGCTTTGGGGCTTTTCCTCATTTTAGACAGACATTTGTGTGAAATAAGTTGCTTATTATTTTTTCAGATATCAATTTATAGAAGAAGCTTTTCAGAATCAGAAAGTGATCATAGATACACTAATCACCAAACTGATGGAAAAAACAAAATACATAAAATTCACAGGAAATCAGATCCAAAACAGGTAAATTTATATTTATGGTATTACTTAAATCATCTGTATATAATGTGTTAAGTATATTAACTCTAAGAACAGACATTTTACTTAACTCATGGTGAAGTACATCCAAGTAAGCTGTCAGATGGGTCTAATAACACATAGTTGATAAGCCTTTTCCAGAAACTTTGGATTTCTGGGAAGTTTGGAAAGTATTCTTTTCAGCCATGAAATTTCAAAACTATTATGGTAATAAGCTACTTTTAATAACAGCTCATTTATCAGGTAAGTATTAATAATTTTTAATTATTTTGTGTTTTCCAATTATCCAAGAAATGCCAGGATTTAAAAACAAAACTATTTTTATAGTACTGTAAAATATTTTAACACTTAATTAGATACATAATTGCTATTTTAAGCATTGCTAGACTTAGAGATGCCTCCCGAGCTGTCAGCTTTTAACTGCAGTGAGGCAGAGATCATAGAACACCAGGAGACTGGGCTTGTTAAACTGTTTCACATACCTTTTACTCCTTGTCAGATACAGTACTTAAACAGCTTCTACATATTGCTTGTTATACTGTTTGTCCTCCAAGGGAGTAAATCATCAACTGTCCAAAGGCTCATGTCCTAAAATTCAGTGATTGGAGAGCAAACCATTGACCTCTGTGGGGAGGAGGGAGTTTGCCTAGTACCCCCTTTGCATCCCATTTGAGGCACATGCTGACATTTTACAACACCTGTGAAATCCCATGTTCCCTTTCTTTTGTTGTTTTGCACATGAAAGTAACATGTCACTGCTTAAATAGATAAAGAAATACTTATTAGAAAGAGCCTGAATAAGAGAGGCCTTGCAGGGGCTTTGAATGTTGTTCATAGGGAAAAGTATATCAGCCTTTTTGTAGTTCATCTTCCTTAAGATCAGTTGTCACAATCTGTTACTCATCATTTTTCAACATGGCTAGGGTGGGGCATTTGGTACTTTTTTCCAAGGAATTCCTTGGCTTACCTGCTTTCCTTAATGGAGATTTTAAACATAATTTAACCTTTTCTTGACTCCCTGGTGTTATTATTACATCTATTATACATTGTGATAATAAAAGTTCTGTTGTGCGTCTTTTAGTTTCTATTATTCTTTTGTTATCAGCTCTCATTTCATTTTATCTTTCTCTTTCACATGAGAACTGTAGTTGACCAAATACTATTTCCTTTGTCGTATTCTAATAACAGTAGTGTATTTTTGCCAAATTGATGTAATTGGTGGGTTTAAAATTTTGTATCTGAGTAATTGAAAATATATAATGAATATTTATGGAATGATAAGGGTAGATAATCTCTACCATCTAGTGGCAAACAGTAGTAATTGTAAAATAACTAATTTTATGTAAACGATCCACTGTTGATGAAATTCACCCTTTTGACTTTTTTCTTACTCTTTCACTGTGTATATGGTATGACCTATGGACCAGAGTTTACTCTTTTTTTTTTTTTTAACATACGGATATTCATTTGTTCCAACACTTGTTCTGTTTGTTGAAAAGATTATCCTGTTGCTATTAAACTGCCTTGGTACCTTTGTTGAAAATCAGTTGACCATATATGTGTGAGATTATTTTGGACTCTCTTTCCATTGTGCTTTTCTTTCTTGCTAATACCCCACTTTCTTCATGACTAGAGCTTTTTATAGTAAGTCTTAAAATCACATAGTGTGAATTTTCCAAATATTTTTTTACCTTTTTTTTTTTTTTTTTTAGTAGTAGTAGTTTATGCTCTTTTTACAAAATAATACATTATGGTGTGGAAGGATTTTAGTTTTTGAATTGTAAAAATTAAAGACTCTTTGGATTAGGTGCTAATTCTTTGTATCTTTATAGCTACCTGATTATAGAAGGATTAAATTTACTGGACTGACTTTGCTATTAATTCATCTTTATGCATGTGCAAACATGGCATTACTTGTCCTTTTTTCATCCTGTTCTACCATCATGAGGATTTAAATTAGTTGGGTTTTTTGTTTTGTTTTGTTTTGTTGGGTTTTTTTTTTTTTTTGAGGTTGTTTGCTTCCTAGACCTATCTGGTTTCCTTGATCCTCTAGCCAATATTGATATCAAATAATTATCTTGAAGAATTTCCAACGTTGGTGGGGGGGTGATAAATTAAGAGTTTGGGATTAACATTTACACACTACTATATATAAAATAGGTAACCAACAAGGACCTACTGTATAGCACAGGGAAATTATACGCAATATTTTGTAATAACGTATAAGGGAAAATAATCTGAAAAAGAATATATATATATGTATGTATAACTGAATCACTTTGCTGTCCACCTGAAACTAATACAATGTTGTAAATCAACTATAATTAAAAAAAAAAAAGAATTTCCAACAGAGAATAAAATCCCTGCCCTTTTCATCTTAAGTTTTGGAAGATAAGCAGGCAGAAGAAATAAAGCTTTTTTTTTTTTTTTAACATCTTTATTGGGGTATAATTGCTTTACAATGGTGTGTTAGTTTCTGCTTTATAACAAAGTGAATCAGTTATACATATACATATGTTCCCATATCTCTTCCCTCTTGCGTCTCCCTCCCTCCCATTCTCCCTATCCCACCCCTCCAGGCGGTCACAAAGCACCCAGCCGATATCCCTGTGCCATGCGGCTGCTTCCCACTAACTATCTACCTTAGAAATAAAGCTTTTTGTTTATCTCAGAATGTTTGATGGTGGATGCCTCATTATTCTATTTCTGCTTTTATAAGATATTCTGGTATAATGCTATGTATTTTTTTTCCTATCCATCTTGATCTCCATGAAAATAGCATTCCCATTTTCTCTAATCAAAGGAAAAAATGTATATGCTGGTTGATAAAAACATATAGTTATTTGGCTGCTTATTTCAAGACAAAAGTGCTATTAAAAGTAGCAAACTACTATTATTGTCTTTCTGCTTTTATTCAGATATAATGAATAGGTAACAGTTCAGATGACTAAGATAATAGTGACACATTTAAGCTTTTCTACTTCTTAGTTGCAGTGAATACAGTAGAACTCATTCAGTCCTGGTTTTCCTTATCTTGTTTATAAATCATTTTTTTTGTCCAACCTTTTAGGCTGAGAATTTTTCCAGGTGTCATAATCTTTCCAAATAATGTTTTCTTAAGATGTGTTCATTCTCTTGCAGTTTTATACATTTTGATTTTAAGATTGAATTGACTATGTCTTTTGGAAGAATTAATATTTCTGCTATCTCATCTTCAAGAAAGTCTATTTAAACTGAAGGACCCTTAGAAAAAGCTGAGCATTTAAGAGCTGAAAACCTTTTGGTCTAATTTAGGGATTAGAAAATCAATATTACATACTGTAAAACAAATCTTCTGCCTTAGATTTTAGACTTCCCCCTTTTGTTTAATTTTCAGGATAATTGAAGTAAATCAAAATCAGAAGCAGGTGGAACAGGATATTAAAGTTGCCATATTTACATTGATGGTAGAAATAAATAAAAAAGGAAAAGCTCTACTGCATCAGCTTGAGGTAAGTTACTGTTAATGGGACAGTATGTTGTAGTGATTTACCGTAGTATTTTCTCATGTATTTGTGAATTTGAAATCACAGCCTTTTTTGTATAATTGTTTACATTTGATTCAGTAATATTTTTCTCCATTCTCAGGCTCTACCTTGTATCTGACAGTTTACGGCTTTATGATACAGTAGGAATGTCTTAATCCTTATTGTTTACTTCAGAGCACAAAGTATAATGCCTTGCTTGAAGGAGGAGCTTAGTAAATATTAAAGAGATGTAAAGAGATGAATCTTTTTAGAGATCCATTGAATTGACAGCTTTGGGTCACCAGAGGAGTGCAATTGAGCAAAGTTTTTCAGAAAGTTACATTAAGTTAGTTATATTTAGTTCTCAAATATATACATTTAACCTTACGAGAAATTAGGTAAAAGGATGTGCCTCCTGCCCTCAGCAGTCCTAACTGTGAAAGCAGTACTCAGGGAGAGGTGCTCAAGGCACTTAAGATAGTTGTTTGTCACTGCAGGTAAGAAAAATATTACTAACTTCATCAGCTTTCTTATATTCATGAAGGTCAAGATCCAGAGTCAGTGTTTGACTCAAATAACATGAGGTTACAACTTCTACATGGTATCTTAACATAATATTAATTGCATGATATTTTGGTATCCATTTAATGTATTGGTGCAAAAAGAATTTAACAGTAGAGAAGCAAATTAAGAAGAGAATAAAAGAATCCTGATGTTCGGAGATTTTAAAAAAAGCCTCATAGAAAAAATTTAGTTCAACATCTTTATTTTATAGTTGACAAAATTATAAGGTCTTTGTCAGAAGGTTCTCTTCCTCCTGGGAAAGCATGGTCATTCCCATGGTTTATCAATCATACAGGAAACAAAGACCAAAATAATTCTCTCTCCTCTTGGAAACAAATACTTAGTGAAAAAGTATTCGGCTAGGAGGAATACATTTACAGTAACTGTGTTTTCAAGGTTCTGGGGGGCGGGCGGTGGCGTGTTTTTTTTGTTTGGTTGGGTTTTTTTTTAGATAGAAGCATTTAAACTATTTTAAAAGATTTCAAAGCTCTGCTTAAAATCAAATGTCACATAGATTTGCTTCTCAGAGATGAATAGTGCACACATTGCTGTGGCTGTTTCCAAACTTCACTGTAAATCAGAATCACTTGAGGAGTTCTTTAAAAATCAAGATAAGGAACAAAAGATGACCACATCCCCAAATCTCTAGGGATGAACCTCGTCATCAGTATTATTTTAAATCAACTTTATTGACTTACATTTTCTTTTTTTTTTTGCGGTACGCGGGCCTCTCTCTGCTGTGGCCTCTCCCGTTGCGGAGCACAGGCTCCGGACGCGCAGGCTCAGCGGCCATGGCTCACGGGCCCAGCCGCTCTGTGGCATGTGGGATCCTCCCAGGTCGGGGCACAAACCCACGTCCCCTGCATCGGCAGGCAGACTCTCAACCACTGCGCCACCAGGGAAACCCTTAACTTATAATTTTTGCAGCACCTTTTAAAAATGCTTTTCAGTCTTCATACCCAGTCTCCTGGTTCACAGAATCCTTCTTTAAGGCGAATAAATGTAGTCAGTATTTACTAAGACTCCAGACCCAAATAGTTTGTTACTATAGAAGACCAAGAAACTTGGGCTTCTGATTCTCAATTTGCAACATCCCTAAAAGTCAACAGAATTTCTGTTCTTTCTAGAATGTGTCCAAAGTAACGCTTAGTTTTTACAGAGGTCAGAAATAGCCTAATAAGTAAATTATCTCTGGACTTAAAATTAGATACGACAAAGCCACTGATAGTCACTGCAATGACTTAATTCAGTTTAGCATATGTGTATTTTCCAAATTTGAAACCAACTAGGGCCAGGATCTAGGTTCATTTTCTCTATTGAGAATATAATTCCATATTGGAGTGTAGCAATTTTACTTTTAAACTTTTTTTTAGAGCTAGTCCTGTTCTCTCCTCCTTTCCTTGCCAGGTAAAGGAGATTTGAGGTTAGAGACCTTTAAAATAGCACAGGTTCAGTGGGGTTTTCTTCCACTTTTGACTAACCTATGTTCTTGCTTGTATACTTCCCTTAGAGAAATTGTATAGTCTGCTTTTCTGTAGTTCTTTTTGAGAGTGCATTGGTACCATTAGTCACTATATCAATTGGTTCCCATGGTAATTTTCAATAGACAAAAATTATATGCTTCCTTTTTTTTTTCCAAACTTCACTGTAAATCAGAATCACTTGAGGAGTTCTTTAAAAATCAAGATAAGGAACAAAAGATGACCACATCCCCAAATCTCTAGGGATGAACCTCGTCATCAGTATTATTTTAAATCAACTTTATTGACTTACATTTTCTTTTTTTTTTGCGGTACGCGGGCCTCTCACTGTTGTGGCCTCTCCTGTTGCGGAGCAGAGGCTCCGGACGCGCAGGCTCAGCGGCCATGGCTCACGGGCGCAGCCGCTCCGCGGCGTGTGGGATCTTCCCGGACCGGGGCACGAACCTGTGTCCCCTGCATCGGCAGGCGGACTCTCAACCACTGCGCCACCAGGGAAGCCTGCTTCCTTTTTTTTTTTTTTTACTATACACAAAGCATAAATGTTGTCTACCATGTGGCATAACTTGGCACAAACTAGTTGCAATCAGGATAAGAATGCCTAAAAGGTGAAATCATGTGCTTGAGTAAATCATGTGATCTGGTAACTTTACTTGATTGCTGGATGGTACATCTATTTTATTTGTGAGTATTGAATTTAATGGGCATTTACTGTATTATAGCTAATCCACGGTTTTGTACCTCTTTGGATACTGGAAGATGCATGAACAGAAACCTGTATCCCACAATATGTACAACCAGACCAAGGGCCTTGGAGAGAAGGGGCAGGCAGCAGAGGCAGGGTGGCGTTGGTGGTGGCTACAGCACTGGGGGCACGGTTTTTACTTCAGTGAGAATGAGCCTTTGTACCAAGGGATAGGTTGCTATCACCTGGGTTCTTAGAGGTGGTGGTTATTCTAATTGGGTAATCTGATGATGACCATTAAAATATATGTTACATGCAGAACTAATTTTGAAACTTTTTTTTTTCAGAGTCTTGCAAAAGATCATCGAATGAAACTTATGCAACAGCAGCAGGAAGTGGCTGGACTTTCTAAACAGTTGGAACATGTCATGCATTTTTCTAAATGGGCAGTTTCCAGTGGCAGCAGTACAGCATTACTTTATAGCAAGCGACTGGTAAGATAAACTCAGTATGGCATTTAACATACTATCAAAATACAGAGAGAAACAATGGAGTTATTAGAATGCTTAAAATTTAGAAATGTTCATTAGTCTCTATTTAAATGCTTTTTACCTTTTTCTAATTTTTATCAATCAAAATATTTTGGTTTTAAAAAATCTTATATTGCCATGATTGAGGCGTATCTTCAATTTTAATCTACCATCATCCCTCCTGTTTTGTTCTTTTCCAAGTTTTCTCTGTCTTAGTGGCAGTTGAACTTAATACTAACAATAAAGATAAGAGTAAACGTTTCCTGATCACCTGTAGTGTGCCAGGCACTAATCCTAAGCATTTCCATGTAATATTTTATTTAAACATTCACATCATTTTTATGAGATAGGTATACCTATCCATCCATTGTATGGGCGATGAAACCAAAGCACAGAGTTAAGTAACATGCCTAAGGCCACTCAGCTTGGACACCTGAACCCAGAGGCTGTGTTCCTTTTGTCTGTACTGCGTTGTTTACTCTGTCAGTGATACATGGTGCTGGGTATTTCAGCCCCATTGCTAGAGAAAAGTGGCTCTCATTTGTTCAGCTGTTTTCAGAATAGTCTAGAACCTTGCTACTGAAAATATGGTCACTGCATACTAATCAGGTGGTTCAGTAGATGTGGGGTGAGGCCAAATTCTGTGGTTCTGACGAGCTCCCAGGTGATGCTGCTGTGCTGCTTCGTAGACCACCTTTAGTAGCAAAGGATCTAGAAGCCATTCAGCCGTGGAAGTCACACCACATAAGCATTCTTAAAATCTCCTGCTTTACTCTTATTTTATTAAAGATTCCACAGAGATTGACACTTTGAAATCAAATTATGACATCCAAATCTGTTTTCTGTTCACCCACTCAGTTTTGTGGAAGGAATTTTCTACGACCATTTTGAAATAAGGAAATGCACTTCAGGATAAACTTCTGCAAACTAGGTTCAAATATTGAGTAACTTATTAGAAAACTGATTTATATAAGTATTCCTAATCATGAATTGTATTCAACTCTTAAGATTATTTTCTTTCATAATTATCAATGATGTGGTCAATCTTGAGTCTTTTTTTTCTTTTTCTTCCTTTTTACTGCTTCATTGGTCTAATGAAAAACAGCTTCTATACAGTACATACCTTCTCTGTTACTTATGTTTTCCTGTAAGTCAAACAAAACGGATAAAAGGAGAAAATGAGAGAATTGTCTTTTTTTCAACTAGACCCATTATTAATATTTTTATTTGTATGTGTGTAAGAAAGCATGTTATTCACACAATCAGATATTCAATCTCCTTATCAGTTTAAGAATTTGTTTCTCTGATTTTATTCTATGATTTTGTTTGTGATTATAAGACAAAGAAAACAGTACAAACTCGAAGATGGGATTACTTAATCTGCACAATGATCTCTTGAAATAGGAGAGAGGAAGATTGGTCTCTATATTATACACAGGAGAAAATAAACACAGTGAAGCATAAGCAACCAGTATTACCAGCTTCCTGATTTACTAAATTGTGTTTTTTAATTTTTAAAAGTCTGTGGAACCCAATCACATCACTAGCAGCAGATATAGCTAGTAAAATAATTTACCTATAGTGAATGCAGAGCTAAGGCTTGTGATTACTTTTAAACATTTAGAAGGATTTTTAACCTCAGAAAATTTGAAAGTCACTATATTATGCAACTCTGTCCTTTAGAGCTTCTATGCTTCATAAATATAGCCATGTTTACTAAGGTTATTTTTTTAATGATGGCTTTTATATGCTTAAAAATTAAAAAGAAACGTCTTGCTGGCCTGAAATTTCAAGCTTAGCTTGTAATTCTTAGTTCATTTTTTTTTGCTATAGGAATTATAATCAGTAAAAGACCAAACCCATTGGAATAGCAGGATCCTTTCAGAAGTCCAGTTTTAAATATATTTTAAAACATTTTCACAGTATTTCCTTAGGATTCTTCTGTCATCTGTTAAACATTGAGTTTATCCTTATATTATTTAGAAGGAAGGCAAGAAATACCGACAGAAGAGACCAGGAGAGTAAAACACAGTATTCTTTTTACTAGCAATAGATATTTCTATAATACTAGTGATTAGGAAGCTGTTACGGTATAGGTAGTAAAAGGGAAATCCACAATCTTTTTTACTCCCTTTCCCCCGTCCTCCCATATAATTAATCTTCAAAGACTTCTGTTTCCTGAATATCTCATCGACAATTCCTTGCTTTTAGTCCTCAGGGTTCAGAATGTCATGGTCTTTTGCCTGGGTACTGTTAGCCTTTCTTAGAATGCTTTTTCTTTCTCCTGAGTAAATCCTCATCTTTGTAGAGACTACCAGGTTCAGTTTAGATGTGTCTTCCTTTCCTTTTGGCAGCCTTCCATGACCAAGACTGGGTTGGATTACCCGTCTATGTGTTTACAAAGCCCTTATGCATATATCCATCAATACTATTACTGATTTTTATCTACTATTATTACATTTGCATATTTTTCTGTGAATTTCATTAGACTTTTTACTTCTTAAAGGGTAAAAATTTTGTGTTACCCAGTGCTTGATATATAGGAACTCAATGAAAGATTGATGGTAAATAAATAAGGTAGCAGATAACATCTCTTGTCAGAAGCTATAAATAAGTGTAGACAAAACCTTATGTTATATTTTACAGGATTGGAAACTCGAATACTAAATTTCTTTTTTAAGTTTATTTTAACTTCAATAGAAAGGAGACAGTATACAGTATTGCCATCTGAAAAGCTGTTTTGACATCTTCCATAGTTTTAAAAATAATTTTGTCCTTTGCTTTTTGAACAGTAGCTAAGTTTTCAGTGTGAAACCTGAGTTTAAGTTCAGATACATCTGAAGGGATCAACAAGTATATTTAATTAATCCTTATTTATCTTTTACAGTAGCCAGGGTTTATGACTCCTCATAGGAAAGTTTTTGCCATAATTCTTTTGCTTAGCATATTATGAGCATGTTTTATAATGAGAATTATTAGAAGATGCAAAAAAAATTAAGAAAGGTAGAAAAACTTAGGCAAAAGAACATTGTGTTGAGTGCTGTTTGCTAAACACTGTGCCATGTATTCTACATAGTCCCAAAATAAATACGTTTTTTTACACAGAATTTATTGTAGCTATTTAAGATAATTTAGCAATTGAATGAAGCAAACTTATTTATTCAAAAATTATTTATTGAATACCTGTTATGTATCAGGTGGCATTCTGAGTACTAAGGGAACAGAAAACAAAGCAAAATCTCTGCCCTCAAGAAGTTGCATTTTTAGGGACTTCCCTGGTAGTGCAGTGGTTAAGACTCTGCACTCCCAATGTAGGGGGCCTGGGTTCAATCCCTGGTCAGGGAACTAGATCCCACCTGCCTGCCACAACTAAGAGTTCACATGCCACAACTAAGGAGCCTGCCTGCCACAACCAAGGAGCCCATGTGCCGCAACTAAGGAACCCATGAGCCACAACTAAGACCCAGCACAACCAAATAAATAAATAAATATTTTTTTAAGTTGCATTTTAATGAAGAGAGATACAATACCAAAATAAGTAAAATGTATAGACCATTGCATGGTATTGAGTGCTCTAGAGAAAAGTAAATTAAGGGAAGAGTCGAGGAGCATTGGGGTAGGATTGTGATTTTAGTTATGGAATTCTATCTAAAGAGGGTGATATTTGAGCAGAATCCTGAAGAAAGTGAGGAAGCAAGCCATGCAGATACTCGAGGAGAGTATTCATGCAGAGCACAAGTACAGACAGCAAGTGCAAAGACTGAGGTGGGAGTTATTTGTGATATGGACAGCAAGTAGGCCTAAGAGGGTGGAACACAGTGAATGAGCAGACACTAGGATGAGTAAGGTCAGAAGTACTGGAAAGCCAAATAGTATATGAGCCTTGTAGTTGATTATGAGGACTTTGGTTTTTAATCTAAGTGAGATGAGAAACCATTGGAGGGACTTGAGGAGAGGAATGACAGAATATGATTTACAGTTTAACACAATTACTCTGACCGCTGAAAAAAAATGTAGGTGGTTGAAGGCAAGGGAGAAATAAGGGAGACTATTTATAACCTTACTGCAATGAGGTGGCTTTTCCAGGGTAGTAACAGTAGAGTTGATAATGGGAGAATTGGTAGGATTGTCCATATCTTTCAATGATAGAGCCAACAGGATTTGCTGACAGGTGGAACGTAAGGCATGAGGAAAAGAAAGGAACCAAGGACTAAGCAGTAGGAAAAATAGTGTTGCCAATAATTGAGGTGGGGAAGATCATAGGACAAGTAGACTTGAAGAGAAGGATCAAGAGTTCCCTTCTAGGCATATTAAATTTGAGGTACCTGTTAGAGAATCAGGTAGAGATATTGAGCAAGCCATTGGAAGTGCAAGTTCATAGAGGGATCCAGGCTTGAGATATAAATTTAAGAGTCAGATAAACGATGAGACTGGATGAGATCACTTAAAGTATGTGGGTGCAGGAGAAAAGAGAGCAGTTGCAAGACTGAGCCCTGGGACATTCCTGGTGCGGGAGATGTGAAAGAACCAACAATGGAAACTGAGATGGTACATTGGGACACAAACCTATTCTCAGCGGCCTTAAAATATAGCAGCTGGTGAAATAAGGGGAAAACCATGAGATCATAGTTTGTTCAAAGCCAAGAGAAGAAAATGCTTCCCTGAGGGCCAAGTGACCACCTATGTGAAAAGCTACTAAGCCTGAATGGTTTCAGGGAAGAGTGGGAGGAGAGGAACGGGGGACATTATAGATGAGTCTTTTGAAGAGTTTTGCCAGAAAAGAGAGCAGAAAAGTGGGAGTTTTGCCAGAAAAGAGAGCAGTTGATGGCGGGAGGAAAGGAGCCAAGAGTTCTGTTTTTAGCTGGGAAAAGTTAAACATGTTTATGTGTTAATGGGACTGATGCAGTAAAATGGAAAGCTTGATGGATACAGGAGAGGGGAGAAAATTGCTGGGCAGTGTCTTTGTGTCGGCAAGAGGGTGTTGGGCACTATTGCACGAGTGCAAGGATTGGCTTTAGCTAGAAGCGTGGCCAGTTAATCCATTGTGATAGGAGGGAACGCTAATACTGGTAGGTGGTGGAAGTTTGTGGAAGTTCCCTGATTGTTCCTGTTTTTTCAGTGAACAGTCATCAGGACCATCAGCTGAGATGGAGAATGGGGGAGGAGATGCTGGAGATTTGAAAAGAGAAAGGAGGTTTGAAATAGTCATTTAGGAGAGTAGGGACATGAAGGACCAGAGGCCCGTCAACCTTAGGGCCCTACCTAAAGTAAGCAGGCTGTGTTTGAAGTTTGGTCAGTCCCTTTATCAGTCCAATTATAGTGAGTCAAAAGTTAGATTAAACCAGTGTTGTTTGTTGGTTGTTGTTTGGGGAAAAGGTTGAGGAGAGGGAAGGGAGTATGTGTAGTTTGACATGTGAGAGAGAGAGGGGTTGAGAGTATATACCAGGAAATGATTATGAGGATTAACCCTGGGATTTGAGCCGGATAAGGAGAAACTGAGGGCTAGGGTAAGGGTATTGGTAACATGAGGTCGAAGGACAGGGAAAATTGTAAGAGCAAAGGTTTATAGGACCTTTAGGGTTTGTAGGATTATTGGTATCTGGGCACTAGAAGGGAGTAAGCTGGAAAGAAAGGTCATCTAGTTGGATATAAAATCATCAAGAATTAAGACAGGAGTAATGTTGGCGTTGGTGATGGTGAGCCAGGAGCTAAACTCTTCAAGACTGAGGGAGAGTGACTGAGTATTCACTGAGGACTGCGGTGTGGAGGAGATGGGGGGTGTGGTGTGATGACCCGAGATTCACAGCACAGGAGCAAGGAGAGCCATCCCACTCGTAGGCCTAGTTATGAGCTGTACTTATGTTTCCTGAGCAGAGAGTAATTTGTATTTTCTGTAATTCATTAGCCGCCTAATCTCAATTCTGCATCCTTCTTTGAAAGAGTAAGTAAAATAAATAAAAGAGCAGAATTTGTGAAAAGTTTTTATTTTACAAATACTTGGTTGGTGCTTCTGTGAAGTTTAAATAATTCAAAAAACTAACTTTAAGATAGTTAAAGTTAGTTTTTTGTATTCAACAGTATAGCTGAGTTGTACCTCAAAACTAACAACATGTTTTGGAAGGAAAACTGCGTTGTATGTCCACTTTTTTATAACTTATATATATATATATATGAGATTGCTTGTTTGTGTTAGCATACATATGATACAGAGACCACTTTTTGTGTATTTATTGGGAACTTAATAAATTACTTGCCTAATAAAGGTTTTTTTGTGTGTTTTTTTTTTTTTTTTTTTTTTGCGGTACACGGGCCTCTCACTGTTGTGGCCTGTCCCGTTGCGGAGCACAGGCTCCGGACGCACAGGCTCAGCGGCCATGGCTCACGGGCCCAGCCGCTCCGCGGCATATGAGATCTTCCCGGACCGGGGCACGAACCTGTGTCTCCTGCAATCGGCCGGCAGACTCTCAACAACTGCGCTACCAGGCAAGCCTGCTAATAAAGATTTTGATGTTTAGTTGTCTCTCTGCTTTCTTCTAGATTACATACCGGTTACGGCACCTCCTTCGAGCAAGGTGTGATGCTTCCCCAGTGACCAACAATACCATCCAATTTCACTGTGATCCTAGTTTCTGGGCTCAAAATATTATCAATTTAGGTAGGCTGTTATGTACATTTTCTCAAAGTGCCATTTGTTTCTGGAACTCTTAATGATTATGAGATTATTGAAAATGTATTCCCTTCCACCCCCAAAGTGTGTTTATCATCTTGTTTTAAGTACATGGAATTTTCACTAGTATTTCATTAGCGTGTATATATGCGTGACACATGAATGAATATAAACACACATGTAAATATGTGGATGATATGAAACATCCTTTATATTGACTCACAGGGTGTCTAGATTTCTGGATTTAGGAGGTTTTTTTTTCTCTCCCATAGAATCTTGCTTGTACTGTTAATTACATACTTATCAGAATGGTTGATAAAACTCTTGACTTGTGACTGCCATTAATATAGGATTTTTTATATTTAGAATGTTTTCTGTTAAAACAGGACTTCTCATACAATTATTGGCTTACTTACTCTTGAGAGCCAGTCATCAGGCACCTAATGGTTCATTTGCTTTATCTAGCTAGGGAAGACTTCTCTTTTCTTCTTTTGCCTTTTATATAATTATTATATAATTTTTAACCTCCTAACTGAAGTGTACCGTACGTACAGATAAGTGCCCAAATTTTAAGTACTAGAGCGCACTGAGTTATCACAAAGGGAGACTATCATTATGGTATCATTTGGTAACATCAAATATCCTTGCAGGCAGTACTTGCTACATTATGTGCTAGTAGAAAAAGTCTTCAGTTTTTGCCTCCTTTCTTAATTTCTCACAGGGAGACTATAGAAACAAAACTTTAAGAATTCCATATACATTCTTCATCAACCACCAGTATTCCCTTTGATGACAGTTTTTGGGCTCATTGACTTTGTTTCAAAATCTTGAAAGATGGTTGCTCTCTCATTCCCTAAGCTAGATTCTGGGTAAGAAAGGAAGAAACGGCTGGAGAGAGAGCCAGTGCTCTCAGAACACACCAGGAAAGGAAGAAATAGGCTTACACAAACCTCATTCATACACGGGAAGAACAGAAGGAATGGTAATAAGGTGACCCTTTGAAGGAAAGGTCATAAGTTGACTCCTGCAGCTCAGTCTAGAAGCACATATTTATTGATTGATTGATACGTAGCAAGCAACTGGAATCATACACACTCTCACCTGTGTAACTAAAAAGAAGCATCTTAATACAAAGCGTGTATATAAGTTAACTATCTCCTACCCTCCACCATACATGCAGCTATATAGAGAACCTGTCACAGTTATATATCCACACAAATAGTCATATGTAGAATTGTATGTACTTGTAAGCATATCATTTAAAATATAGACCACATGATGTAAACATAAATAAAATTAAGAATATGTGTAACTGTATACACATAAATGGATATAGTTTTAGATAAGTCTACAGCGAAAACAACATCTATTTGTGAGGAGTTTGTAAAACAATATCCTTTACTGTAGGACTTCTCAGAGCTGTCCTATACAGCTCTGTAAATTGCCATTTACAATGAGATTTA
The DNA here is from genome assembly GCF_011762595.2 of Tursiops truncatus. Lineage (NCBI taxonomy): Eukaryota > Metazoa > Chordata > Mammalia > Artiodactyla > Delphinidae > Tursiops > Tursiops truncatus. The sequence goes on from NC_047042.1 coordinate 90,451,673, forward strand.
CATTTTAAATCTTCTAAGGAGACAAGTTTCCCAAACTTGGTTATTTACGGCTTCTGAGAAACATGTTATAGAAGACTGCAAGGGAAAAATGTTGATTTGGATGAATATTCAGTTAGTGTCTTTGTGACTTTGGGTAAGTTGTTCAATCTCTCTGAACCTTAAATCCCTTATCTGTACAGAGGACTTTAACAATATACATAGACCTACTGTCGCAGTATCTAATACAGAGTAAGTATTTAATGAATGATAACTGTATTTTTTAGGATGCATATGTTTATTAAATCAGAAACATTTAACTGAGTCTCTGCTGTTGAAGAAATCAAGCTTTGCCTTATGCTTGGACCACACCTGTTAGAGGTACCTTTAAACTCTAACAGTATAGTTATAAGGCAGAGTATTCTCCATCAGAGAACTAACAGTGTACTCTGAAGGTGTAAAGAACTTGAGAGATAACTAAATCAGAAATACTGTGGTATTGTTTTTAGATCCAATGTCAGGTTTGCTTGTTGTGTTTGATATGCAACAGCAGCCCTCAAAGTAGGGTCTGAGGCTCCTTCAGGTGATGACAGGCCTCCTGTTTCCAAGTACATATCCATGTATGGCTGGATTTTCTTCATATATTTAAACAATATATTAGATAATGCAGAAACAGGTATGAGAGTTCAGCTATTAAGCCAGACATTTAAAGAGATGTTCGAAAATGTAAAATAGCACCACTCTTCACTACATTTTTTTGAAAATAAGTATTTTTTCATAAAAATGTGTTATTATGGGTTGTCACTTTTAAATGAATTAGTGAGGAAAAATGTTTTTAATTCTCATTTTTAGTTTCGAATATGGTAAATTTTGATTGATAGAACCTACATAAACAGAAGCTCTTTGGGGTTTCTATTTTTAAGAGTATAAAGGGTTCCTGAGAGAAAAAGAAGCTCCTTGGCAATTCTGAAGATCAGTAAAAATAGCCCTACAAAATACGGTATTTCACTACCAGAAAATCTTTAGAACTTAACCTTTTCTCTTTAATTAGGTTCTTTAGTAATCGAAGATAAAGAGAGTCAACCACAAATGCCTAAGCAGAATCCTGTCATGGAACAGAATTCACAGCCACCAGGTGGTTTATCTTCAAACCAGTTATCCAAGTTTCCAACACAGATCAGCCTAGCTCAATTACGACTCCAGCATATGCAGCAACAGGTAATGGCTCAGAGGCAACAGGTGCAACGGAGGCCAGCACCTGTGGGTTTACCAAACCCTAGAATGCAGGGGCCCATCCAGCAACCTTCCATCTCTCATCAGGTAAATTTGGAAGCAGGCCTGTCCTAACTTAGATAATTATAGTACAGTTGTATTCAGCAGCTCCTAAAATAACCAAGGCATCTTTCATCCATGACTTAAATATATGAATTTATAAAAATTTATCACATTAAGGATCCCTGATTTAACTCTAGATTTTAGCCCTTCTCAAAAAGAAATTAATGGTTTGTTTAATTGGGACATCTATTCTCATCTGCTCTCTTTCATCTTCAGATTATAAGAGGATAAATGATTCCATTCCTAAATAACCAATGCATATGATTGATGGGAAAAGTTGTGTACCTGTAATTCATAATTCTTTTATTAGTGCTTCAGGATGACTAATACTTTAGGTTATCTCTTCTCTGTAAGGATGTAGTGTTTAGAAAATCACATTGCATCTTAGAAACTAGGACAAAATGAAATAGAAAAGGGCAAGGGTTTGATTCGTTAGAAGTCTACCTTTTTCAAACTTTATTTCTGAGCAAATGTTCCATGAACCATTCTTATTTTAATCCATACAAATTGTCTGTTATTTTCAGTTACTTTTATTTATTAATTTATACTCCCTATTTCTCAGAAGAATTTGAACTGATTTACAGTAAATGACAAATGAAATGGCAGAGGGATTAATAAGTGTTAAGAATACTCAAAGCATGCAGAGCTAGGCTAAGGGTTCTCATCATGCTTGAGAGCAAGACTTAGCTCAACTTTTTGTCAGCCAAACAAAAAAGAAACAGGAATAATATCTATATTATTTGATTAAAAGGAACATGCCATTAGGAGAAATTTTTTACTGGTATTTTTCTAGCACTAAGAGGAATATATAATGTGGTTCTTTATGAAAAAGCAATTAAATGGCATAATAGCATTTTTTGGTAGCAGTTTTACAAAACATGATTTTCATAGGACTCTTATTTCAACCCTGAATAAAAGTTGTGGGCATATGTAGATACTGATTTTGTTAAATTGCTTCTGTGAAGGTCTGAGGTGTGATGTATTTTAAGTTTGTGGCTGTCTAGTAATTTGATTAAGAAGGCATGTCAAATCCAGGAGAATATTAGTATGACCAGTTGATTATTCCTCTTGAACTTTGTTTTAACCCAGGTTTTAAAAGGAAGTAAATAACAAGCAATTTAAGTGGTCTTTGTTTGGTGAGTGTTCAATGGGAAAAGACATGTACGCTTTCGATATCAGGAGTGCAACTGGCAGAGTTGAGATTTTGTTAAGAAAATTGAGGAATAATTTTGTCACTGCCTCTGCAGGCTGCAGGGTGACATATTGCAGGTAGACTGCAGAGCACCCAAATTGTTCTGAAGATAAATGTGAAGAGGAAAAGAGAGAGAAAATAATTACTTGTCAAGTGACTAGTGCTAAGCATTTGCATGATTATTTATCTTAAGTGTCCGAGAGATGTTAAAGTGATTTTTTATTTAATACTTAACCTGAAATAAGATAAATCCGTCATTTGTATTAATTCCCTTTTCACTAAGGAGTGAAGAACTGAGGCATTTTAATAGATACTCCGTGACTTGGTCACATTCTCAAACAGTTTTTTATATAAGCAGCGACAAACCAGAAGTGACCTTGATCGAGCCTTTAGCCTGCTTATCTCAGAAATTTGCTTTTGATCTTATTATTTCTCTCTAGGATTTACTGCTATATGATATATATAATGTACAATCTTTATTATGCAGCCTAATTTTCCCACTTACCAATACATTTGACCCTTGAACAATGCAGGGGTTAGAAGCGCTAACCCTCCACATAGTTGAAAATCCATGTATAACTTATAGTTGGCCCTCTCTCTCTGTGGTTCCTCCGTATCCACTGTTCTGCATCTGAGGATTCAGCCAACCACGGATTGTGTGGTACTGAAGTATTCACTATTGAAAAAAATCCATGTCTAGGTGAACCTGCACAGTTCAAACCCATGTTGTGTTGTTCAAAGATCAACTGTAAAGTCATTTTCTCATCTTTTGGTCATTACCTCACACACCTCTCTTTTTGTCCTCTCTCAGTGACTCCCGAACTTCTTCCAGTACTCTCATCTCTCATTTTATCTCTTCTGTACCAAATACCCACTCCTACATTTTTCACTCATCAGTTTTCCCTCATCTGTAAACTTTCACACTGCCCTACCCACCTGCTTTCTTAGTTTTCTAACAGTTTATTTGCATATATATGTGGGAAAATATCTGTCTTTAAGCAGGGTGTGTGTGTGCCTCTTTGTGGGTGTGTTCAAATCATACTCTACATCTGTCCAATAGGACCCAGGTCAATTTAAAGGCCTCCTTCTAAAAATCACTTATACAGTAGTTCCCTATTTCTTCCTCTGAAGATTAGCCATGTAATCTGAATGATTAAAGAGTTGTGTGATACAGAGCTAGAATACATAGTTATATGACTGAGTGGTACAAACTTGATAAACATTATGCATCTCTGTTTATTGAGCGGTGTACAGTATACTCTATCATACTCTAATGGACAGGGCTAAGTTTGTTAGATCTAAGTATGTTATTTTATACATAATGGTTGTCACTCCCGGGCTAGATTTACTGCTCTGGAGATAACTCTCATTCATATGTATCCATTAATTTCCTAAACAGTGGGTGGATGTTAGAAGGACATCTGCTATGCTTCATGGTTATACTGACCTAGAATAAAATGAAAACCTGTAATAATAAAAGTATTTAGAGTGAAGGTGAGGATAGTGATGATTATATGTCAGTTTGCTTAAGCTCTCAATTATATTTCTCTATTCTCTCCCTTTTTTCCTTCTTGCAAATTAATTGATTACATTTAATTAAAATAGCACTGGTTTTGCTATTTCTTTTATGCTCATAACTAGCTGCTAGTCTTATTCTTTCAAGTTGCTTTTCCTGTCACAGGGTTCTTAGAAATTAACTCAATCAACTGTAACAGTTTGGGAGAGGAAAGAAAAATCACCTTACATCTTAACCACACTGGGATTCCTTGATGGGAGAGTTGACACCCAGTCCCACACTGGTTTTTCACACAGTACAGTACTCTGGCATCAAGTGTCATTTCTTGACTGAATCAATATATAAATCTCAGGGCAGGGGGAGGCAGAAGACTTCTGTAACTACTTTTGTTCTCCCTTAAGGATCATTTTGGGTGCTTTTCCACTTTTTAAAAAATTGTCTCTTTGATTAACTTAGAAGTTTTCCACTATGATTCCCCAGTTCTTCTCTGTTTGTGTTTCTATGATATAAAACCCTTCAAGTCACAAAACTTTAATAGAAGAATCGAAGAGAATTGCTATGGCTTCAGGCTTACGCTTTTATAAGATTTTTTCATTTTCTCGTTTTCTCTAATATTTTTCTGTTCTTCACCCAGAAGAATAGAATTTCAAGAATTTCCCTTGATCTTGAAATAATGTCTAAATCTACTTTTCATTGGGTCTGTAACTGCTGGTCACTCTTGAAAGTTATTGACGGTGAACCCAGTGCCAACTAATTTGCAAGAGAGGGGAAAGAGAAATAATTTACCCAGGAAAGGAGATGAATTCCAAAAATGGGAGAAGGAAAAGAACAAAAAGAGGGCAGAGCTACACTTTATGGCTGTCTGCCTTCACAGTGTCAAAGTTTAAGATGTTGCTATTTCAGCCTTTATAAATTTCACATTTATTTTTCCCACCTTGAATGTGGGAGTTAATAGTTCCCTTTCTGAGAAGTTCTTATTCATATGCAGTTAAGATAGCCTGAAAATAAGTATTTACTTTGCAATAAGTTGCCAACCTTAGAGAGAATTGGGTAGTCAAGGTGAGACTGGCATATACGGTTACCTTTTTCTAGAACACTGGTCTCAATTTCTAGGGCTAGCATTTATTGAGCAAACTAGGCTTGCCTTCCCAGCCCCTACCCTGCCCTATAATCAACCAGTGTTGTCCTTGAAGGGTGTCCTTTCAAAATCTGTTTTCTTTTAGAGAGACTCATCCTCTAAGCCGTAAATAGTACCTTAACCCCCAGCTAAACACCAAAACCTGTTTGGGTAATGAAATGGCAGACTAGTTTTGGATTAAAGCCTTAGTGCTGCCTTTAACGAGCTGTGTGACTTTTTTCAATTTATCCCAGCTTTTAATGTTTAGTGTCCTAATTTGTAAAATGAGGGGAGGGTAATAATGAGATAACACATGTAAAATGCCAGTCACAATGCCTGGCACATAGTTTGATCGCAATAAGATCCGATTCATTAATTTTTAAATGTTATTAATATTCATCTGTTCATTATTTATGTTTTACTGCTTGGAGCCAGAGGACTTGAGTTCAAATCTCAGCTCCATTCCTCCTATCTTTGTTACTCTTGGACAAGTTATTTAAATTCTCTATATCTCAGTTCCCTTTTGTGTAAAACAGAGGTAATCCCTACCTTAGTGGATCATTGTGAAGATTAAATGGGTTAACACATGTAAAGCACTTAAAGTAGTACCTGACATGTAATAACTACTCAGTAAATGTTAGTAATTATTCTACCATCACATTATTTTAGGAAGATTGAAGAGGGCAATTCTTTACAGAATATAATCATCAGGGACTTAGAAGAATACCAACGACAAATATTCCCTACTTCCCAGTGTGGCCTAGATCTAATCCTAGTTTAACCTACTTGCAGCTGGAAAATCCTCTCCCAAGGGTCTTTCCTAATAAAACTTCTTTTCTTTAAATTGCTTATACACATTCTGGAAGGCTGTCCCCTTCCCCCATACCCTTACTGTAATTTTAATAAATGATTCATCTGTGACAGAATTGCTGTCGTTCTGTAAAAGTTATAAAATGGAGTTCTTCATACTTTGTCTTTCAGGAGATGATTGTCACTGAGTTGGTTGAATTTCTTTTTTTCTAGCAACCTCCTCCACGTTTGATAAATTTTCAGAATCACAGCCCCAAACCCAATGGACCAGTTCTTCCTCCTCATCCTCAACAGCTAAGATATCCACCAAACCAGAGTGCGCCACGACAAGCAATAAAGCCCAACCCCCTGCAGATGGCTTTCCTGGCTCAACAAGCCATAAAACAGGTATATATATTTACTTCTCCACAGTTGCTTGTTCTGCTTCTCTCTACTTCCAAATCACATTGAATTTATGGATAGAGCAATGGCGATAAAGAGCAAGAGTAAGCTTTTTCCTTTTTTAAATAAGTGTGGATTACAAAGTTTATTACAGACTGCCCTATAGAGAGAGACAAAGCTAAGAGAGGATCTTGATGCTTTGTAATTAACAAGAGAAATCAAGCCACTTATACAGAAGTGAAGGAGGGTGAGTCATAGGTATGAATTTTTCAGTGTTAATGTGTGTAGCATTTAGATGAGTGCATTAAATTTCCTAAGACAGAATTATTCTGACAAATACAGATTGCATACTTAAAGAGAGACCAATAAACAAATCTTCAAAGTGTTTCAGGGAGACTTCTTGGGCACAAACTTAGTATCACACAGTTTTAATATGTAGTATGTATACATCTGATAAAGTTTAATATTTAAGGTTATATATTAACTCTTAGAAGGTTTAATGTTTATCTAAGTTATAATTTATATTTGTATTATATAAATTTATAATATATATTATATATATATTCTTAGTGTTTTCAGGTAAAAATATTTTTTAGGTATTACACTTTTTTTATTTTTTTTATAAATTTTATTTATTTATTTTTGGTTGCATTGGGTCCTCGTTGCTGCACGCGGGCTTTCTCCAGCTGTGGCAAGCGGGGGCTATTCTTCGCTGAGGTGCATGGGCTTCTCATTGCAGTGGCTTCTCCTGTTGCGGAGCACGGGCTCTAGGCGTGTGGGCTTCGGTAGTTGTGGCTCGCGGGCTCTAGAGTGCAGGCTCAGTAGTTGAGGTGCACAGGCTTTGTTGCTCCACAGCATGTGGGATCTTCCCAGACCAGGACTCAAACCCGCGTCCCCTGCATTGGCAGGCAGATTCCCAACCACTGCGCCACCAGGGAAGCCCTATTACACTGTTTCAAAAAGTTCTCCCAGTGCTTTGTCTTCTCCAAGTACTTGTGTCAAGCCTTTCCAGCTTAGGACTAGTAGATTGATTTCAGTTTAATTTTTTTGCCAAGACCAAAATAAAGAATATGATGCTATTCCCATAATTCTGTGACATTCATTTTAATCAAATGATTTGAAAGTAGTATTCGAAAAGTACGTATACTAAGTGTGTGTATATGTTTATAATTAGTTTGGTTTCGATAAAATATTAATACTTTCTAAAATAATATTTTAATTATTTTCAATAAAATTTATACCTATCTCTGTTTCATCATTAGAGGTGAGGTGAAAAGGGACCAGACTGCAGTTTGGTCTTAAATTCGTTTATTTTCCTAATACTTTTGTGGCCTTGTACAAGTGTACTCTTTGAAATCTCCTTTGCCCCCACTATAGAGTGAGTTAGTACCTTGCAGAGTTTTGCTGAGACTTAGTGTTAGTGTATATAAAAGCACCTGGAACATTCTGGGTACTCAAATATTTCCTCACCTATTCCCTATGTATTATTTTTAATGGGTAGACATGCACTCTAAGAAGGTTTTTAAAAATGTTTCCTGGTCAGAAGTCTAAACATGAATGAATAAATGAACAAGCTAGGATAAAAGATAATGGGGAATTTGTTTTAATTGATAGAGTAGCTTAACGAATTATAATATACTTGTACAGTGGAAATGCTTTTTGGCTATTAAGAAAAGGCAGTAATCTATATATGATCTGCGAAGTATATTACACGGCAAAAAACTTTGTCGGATTTTTTTGTGAGTTATTTTCAATTTTGTGGTTTTGTTTTTGTTTTTTAAATCTCACTTATATATATATAGAAAAAACCTGGAAAGATACACATCAACTGTAACTGCTTATTCTGGGGAGGGAAGGAGGAAGACAGAGAGACACAGACAGGTGGATGGATACGAGGGGTGGGTATGTGGTAAAGATGACATTCATATTCACAGGGTTTTTTACTTAGTTTTTTCAGTGGAGCATGTAAATTAGATTTTTCAAAGTTAGAATATTTCCATCACTGTCACTCTATATTGTGTAGTCCATATATAAATGAAACTGAGTTTGGGAGTTTTTTCCCCTGCATAGTCTTAAGATACCTCTTAGTGGCTTTTTTCCCCCCAGTATTTTATTATAAAAATTTTCAAACATAGTAAGTTGAAAGAGTTGTATAGGGGATAGGTTGCTCTATTTGCCTTCTCACTTATTATCCATATACCCATTTATCCATCCATCTGTCAATCAAACCTTCTCGTTTTTTGATAGGTTTCAAAGTAAAGTATAGATAGCAGCATGGTTCATCTCTGTATACCCTGTAGCGTTCCTTTATTAATGTGTTTATTTCAGCCTCTAACATTAAATGACAAAGAGTTTCCTCAGATGTTTATTGATGCTTAAGTACCTGTTTGTATATGAGAAATGGGTGTTTAGGAAAAAAAAAACCTGAAAGCCAGGGTCGGGGGCTAACGTTTGATGGCTGAATTTCACTCTTACGTGAGGTTTGCTAGGCATGTTTATTAGGAGAGTTACTAAGGTCACTGTCCATAGGTAGTGGTCCAATTCCCAAAAGATCTTTCTGTTTCATGCCTGAAATGCAGGGCCTGGCTGCTCATTGAAGCCAGCTGGGGGAAGAAGATTATTAGCGGGCCGGAGGCAGAGTGGGCAGGAAGCTCGGCATTCAGTGTCTGTATGGTTTCTTACTCGTCATTTTCAGTGCAATGCTTCTTTTTTTTCTTAATTAATTAATTTATTTATTTTTGGTCTTTGTTGCTGCACGCGGGCTTTCTCTAGCCGTGGCGAGCGGGGGTTACTCTTCCTTGCGGTGCACCAGCTTCTCATTTCGGTGGCTTCTCTTGTTGCGGAGCACAGGCTCTAGGCACGTGGGCTTCAGTAGTTGTGGCACGTGGGCTCAGTAGTTGTGGCTCACGGGCTCTAGAGTGCAGGTTCAGTAGTTGTGGCGCATGGGCTTAGTTGCTCCGCGGCATGTGGGATCTTCCCAGACCAGGGCTCGAACCCGTGTCCCCTGCATTGGCAGGCAGATTCTTAACCACTGTGCCACTGGGGAAGCCCAAGTGCAATACTTCTGCCTTCAGCTGAGCCTGATGCTCGTCACCCCAAAGAGTATTTTACCTATTCTAGAAAATTAATTTCCAGCCTTCTTTTGCAGAGGTGGAGGTGGTCCTTATTATCTTGGGGTAGCTACAGATAAAGTAGGAAACGAACGTGAGATTTAATCCTTCTTAAACAGACTCTCAACAGATCATCCTGTTTTTAGTCCCAGTTTCACCTCTTATGCTTCTAATTCTCAGGCTCTTAGGGGTTCTACAGTATATGCTGATTTGCTTCTCTGTTTTTCCCACTGCCAGCTTAGATTTCAGCTTTATCCAATTGGCTACGACTAATTCATTTGCTTTTTGTCCATTTGCCTTCCAGCTTCCAAAATGTGATTTCTGTCTTCTCCCCTGTTTTCTTTGTCTTTATGGGTCAGTGCCTTTTTCAAAAAAAAATTCCCTTAACTGTCATTTTACTTTCAGGTGTATCAGGTAGGGACAGAAGAAAACGTATGTTTTCAGCCCTCCATCTTTACCTTGAAGTTGCTTTGTACATGTTTATATTTCTTTTCCAGTATGTGTAAGCTTTCCAAGATTGGGTGCTGTGGTTTTCTTGTGAATACTAACTGTTGTCTTCTGGTACAAATCAGTTCTTTTTATTTTTTACGTTTGGACAGGATTAATGAAAATTATATATACTTGTGTCCTGTCCCCTTTCCATTAAAATTACAGTTGAATTCAAATAGCAGACTGTGTCTTTTACTTTGTTTTGTGTCTGGAACAGGGATTAGATGGACATTTTACGTTACAGGCCTGCTGATAGACCACCTTTCTTCTTTCCTTCTTGCTACCACAGTGGCAGGTCAGCAGTGGGCAGGCCACCCCATCAGCTGCCAACAGCACGTCCTCTACTCCTTCCAGTCCCACCATTACTAGTGCAGCAGGATATGATGGAAAGGCTTTTGGGTCACCTATGATTGATTTGAGCTCACCTGTGGGAGGTCCCTATAATCTTCCTTCTCTTCCAGATGTAAGTATACATAAAATTTATTCTAAGAATCTGTTTCAAAAATTTTAAGTGAACTTGGATCTGGTAAAAGGCATGGGTTTGTTGGATTATAGGCTGTGCGTTTGTGTTTAGAAGTTGTTTTTATCCTTTAGAAATATGGTAACAGCAGGAATAATAAAAAGATTAATATTAACACTTGAACATACTACAGAATGTCTTTCAGGGCACTGGAGTTAAAGTGTTTGTAAATGAATGATTATGGTGATGGATTATGGAATCTAAGCTGGGAAGGAAGGGGTGAGGACATGGAAGGAGGTACTGGAAGGCTGAATTGCTGGAATGTGATATATTACAATAGAATAAGGTTAGAGAAGGAGTCTAACATTTAAGACACCAGAAGAGATGGAGACAAGTTTAATAATAGAAATGTACCCTGAGAAAACCATAATTCAAAAAGAGTCATGTATACCACAATGTTCATTGCAGCACTATTTACAATAGCCAGGACATGGAAGCAACCTAAGTGTCCATCGACAGATGAATGGATAAAGAAGATGTGGCCCATATATACAATGGAATATTACTCAGCCATAAAAAGAAATGAAATTGAGTTATTTGTAGTGAGGTGGATGGACCTAGAGTCTGTCATACAGAGTGAAGTAAGTCAGGAAGAGAAAAACAAATACCGTATGCTAACACGTGAATGTGGAATCAAAAAAAGAAATTAGTTTTGAAGGGCAGAACCTAAGGGCAGGACAGGAATAAAGACACAGACGTAGAGAATGGACTTGAGGACACGGGGAGGGGGAAGGGTAAGCTGGGATGAAGTGAGAGAGTTGCATGGACATAGATACACTACCAAATGTAAAATAGATAACTAGAGGGAAGCAGCTGCATAGCACAGGGAGATCAGCTTGGTGCTTTGTGACCACCTAGAGGGGTGGGATAGGAAGGGTGGGAGGAAGACGCAAGAGGGAGGAGATAAGGGGATATATGTATATGTATAGCTGATTCACTTTGTTATAAAGCAGAAACTAACACACACTGTAAAGCAATTACACTCCAATAAAGATGTTAAAAAAAAAAAAAAGACTCAATGAACTAATGCAAGTAAAGCCCAGTGCCTGGCACAGGAAAAGTTCCCCTCAAATAAAAATCATAATAATAATAAGAGAAATGATAACATTTACTAACCAGTGCAAAATTACCTCTGATTTCATTTTTATTTAAATTAAACACATTTACCCTCTAAGCTCTTTGTCAGTATGACTTTTTAAAAAATATTTTTCAAAGACAGAAAATATAACATTGAATAAACAAATCTTTATACATAAGTTGATACTTGTTTTACCTTTTCTCATCTTATAAGCTTAAGGTAATCACTCATACAGACATTAAAAACTTTTAAGAAATCTTGTAGGATGTGAAGGAATCTAAAATTTTGTATTATTTAGTTTGTTTTTCAAGTTACTGAGATCAATTAGTATTTCCTAAAAGTTGCATCATTAACCTTACCAGAGTTATTTCATTTTTAAAATAATTGTTTATACTTTAAATGGGTAGAGTACGTGTATTTTTCATGCATAGGCAATCGATAGGGAAACTTTTTTTGTCATTCCTATAATTTTATTTTAGCTTTTAGGATTATTCCACAATGTAAATAACTTTTTTTACATTAAGATCTAACAAATTTAGTCATTCCAGTACTTTTTGCACTCTCTGAAAAGTATTGGCCAAGGTAGTGCCCAAAGAATATTAAACATAAATAACCCTGTGTACTTCCTCCTTCCCCTACTGAAAGAGGACCCACAGAAAGTAAATTTTCCTCTGCAGTCCTCAGATACAGATGACCCTTTGTCCACCAGCTTTCTCAACTGAAATTCCTCATCTGAACCACAGAATAAAGAAACTGATTTGAGTGACTATTTCCTCAGTCCTCCCAAGGATGGTTCATAACTAGTACCATTCTAGATGCAGAGGTGAGAAGTAAATTCATTATATACAGTCTATGCCCTCGGACTGTAGAACTTAATTCTCTTGGAGAATCTTGATTGAGAAAGGCTGGAACTATTAAATTGGATTTTAATCACAAAAACGTTCTTGAGGAATAAATGGTATATTTAAGCATTAAAAATACTTGCATCTAAAGGGGGGTGGGTGAGGGTTGGATTGGGAGTTTGGGATTAGCAGATGCAAACTGGTATATATAGAAATGGATAAGCAACAAAGTTCTGCATAGCACAGAGAACTATATTCAGTATCCTGTGATAAACCATAATGGAAAAGAATATGAAAAACAATATATATATGAATAACTGAATCACTTTTCTGTACAGCAGAAATTAACACAACATTGTAATTCAACTATTCATCAATGAAAAAATTAAAAAAATATTTGCATCTAAAGTATTAAAGTCTTATTCAGTAGAAATTTATCGATATTTTAGCTTAGCAGTCAATTAGGAAAGCAGTCAATTATTTGTATACCTGTTGCATTAAAGCAGGAATCTCTAAGGGATCAATTTTTTCCTACCAAACATTAAGAATGTATTTAAGTGAGGTTAGTGTTCTGAAAATGTGTTATGCGTAGACTTGTCTCATCAATCTAGTGCATACCAGAGCATCGGTTCTCAAAGTGTGGGCCAAGGACATGGGGGTCCGTACAACCTTTTTAGAGGCTCTACAAGGTCCTCTCTGTGTAAGACCAGATTTTCTTCTTATTCTTCAGCCAAAACCACACATCTCAGCAGACTGAGTAAAAGATACAAGTTTCCAGTTGGCTGTTATTAAGCCAGACAATAAAGAAATTTGCAAAATGTGAAACTGTGCTACTCTTCTCACCAAGTTTGCTTTTTTTTTAAATTGGTACCTTTTATTATTTTTAAATAAATTAAGAAACATTATTAGAATTTCTTTTTATAATTTTGTTTTAATTTTTAAGGGTGTAGCACACAATACTCTTTTCTCCTGGCTCATGACTTCTGAAATAGTGTGACTCAGTATATTTACTAAGGTGAAATATTAAGAAGTGTGAAAGCTTTTTTTCAAGGTTGTTTATGGGGAAAGTATGGATCAGAACTTCTCAAATATGATATTTACATGTTTTATTATCTGATAATAATTAAACTATTAAAGTTTTCTTATAAATTTAAAGTAGCTTTTAACTTGCAAAGTCACAATGCCGTGAAATAATTTCTCATCAGATTGACTGCTCAAGTACTATTATGCTGGACAATATTGTGAGGAAAGATACTAGTACAGATCATGGCCAGCCAAGACCACCCTCAAACAGAACCGTCCAGTCACCGAATTCATCAGTGCCATCTCCAGGCCTTACAGGTAAAGTGGGCTTTTTAAAAATTTTATTAGTGGTTTTTTTTCAGTTTTTATTCTATTTATAATAATTTTTAAAAAAATCACCCTATGCCTCCTCCCTTTTTCTGTTGGATGATTAAAATGGGTCTGTGTTTTGGGTACTCTTTAAAATTAATGTACTTTCGAAGTGGGAAGCAAAAGTTAAACCTCTGTACATTTTCAATTTGAATAGAACTTATGGGCACTATAGTGCTCCCAGGAGGAAATTAGTATTGTACGTTCTCTTTTTGATAATTTGCCTGTAGTATCATCTCTTTTTGCATGGAATTTTCCTAGCATCAAAATTTATCAGTGACAATCACTCTTTTTGGTGGTTTTTTTCGCTATTTAATTGTGTTCAAGAATTTTGGACACAACTACTTATTTCCTTCAAGAGAGAGGCACTCTGACTAATGCTACTCGCGGAGACCTTGGCAAATTAGATGCCTTAGACCAAAATAAGGAAAGAGGAGAATTTCTTATGCCATTCACCAGTCATACAAGCATAATTAAGCAGTTGTCGAATTTTAAAGGAGGTACTTATTTAAAACATAAACAAACTGAAAGGAAATTGTTGACAAAATGTGGTAGAGAAACTGTTTAATTATGTAACAAGTTCATACAGATTAATAAGGAAAGTACACAGTATTGCAAAAGGACATGAGTAGATTATTCCCTAAAGAGGAAATACATTTAGTTAGTAAAACAGGGGAGAGGAAGAAAGATGGGTGGTTCCATCTCACCAGTAGTCATTATAAAATCAAAAAGACATAATTTCTAACTATTGAATAAGCAAAGATTTAAATAGTGAAAATACTCATTGATGAGGATGTGATGGGACAAATGCTCTGATACATAGCTGGTGGGAGTATAACTTGACAAAACATTTCTGGAAACCATTTTGGCACTATTACTAAAACTAACGTTTATCCAGTACTAACTCAGTGTCAGGCAAGGGACAAAGTATCTCCTATACATTGCTTCAGTGTCTTCTGTTCATCAGCCTCTGTGGGGCTTTCTCTCTTGGACTGCTTTTATACCAGCCCTACCAACTTTTTATTGTCCTCTGTAGCTTTTGCTGGCACTAGCGTCCTCACTAAGCTCCTACCCTGGTTACTCTAACATGGGACATTCGACAGTGTTTGCAGGCATTTCTGATTGTCACACCCCTGGATGCTGAGTATGTAGAGGTGCCATGGCATCTAATAACTGTAGGGGCCGAGGGTGCTGCTCAGCATCCCTACGATGCACATACAGCCCCCACATCAAAGAATTATCTGTCCCCAAATGTCAGTACTGCTGAGGTTGAACAGCCCTGCCAGTTTAGGGGGACTTTAGACTGTGCTGGGAGTTCAGCAGCTACTCTTGTTTTATATAGTTTCATTATGTGTTTCCAGTTTCAATGTAGTACTAAGTGAGAACATTGAGTAGGAATTAAATACAGTTATTAATTCATTTTACAAATGTGTATGATCTCAGGACCTGTTACTATGACAAGTGTACACCCACCAATACGTTCACCTAGTGCCTCCAGCGTTGGGAGCCGAGGAAGGTAAACTGACTTAACTTATTCTCTAGCCTATAAAATCTGTAACTAGATTTCTCTCGCCAGTGTTCAGCATGCTTTGGTACTCAATACATTTTAAGCAATTTCCCTTATTTTTAACTTTTAAGTTAAATGTTTAATAATTATTATATATTATATGTTAATGTAATAAATCAATGGGTTTAGTAGAGTACAATTTTATCTTTAAAGATACAAAAATGTTTATCTGTTGAAAATAAGAAAATACATTTGACTTTAGTATAATAGCAAGGAAGAAACAAAAATGAAGTCTGTGTAACACACTGCACTATATAGGAACATGCACAAATAAAAACTTAGGGAAAACAAATAATAATTTTATGCTAAAATTGGTGTTCTGACATTTCTAATAACCAAACATTGATTCTGTTTTACAGTTGTTGAAACTGTATTTTATGTGTTACACACCCACTCATAATGCTTGCAAATTTCTCCTAGATAGTGAACCCAATTCTTACTTTCCTAATTGTATGGAAGTAGCATACTCTGAAGGGGAAAAGTTTGCCTTTAATCCTATGAGAACAGAGTAGCTATCTGTAAATGGCTTTTTTGTTGCACTACATTTTTTAAAATAGCAGAACACCAGTAAATTATGAACCTAGTTAATTATCTTCACACTTTGTGACAGTAAATCGTTAATGTGAGCCTAGACTTCTCTTTGTCACTGACTAGAGAACGAAAGGAAAATCCTAAAAAAAAGATGCTAATTCTAAGATAGTTCTAAGATCTGGCTGCCCAATTTTAGAGCCTCAGGATATTGAAGTCAGTTTTAATTCAGGTTTTATTTAAATTTATTTAAATACCTTTCCAGGTGTGTAATGTAACCATTTTGATAGGTTAGTATGTGGCACATTTTTTATACGTAAATGAAACTGTTTTGCATACAGCAGATGCATTTCAGTTATGTATCATTTATTGCTGATGTAACATAGTTACCATTGCTGTGAAGATACAGCATTACTCCGAAAAGCTATTATTATACCTTGTTTTAAGATACTTAAGGTAGCTTTCTTAGATTTTTTCTTTCTTTCTTTCTTTCTTTTTTTCTTATACTTATAGCTCTGGCTCTTCCAGCAAACCAGCAGGAGCTGATTCTACACACAAAGTCCCAGTGGTCATGTTGGAGCCAATCCGAATAAAACAAGAAAACAGTGGACCACCTGAAAATTATGATTTTCCTGTTGTTATAGTGAAACAAGAATCAGATGAAGAATCTAGGGCTCAAAATGTAATTATATTATGATTGCAATACTACTCCTACTTGAGGGATAGGATGAGAGAAACTTTTAAATAGCTTGTAGGAGATCAAAACTATTATATTTAAATCTTTCAGTTGATCAAAACAAAAAGATGGATGGCAAACAGGGAGAAGAGTTTGAAAAGTCAGAGGTTAAATGAGGAGGTTGGGCATTTGAAAGAGAGAACAGAGTAAAACACATGGAAGGTAATTGCCAAAGCAATAATACAAGGAAACTTCCTGTAACTGAAGGGCATGAGCATCTGAATTGAAAGGGCCTACCAAGTACCAGAACAATTAAATGAAAAAAAGACTCAAGTCATATCCTCATCGATTTCAGAATACCAGTATTCTAAACAGGTTCTAAAAGCTTCCAGAGGAAAAAAACACCTTACATAATGGATCAGACATCATAGTGTCACCAAGTCCTCAACACAGACTCTCAAAGCTGGAAGCCAATAGAGAAAATAACAAAATTGTGAGGAAAGATATTTTGTAGCCAGGATTCTGTACCCAGGCAAATTATCAATTATGTGTAAAGATTAAATAAACATTTTTAGACATGCATGCAGATTCTCAAAAACTTAATTCCATGCACTCATTTGAGAAGATATTTGAGAATATGCTTCATCAAAAATGAATTAAACCAGAAAGAGAAAGACATAAGATCCCATTTCTGGGATCTAACACAGAAGAGAGGCAAAGAAAAGGGTAGTTAGTCCCCAATACAACAGCTCCTCCAGTACACCCTGTAGGAGGAGGACAGAAGACTCCATTAGGAATGTATGTAGTGGGAGGAAAATGCTTTGACAGTATTGAGAAACATTTTATAACCCTGTTGGGGATTGTGAGAATGACTTAGATATCTAGAAAAATAAGCAAATGGATTAAATTTTAAAATATGGTAATTATTGACTCACAGGAAAAACAAAAAGTTAGACAAAAAGGAAGTGTAGTCATAGTACATTCTGTGGTTATGCAATGAACAGTATATAGTCATAATGATTTAAACAAACACCTGAATACAAATTTAAATAAAAACTGGACATAATCAGGATATAACGTGAATATGCATTTGACCAAAAATTGATTTTTCAGGATACTTAACCAGTACAGCAATGATACTGACCAGCTGGAATAGATGCTGGCTATAAACAGTTATACTGGTGCCTCCCAACTAAAAAGAAAACAGTGCTTAATAAAACTATGTTCAGAGGATGGTATGAATGGTGTGTGTAAGTATAAGGAGGGTGTGGAGAATCAGGAAGGAAAAATCTGATCTTCCATAGAAGGGAAAATATATACATTTAAAACTGAAGGGCTTCCCTGGTGGCGCAGTGGTTGAGAGTCCGCCTGCCGATGCAGGGGACACGGCTTCGTGCCCTGGTCCGGGAGGATCCCATACGCCACGGAGCAGCTGTGCCCGTGAGCCATGGCCGCTGAGCCTGCGCGTCCGGGGCCTGTGCTCCGCAACAGGAGAGGCCACAACAGTGAGAGGCCTACGTACCGCAAAAAAAAAAAAAAAACTGAAAATATGTTTAAATTTGAAAATCTGAAAAATTATAGTATAAGCATACTGTTTAGAAGTATGGAGGTAAATAGCAGAGGGAAAAGCTAAATAATTTGAAAATAATTGGCTCCAAGGAATGATATTATATACCTGTGCTTTTAACTAAATCTACATTTATTACTTCAAAATGTTTAAAAATGTTTAAAGGAGATAATAGGTTTTGTTATTAGTTTGAAATTTTCACCATTCTAGGCTCAAACATAACATTTAGGTTCATTT